>NC_134569.1:145326566-145656566 GCF_050947875.1 Dermacentor variabilis
TTACTAATCATCAATCATCCTCATCAAGCTATTTATGTCCTTGTTCTGAGTTTCATCTATAGACTGGTGCGATGAAGTGCCAGTTTAAAGGGCAGTAGAGGATTTAGACGACAAGAAGTCGTGAAGTTTTCATGACACTGAACAATGTTCACAAAGTAAAGAAAATGTCATTAGAAATGTAGCTGCTACCTTTTCTACAAAGTTGCTTCACATCAAAGCCATGCAGGGAGATGGCATGCGTCAGATTCGACCAGTGCTGTAGTGTTTTGCTCAAGCTAAAATAAAATCGTCTCAATCAAACGGCTTTCCATTGCTGACTGCCATTTATATGCATATGATGTTAAACGCCAATGGAATTTACAGGTACTGGACCTGTAAAATTTCTTTAATGAAACCGACGCACGAAGGCAATGGACGATTTACGGACCGCCAGACGCACGCAAAAGCATATCCAGTGCCGGTTAGACAAGCTCGAATCGCAACGTTGGACTGCCTTCTGTGAGTCGCTAGATTGAGGCAAGCCTTTATCGCAACTATGGAGAACGGTGCGAGTCCCGTACAGAGTTTCCTATTCAAAGCTCTAGCTCTCTCTCAAAAGAGACCGGATATTGACGTGGCAGAAGAGTTCTGCGCCAGATTATCCGGCCAACTCACAGCTCCCAACATTCCACCGCCTTCGAGTAGTTGTCTGCAACCACGTGATCACCGCACAAACCTACCATTCTCAATCCACGAACTTAAGGCAGCATTAGCTTTTTGTGGCCGTACGTCAGCGCCAGGACCTGATGGAATTTTCTACCGAGCTCTGTGTCACCTGAGTGAGCGTGCTAGAGTTGTTCTCCTTGAGCTGTACAATAAATCTTGGCGAGCTGGCACGCTACCCATAAGCTGGAAAACAAGCCGCCTTGTTCCACTGCTGGAGCCTGGCAAGTCGTCGTTGGAACTCATCATATCGCCCGATCGCTTTGGCAAGTTGTGTGGGCAAAGTAATGGAGAGGGTGGTCCTAACATACCTGGAGTGGTATTTGGAGTACTACAACACCTACCCGGATGCCATAGCGGGCTTTTGACGCGGTCGGCCATCGATCGATAACGTCGTCGACCTTGTCCCCTGCGTTGAGCATGAGAAAAGCCGCAAGCGTGTCTGCGCTTCTTTGTTTCTCGATGTCAGAGCGGCGTATAACAGCGTTACGCATGAAGCCATCCTCTCTGCTCTCGAAGAGGTAGGAGTGGGTGGTCGGATGTTTCAATGGGTACGCACCTATCTCTCCATACGATCCTTTTTTGTAAGCACCAAGGAACGCCATATTTATCTACACTATAGCAACCGCGGCCTCCACCAGGGCGGTGTACTTAGCCTTGTGTTATTTAATCTAGCCCTAATCGCTCTCCTTGAGCACGTACCAAGCACAGTCAGCCTATCAATGTACGCGGATGACAACTTCATATGGACGCCTGCAGTAACACGCCTACAGTTGCGAGCGAGAATTCAGAGAGCCACCACCCACACTGCTATCTACCTCCATAATCGAGGCCTGGAAATTTCCTCCGAGAAATGCGCACTAGTGCCATTTACGAGCAATTTACGAGCGTGATGATAAATGACCGAATAATACCATACGTTCGATGTTACAAGTTTCTAGGTACCATAATCGACAGGGACTTGTCATGGAGCCCTCAGGTATCATACGTGAAAAAGCGGTTGACAGCCCCCCCATCTGCCACCTTTTCAAGTTTCTCACTGGCGAGACTTGGGGAATGTCGACAAGTGCTATACTACAACTATACAGGGTGCTTTTTCTCGGCTTTCTGCGGTACAGCTTGCCAGCAATAACCAACACAGGCAAAACGAATCTACGCACAATACAAAGTGTTCATACTCAAGCGCTCCGGATCTGTCTAGGCCTGCCTCAGAGTGCGTCAACAATGGCGACTACAGCAATCGCTAGAGACCACCTTGTCAAAACTCACAGAAATTGTAGCACTGAGGACCCATATAAGACATCTAGCCAGGACTCCTCGCCACCACTTAGCCTCTCTACCAGCGGGCAGACCACGCACCTCTTTCAGCCAAGCGATAACCGCATATGATGAATGATTGCCAGCTTGTTTCACTCCGGCTGCGAGACCTTCGATTCATCCATGGTGCCTCCCTCAGCCAAAAATCAACCTGACAATACCTGGCATCACGAAAAAAACCTGATCTATCATCACCAGCCCTTAAACAGCTCACGTTGCTACTTTTGTGCGAGAACTACCTTGACTCTACGCATATCTACACTGATGGATCTGCCCTGCCAAACAGCTCCGCTGTGGCAATCGTGATACCAGCGAAAGTTACAACCATCAAATTTAAGACGACTCATGCGACAACATCGATGGCAGCAGAGCTCGCAGCGCTCCTTACCGCCCTTCATTACATCGGTGATGAGTCGCCACACATGTGGACGATCCTCTGCGATTCAAAGGCGGCCGCTGCACTCTCTACTGTCACCTTTACGACGCGGACCACACGAACATCTAGTATTTCAGATTACAGAGATGATGCACCACATAAATGATGCAAGTCATGAAATAACTTTCCAATGGCTCCCAAGCCACTGCGGCAATGAACGGGCCAATCAAGCTGCCCGTTCAGCCCACGTACCACCACGTACCAAGACCACTTCCTAGAACTGACGCAGCACGGAAGCTCCGCCTGTTTGCTCTCCATTGCACCACATCGCAATGGCATGAGCCACATTTCAGGAATTTCCGACTATACTCCCTTGATCCCACATTAAGCCTTCGAGTCCCACCAAAGCTTCGCCGTGAAGACGCCACGTTTTTGTATCAACTGTGGTGCAGCGTTGCCTTTACCAAAGCCTATGCGTTCCGCATAGGGATGGCCGAGACCGCAACCTGTGACCCATGAAGAATCGACTGGCCTTAGTTTGTGAGACTGCCCGCAGTATAGTCCACAGAGGGAACCCCTTCGCCACCAACTTAACCAGTTAGACGACCAACCACTATAGGAAGTAGAAATCCTACAGCATCGACAGTACCTAACGTCACAGAAGAAGGCCACGCAAGCGCTACTGCGCTAATTGCGATCTACCGACTTTTGTGAACGCCTCTAACTGGAACGCCCTTCGTGTGTGCGTCTCTGTGTATGAATTATTTTAACCCTTTCGTCCCTGTCCTCTTTCTAACCCCTATCTCCCAACCAAAACGTAGAGTAGCAAACCGGAGACTAATATCTGGTTAACCTCCCTGCCTTTTCTCTTCATATCTCTCTCTCTCTCTCTTTCTTAGTGAAACATTCCTCCCAGACGTCAGACACATGTCATCAGTTTAATATCGTGCTCCTATTACGCATTAAAGCTCTTGCGTTCTCTACATATGTCATTGCGCCCTTGAGGAAGATGCGGAGGACAGGGACTCGAATCCATCCGGCGGTGTTGCGTTTCGCCTGCGACACGCGGTTTTGCCGGCGTGACTGCGGCGGGGCGGCAGACATTTTGGCCCGTTCGGCGTCGCCGCAACGCTCCCCGCCAGGCGTTTCCAGGCGTTTCCAGGCATGTTCCGATGCCACGTGTCTTCATGTGCGTGTGTGAGTGTATGTGCCATTGTGCCCGAACCAGGCGATGCGACAGCAGGGGTCACCCTCTCCTTCCAGTCATTGTGCCCGAACCAGGCGATGCGACAGCAGGGGTCACCCTCTCCTTCCAGTCATTGTGCCCGAACCAGGCGATGCGACAGCAGGGGTCACCCTCTCCTCCCAGTCTTTGTGCCCGACCGGCGGCGCTACGACAGTGTGCGTCACCATTAGCCCATTGTACAATCACGTGCTCGTCTATTGAGGGGTTCCTTCTTGCCCTCAACTGCGAGAGTATAAAAACAGCTGCCCCCGGACGCCAAAAGGAGGGCTCCGATTTCTTCTGTTGAGTAAAGTGCTCTCCCGTCTCTCTTCTTCGGTCAACCTGACCGCCAACTCTTTGCGATGTTAAAATAAACAAGTTGTTTTGTTGTTACCAGTCGACTCATGCTTTGCCGGGACCTTCGGATGCTTCCAGTTGTACCCCAGGCCGCCAGGCCAACGCTACCCTTGGGGCTTGCGACCCAGGTACAACCACGGGCGTCAGCGCCGAGTTCCCAACAACCGATGCCATCGGTGGGATCCCAAACATCTGGTTGGCAGCGGTGAGATCGCCTCCGACTTCAAACAACTGTCTGCCAGCGGTGAGATCGCGACAACGGAGGCCAGCAGCGAAGAGATGCAGTTGACTGTATGCTGAGCAGCTCAACAACGATCCGGGAGCAGTGCAACGAGCCCTGTGTGATGACTGGTTGCCTGCAGCGGAACGACTGCGCGGAACTCTTGGCTGCGAGGTTTGGTGAGTGCGGGACTTTCTTCTTCTGAGCTTTGCCAGGCTTTTGTTAGTGTTAGAAACAGAGCTGGTAATTGTGGTTGTCGTTGCTGCCGGGTTAGTTTGCGGCAAGACAATAGTAAGCAGTAGAGAAAGCAGCATTCAGAGCAGCCATGGATTTGAAGTCGTTGCGCAAACCGAAATTGTTGGAGCTTGCAAGAGAGTTGGGTCTGGATGTATCAGACAAACTAAGAAAACCTGAACTGCTAAAGGCTATTCTTGAGTTAGAAGCTGAGGATGACGAACTGTCGGAATGCCTTGAGACCATTGAAGAGAGGGAGACTGCAAAAAGAGAAGAGCGTGAACGTAAAGAACAGAAAGAGCGAGAGCAACAAGAGCGTGACCGTCAACACGCTTTGGAAATGAAGCGTCTTGAGGTAAGGATGGAACGCGCTCGTAATGGAAGTCAGGCACACGGTGCAGGAGAACGCGTATTGTTCAAAATGACTGACCTGATGCGGCCGTTTAAGCTTGGAGAGGACATTGGTTTGTTCCTGGTTAACTTTGAGCGAACGTGCGAGAAGCAGGGGTTCTCTCGGGAAACGTGGCCACAGCGCTTGCTCACTTTGTTACCCGGCGAGGCGGCCGACGTAGTCGCTCGCTTGGATAGAGAGGAGGCAGAGGATTTCGACACAGTGAAATCGAGTCTTCTAAAAAAGTACCGGCTGTCTGCGGAGGCGTTCCGTCGGAAGTTTCGGGAAAATGAGAAAGGCAAAAGTGAGTCATATACAGAGTTTGCGTATAGGCTTATGTCGAACATGCAGGAGTGGCTCAAAGAAGAGAAAGCGTTTGGTGACCACGATAAAGTTCTGCAGTGCTTCGGGCTAGAACAGTTTTATAGTCGGTTACCGGAGAACGTGCGATACTGGGTCTTGGATAGGCCAGACGTTTGTACGGTGGCTAAAGCCGCTGAGCTAGCCGAGGAGTTTGTGACGCGTCGGGCTCGCGGAGCTAAGGACGGTCAAAAGGGTGAATTTGGCTTGAAGTTTGAGAGGCCGAAGTTCACACCCATGAGAGCAAAGGGGAACACGCGTAGTGCGGATGCGAGTGGAAGCAGTGCGACCGAACCTAAGGAGACGGCGGCAGCCGAAGCCGAACGCAGAAAGCGGTTCGAGATGAGGCAAGCGCGCGTTTGTTATACGTGCCAGAAGCCGGGTCACTCTTCGGCGCAGTGTCCGGAAACAACACCAAAAGTTGTGTTTTTTTCAATAGGCAGCACTGACGAGAACATGAAGCTTCTCGAGCCTTACATGCGAGACCTCCTCGTGAACGGGAAAGAGTGCCGAGTGCTTCGCGATTCCGCAGCTACGATGGATGTAGTTCACCCGTCTTACGTAGAACCCCATATGTTCACGGGCGAGTGCGCGTGGATCAAGCAAGCCGTGGAAGCTCATAGCGTGTGTCTGCCGGTAGCAAAAGTGCTTATTGAAGGACCTTTCGGAGCGCTTGAGACGGAGGCGGCAGTGTCATCTATGCTGCCACCTCAGTACCCGTACCTATTTTCAAACAGGTCCGATCACCTCCTGCGCGAGAAGGGGCTTTTGTTTGGTGAAGCTAGTGTTCAGGCCTTAACCAGATCGAAGGTTCGGGAGCTCGCTGCAAAGGCGGTAGTTGCGGGGCCGACGTTATCAAACAACGAAAAAGGGTCAGAGGCGCAGCAAGCTGATATTCAGAGCACGCCCGAACTGAATCAAATTGAGTCTGTAGCGTTGAAGGCGCCAGATACTGGAGAGGAAATGCCCGATAAGGGAAAGTTAGAAGAGCTATCTACAGATTTGCTCATCGCGCCTACGTCAGA
This sequence comes from Dermacentor variabilis, assembly GCF_050947875.1. Lineage (NCBI taxonomy): Eukaryota > Metazoa > Arthropoda > Arachnida > Ixodida > Ixodidae > Dermacentor > Dermacentor variabilis. The sequence goes on from NC_134569.1 coordinate 145,332,774, forward strand.
CGGACTTGATAGGTTGCTAAAAGTCAGCCGGTCGGCTTTGATAGCCGAGCAAAAAAAGGATGGCAGCCTGGAAAACGTGCGCTGCAATGTCAAAGAAGGTATCGCCAGGAAAACTGCGCGTTTTGTGGAAAGAGGTGGAGTCCTGTACCGGAAGTATCTAGACCGCCGAGGAGTGGAGTTCGATCAGCTGATCGTGCCTCAATGCTATCGTCAGGATCTGTTGCGCTTGTCACACGGGGGTTCGTGGTCCGGACACCTAGGAGTTAAGAAAACTAAGGACCGTCTCTTGCAAGAGTACTATTGGCCAGGGTGTTTTCGGGACGCAGACCACTTCGTGAGGTCATGTGACACCTGTCAGCGGGTGGGCAAACCAGGGGACAAATCGAGGGCGCCGTTGAAATTGGTACCTATCATTACGGAGCCTTTTAGACGGCTCGTTATTGATACAGTGGGACCTCTGCCGGTAACAGCCACGGGGTACAGACACATTTTGACTGTGATCTGCCCAGCGACAAAGTTCCCTGAAGCAGTGCCGCTTAAAGAACTCAGCTCAGTTGAGATAGTTAATGCACTACTGTCCATATTTGCGCGAGTTGGTTTTCCTGCGGAAATCCAATCAGATCAGGGCACAGTGTTTACTAGCGCTTTGACGACAACTTTTCTCGAAAGGTGTGGGGTAAAGCTGCTACACAGCTCAGTGTACCACTCACAGTCGAATTCCGTTGAGAAGCTCCACTCCGTCATGAAGCGCGTGTTGAGAGCGTTGTGTTTTAAACATCGAACTGACTGGGAGCTGTGTCTGCCTGGGGTGATGTTTGCTTTAAGGACCGCGCCGCATGCGGCTACGGGGTTTTCGCCAGCTGAACTGGTGTACGGTCGCTCGCTTCGATCTCCGCTTCGCATGCTTCGAGAATCGTGGGAAGGTAGGGGCGACGACCCAGTCGTGGTGGAGTACGTACTTAAGCTCCTCGAACGCTTAAGAAGGGCACAGGAGTTGTCAGGTGAAGCAATGACAAAGGCCCAGCAGAGGGCCAAGGTTTATTATGATCGGACCGCCAGGGCCCGTCGTTTTGAGGTGGGCGATGAGGTCATGATATTGCGCACATCGCTAAACAACAAACTAGACGTGCAGTGGGAGGGCCCAGCGCGAATTGTTCAGAAACTGTCGGACGTTAACTACGTGGTAAGTCTGCCAGGAAAGCGGAAAGCACAGCAAGTTTACCACTGTAATCTGCTCAAACCTTATAGACAAAGGGAAGCAGTGGTGTGCATGATGGTAAACGTTCCTGAAGAGCTTCCGGTCGAGCTTCCGGGACTAGGCTCAGTGACGAACAGGGAAGACACCGGTCAAGTCATTAGTGACCTTATCAGTAAAGCACCGCTGTCGCCCGAGCAGAAAACCGAACTACACCAGCTATTACAAGAGTTTCAAGGTCTGTTCTCTGGGAGGCCTGGTAGGACTTCTGTACTTACTCATGATATAGAACTTACCTCCCCAGAGCCAGTACGATCCAAGGCGTACCGGGTGTCACCCCGCCAGAGCGATATTATGGAGGCTGAGGTAAAGAAAATGCTACAGCTCGGTGTTATTGAGGCAGGTGAGAGTGATTATACCTCCCCTTTGATTTTAGTTGAGGTACCGGGCAAGGAACCTCGTCCTTGCGTCGACTACCGCAGGCTTAATTCCATCACTAAGGATCAAATTTATCCGATCCCTAACATCGAGGAGCGCCTTGAGAAAGTTAGTAGCGCTCAGTTTATTTCCACCCTAGATCTTGTCAGGGGTTATTGGCAGGTTCCACTTACAGAAGAGGCTAGTAGGTATGCGGCGTTCATTTCACCAATGGGAACATTCCGTCCTAAAGTGTTGAGTTTTGGTTTGAAGAACGCGCCATACTGTTTTTCAAGCCTCATGGATAAAGTGTTGCGGGGACAGCAAGAATTCGCTTTACCGTATCTAGACGACGTAGCGATATTCTCCGCATCCTGGTCTGACCATATGGCACACTTGCGGGCAGTGCTAACCCGCCTGCGCGAAGCGGGCTTGACAGTAAAGGCTCCTAAGTGCCAGTTAGCACAGGCCGAGGTTGTCTACCTCGGTCACGTGATTGGTCAGGGTCGTCGCCGCCCCTCTGAAATAAAAGTGGCCGCTGTGCGAGACTTTCCGCAACCGCGCACAAAGACCCATATTCGGTCGTTCTTAGGTGTCGCCGGCTACTATCAGAGGTACATCCCCAGGTACTCTGATATCGCGGCTCCCCTGACGGATGCTCTAAGAAAGACAGAGCCTCAAACAGTCGTCTGGGACGAGACAAAGGAAAGAGCTTTTAGCGCCCTAAAGAGTGCCCTAACAAACCAGCCTGTGTTACGATCGCCAGACTATACAAAAGGGTTCATTGTTCAGTGCGATGCTAGTGAGCGAGGCATGGGCGTTGTACTGTGCCAACGGGAAAAGGGAGAAGTAGAACACCCCGTCCTGTATGCTAGTCGTAAGCTGACCAGTCGTGAGCAGGCGTATAGCGCCACCGAGAAAGAGTGTGCATGTCTCGTGTGGGCCGTTCAGAAATTGTCATGCTATCTAGCCGGCTCGAGGTTTATCATTGAGACGGATCACTGCCCTCTCCAATGGCTGCAGACCATCTCTCCCAAAAATGGCCGCCTCCTGCGCTGGAGCCTCGCTTTACAACAATATTCCTTTGAGGTGCGTTACAAAAAGGGGAGTCTCAACGGTAACGCCGATGGCTTAAGTCGAAGCCCCTAACGTAGGAATCAGCCTCAAAATTGTTTGTTACTGATGTTTTTCTTCCTGAGGCAGGATTTTTTTTAACATATTGCTTTTGTTTAGTGTTTCAAAGTGATGATATGCTTTCTAGTGCAATTTTCCAATTTGTGGACGCGTTCTGAGTGATGCTAGACTACTGTAAGGAACTAGGCAGTGGTATAAAAAGGGGAAAGAGCCTGGCAGGGCTTAGTGAGGGTTGTGCCGTGCTTGCTGACTGAGCGGTTGAGTTTCAGCGTAGTTCTAACGCTTGCCGGGAACGAGAACAAAAATGTGAACTCTCCCGAAGTCACTTTGCAGTGTCCCGTGCGAACCTGAACGAGAGAACGAGGCCTTCTCTGTGCGCTGCGCTCAAGAAACGTCGAGGGACGCCCGACTTCGGTTATGAGCATCATCGAGCGACATCCCTCCGGACAGCGGATGCAGTCCCCTGTCCATCGGGATCTCCTTCCCCCGGCGGGGCGGTCTGTTGCGTTTCGCCTGCGACACGCGGTTTTGCCGGCGCGACTGCGGCGGGGCGGCAGACATTTTGGCCCGTTCGGCGTCGCCGCAACGCTCCCCGCCAGGCGTTTCCAGGCGTTTCCAGGCATGTTCCGATGCCACGTGTCTTCATGTGCGTGTGTGAGTGTATGTGCCATTGTGCCCGAACCAGGCGATGCGACAGCAGGGGTCACCCTCTCCTTCCAGTCATTGTGCCCGAACCAGGCGATGCGACAGCAGGGGTCACCCTCTCCTTCCAGTCATTGTGCCCGAACCAGGCGATGCGACAGCAGGGGTCACCCTCTCCTCCCAGTCTTTGTGCCCGACCGGCGGCGCTACGACAGTGTGCGTCACCATTAGCCCATTGTACAATCACGTGCTCGTCTATTGAGGGGTTCCTTCTTGCCCTCAACTGCGAGAGTATAAAAACAGCTGCCCCCGGACGCCAAAAGGAGGGCTCCGATTTCTTCTGTTGAGTAAAGTGCTCTCCCGTCTCTCTTCTTCGGTCAACCTGACCGCCAACTCTTTGCGATGTTAAAATAAACAAGTTGTTTTGTTGTTACCAGTCGACTCATGCTTTGCCGGGACCTTCGGATGCTTCCAGTTGTACCCCAGGCCGCCAGGCCAACGCTACCCTTGGGGCTTGCGACCCAGGTACAACCACGGGCGTCAGCGCCGAGTTCCCAACAACCGATGCCATCGGTGGGATCCCAAACAGCGGCAAATTGTCAATTCGCCTGCTTCCATTTTCATTTTCTTTACTATTTCTGCATTACAATAAAAGAAGAACACTTAAATTTCTCTATGCTTTCTAGGGCTTCAGTGTATACTGGCTTCCTGTGCGAAATCTTGCATTCTAAGTCGTGTTTATTTTGCGCTTGCACGCCTGCGAAACACGTTGAACACCTGATCTGCGGGTCAAGCGCGTCGGCCTTTATACATGACTCGTCGAATGTCCCAGTGTAATCGCTGGTGCCGCTCGGCTTCCAGAAAGTACCACAAAATTGGCGCCGCGCATACAATCAGATTACAAAACAATCGCAAACCATGACAATCGAAACGAGCGCGAACGAGACCAAACATGGGAAACCAAACAAAAACAAGTGCGAGCGAGCATTGACCCGAGCTGAAGCTAGAACGAAACGAGCGCTCCGGCTGAGACCACATACGAGTACGCATCGAGCGGTCGGGCGGGTCCACACGACATCAGCTTCCCGCGCGCACGTCACTGAAGAGGCCGCTCTCGTTGGTCTCCGCCGTTCGCGGCTCGCGTCTTTCACCTCCCGCTCCACTTTCACTCGTTCGCGTTTCGCTGTGATCGTTCGCTCGGTTATGCGACCGACGCCGATACTCGCCGCAGGAACGGGCGCCTGCTACGCTCTACAAAACTACGTGATTTCGGTAAATCACGCAGTTTGGTGAGTGAATGCAAGTGAGTGCAATTTGTGCAAGATACGTTTTGGGAATAGGGATCTGCGACGCGATACATATTTACCGCCGGCCAACAACGGTGGTGAAATTGGTAACACGCATTACCACATTAAATTGGTGTGTGTGTGTGTGCGTGCGCGCGCGCGCGCGCGCGCGCGTGTGTGTGTGTGTGTGTGTGTGTGTGTGTGTGTGTGTGTGTGTGTGTGTGTGTGTGTGTGTGTGTGTGTGTGTGTGTGTGTGTGTGTGTGTGTGTGTGTGTGTGTGTGTGCGTGCGTGTGCGTGTGCGTGTGTGTGTGTGTGTGTGTGTGTGTGTGTGTGTGTGTGTGTGTGTGTGTGTGTGTGTGTGTGTGTGTGTCAGTGATTACCGAGGCCCAACTCGTGTACAATTTTTGTCGATTAACTGCTCAGTCGGGCACCTCCAAACAAGCGAGAAAAAGAACACTGCGTAGTTGTAAATATTGCCATAGCCTATGGCTATCATACTACTCACAACGCTATTCACGACGCCATATGGCTCATGCGAAATTTCGTGCAACATCTGCACGCGAAGGAGCATGGCTTACGGCGAATATCGCGATGACTTGATATCCAGTGGCTGAAAGGGCTACCATATGAAGGCAAACAAATAAATGGAAATAGAAGCGCCACTTTGCCAAGAAATCACTGTATCAAGAGTGAGGAATCACGCGGTTACAGTGAGATACATGGTCATAAGCTTCGTAAACGTAAAACGAATATGAAATCAATCTTCTTGAGGTTTAGATGCGGGGCATGTGTTCAGCGAAAAGCGAATCAACCTTCCCGCTGAATGTAAAAGGAGCAACCGAGAATGCTGATTCCAGTTCCTAAAGCAAACGGGAATAACGTTGCAATTGTGAGAGGAGTATTTATTTACAAAAAGGCGGAGAGGTTCGCCTGAAGTGCACTGCTGAAAATGAGACTGTCAAGTGTCTTGCGCGCCAAAGCAGCTTGAGCAGGTTCAATGTCATCATTGGGAAAGCACGTCTGGGCTGTTTAATGTTGCGGCCACCTCATTTCTATAAATACTGCCCTCTCGTGCTCGAATCTAAGATTCGGAATTTCCAAATGGTTGTCAATATGTGAGCTAGATCAGACAATGAGCATAAGCTTCTGGAACGGAGCGGCAGCTTACGGAAATATCTCTGGCGTATGCCTTTCATCATGTCTCGCGGAATATGCCCCGAAAACTCGATCTCCCCACTAAAAATGCCGGATGTCAGCGCATTTTTTACGACTATTTTCAACTAATACACAGCTTAGGAGCGAAGTGTAGCTCGACTTCATCGCTGGCAGCGATTCTTATCAATTCTGTCTGTAGTTGCATGGAACTTTGTAACGCGCCAAGCTTCGACGTGCCCGCCAAGATTTCTTAAGTACGAGAGCGTCCCTAAATACTGACCATGTGGCGGGATTCACGCGTCATAATTATGTGCACTATCATGATTGATCAGTGGCTGCGGTCGCAGCGACCGCGGCACGCTGATCTAGTTCTTCGACTCATCGCTATGAAGACTCCGCCAGCGCTTCAGGAAACTAGCGCAAGGAAAGCCGAATATCGACTTCCAGACTTACTGGGTGTCCACGGCAACACTCGATGCGCGGAACCAACCTGTGGCTCTTACCAGTGTGTGGACGACGCGCACACGCGCCATGCTTCAAAAGCATCAGTACACGTACGCGCTGGCTTGTATTTCGCGGTTCTTGGCACAGACTACATCTCTGATGATGGGTTTCAGTGTACAGGTGTTACTGCGAATCTCAGGGGTGTGACTACGACGGTGGCAAGTATATACAATCGGCATAGAAGTTATTGAGATACCTCAACACATGAGTGTCTTGGTGTGGTACAACATTTGTGTTATGCGGAGATTTTCATGGCCACCATCCGCGATGGTGTTCCCGTCCCCAGGGCAATCTTGGGGCAAAGATTAACGAGCTCATTAACAAGAATGATTTGCAAATACTGAATGATGGTTCACCGACATTTATAGGCAGATCAAAGGAGCAACGCACTATAGACCTTGCGATGTCAACAAGAGCCGTGTGCTTAGCCTGGTAATGCGAAGCTGACCTGTGGTGCTCAGATCACCTACCCATTTAGTCAACGCTATATCAACGACATTGTGTCAACACAGACAAACTAGGACGTTAAGTTCCGACAGGTGATCTTAGAGGCACTATCTCAGGACAGTTTGTTCAAACTGATGAGTGAGTGTTTGCGACGAGGTATACAGCACAACGACGACGGAGTATTGGCAAACGAACTCCGATCTTAAGCTTTTGCGGCTCCGCGCATGTCGACGTCGCGCTTAGAGGCAGGCACAGCACTCTAACACGACGCACTGACTGGACTTATAACCGCGCTGATGCAGCCATACGGCGGCATACAAAACAGCTGTGTTAGTGTATGTGAAAGTGTTAGTGTTAGTGAAAGTGTATGACACGTGCAAGTCGGGAAGAACGGAAGAACCCTATGGCTGTTTTGTGCATAGCGACTGGCCAGTCACCAAAAATTCTAGCGGAGGCATTTCATGAACTTTGATGAACGAGAGCCATGTGCTTAGCCTGGTCATGCGAAGCTGACCCGTGGGGCTCAGATCACCTACCCATTTAGTCAACACCAACACATACTGCTGCTGCCCGCCAAACTGACGACTATGCAGTGACAAACTGGGACGTTAAGTTCCGTCAGGTGATCTTAGAGGCACTATCACAGGACAGTTTGTCCAAACTGATGAGTGAGTGTTTGCGACAAGCTACAGTACAACGACGACGGAGTACTGGCAAACGAACTCCGATCTTAAAGGGACCCTAAAGTGAAACAATAAATCAATTTACACTAATAAAGCATTGTTTGAGAACCCTGCAGGCAATCACCTCAAAATAATAGTTTGATTATTAGATGAGAAAATGAAGGTCGAAGTATCAGTGTTTTGAATTTCGCGCCGAAACCCCGACGCCGGTACGTTAGTGTGACGTCAGGGTCCAAGGTATGTTTTCGCATTTGGGCCGCGTTGGCTCAGTGAAGGTTCCCGAAACTTGTCATGTTGAATATTTGGTTCCTTTAGAACACAATGTAGTCAATCTGAACAGCTATATATATTTAGTAGCCCCTAGAAGATGCCATCAAAATCCATGACGTCACAGCGACCAAGTGCAGGAACTTGAAGGAGGCGTCGTCACCCTTCTTGCGTTTGTGCGCTTTTTCTGGCTTACCAACCGTCTTATTGTGGTGAGAGTGGTGTTTTTGGTGTCGTAGAAAGGTAATCTACTGATGCAGAAGAAATTTTCTCTTTAGTGTCCCTTTAAGCTATTGCGGCTCCGCGCATGTCGACACCGCGCTTAGAGGCGGGCACAGCTCTCTAAAACGACGCACCGACTGTGCTGTATAACCGCAATGATGCAGCCATACGGCGGCATAAAAAAACAGCTTTGTCGCAAGAGCGGAGCAGCCCTATGTAGTTCGCTGCCTACTGGAAGTAGTTTTGCAAGTGTATGGCACATTCAAGTCTGCAAGAACCCTACGGTTGTTTTGTGCATAGCGACTGGCCAGCCACCAAAAGTTCTAGCGGAGGCATTTGCTGAACTTTTCGTCTCTCCTATGTCTAGTGACACCCCAAATGGCGACCGCTCTTCTTTGGCAAGTCAGAGCAGCAGAACTGCTTCCTATGGCCCATCCTGCCAGATGGACGAGGCAGATTTCACTCTTGAGGAGCTCCGACACGCGCTCAACCTCTCCAAACGCCGCACTGCCCCAGGCGAGAATGATGTGACGTGCCAAGCATAGCGGAACATTGATAAGAGTTTTCATGACCGTATATTGGACGAGTATAATAAAGTATGGAGAACCTGCGCAATCCCCGCTGATTGGAAATCGTCTGTGGTAATACCAATTTTAAAGCCCGGGCGCCCTGCAAGACACCTCAAGTCCTACCGGCCAATATCGCTAAATTAACTTGTCATCAAGTTAAGGGAGCTAATGTCCCTGTGTCGCCTAGATGTCAGGCTAGGGAAGCTAATTTTTTCCCTAATGTCATGAGTAGCTTTCGTCGCCGCCGTTCAGCTCAGGACCGCATTGCAGACCTTGTCTCAGCGCTTCAATTTGCCAGAGGAAACAAGCACTCCGCCAACCACGCTCTTCCTAGACATACAACAAACATTAGACTGGGTTCCGCATAGGCGGTATTTTCGCTCTTGCAAGCGTGGAAATTTCAAGTCGTCTGCCCCGCTTTGTGCATAATCTTCTAACGGAGCACCAGATAAAAGTGCGTGTCGGCGGAATAACAAGTAAAGTGCGGTCTCCCACAGGGCAGCGTATTATTGCCGCTTCTGTTCAACACTGTACTCACCGCGCTTTTATGTCGATAGCGTCGGGACAGTGACCTCCCTGTTGACATAGCTAGCTTTGCAGATGAAATTGCTCTGTGGATAACTGGCCCTTCGCGCCTTGGTCCGCAGCTATGCGCGAGCTTGCCAAGAGGCCTGAACGTGACTTCGGAGTACTTGACTGAAGGTGTCCTGCAAATATAACATGCTAAGTCGTCTGCAGTAGTATATCATCCAAAGCAACGCGCTCGTCGAACAATCTGCTGACTGTACCTCAGACACTATTTGTTCTATTTCGGCATTCCTTAGTGGCGTGACCTGAAGTGGACCGGCCCTACTGTATGTGGCCTGTACTGTGTGTGCTCGGCTTAATCATTTGAGATTTGCCACCTTGCTCTTTCTTTCCTTTTCTCTCCCCTTCTTTCTGCCTTCCATTTATATGTTTGTCTCCTCCTTTCTGAAGAGTACGCAGGTGTTGTGCCCCTTCCGGTGGCAGTTGCCAGCCTGCTCCTCGCTTTCCCTCTCCTATCTAGTGTATACATGTTTTCAAACAAATAATAATAATAATACTTATCTCATTTGCTTTTTTAATGAGAGGTGACAAATTTGGCGAGAAAACAAACATTTTGGCTACTTTTGGCCACTTTCGGATAGTTTTGACTTCCGTGTTGTTTCCGTTTTTTTTTCAGTGCCCAACGGCAACACTGATCATAGGCCTACCAAGTCGTCGCGTTCCAATGCCACAGCCCACTTGGTCCAGGCACAAGGTCGAAGATACAACAATGACATTCGCACCGCAGTGATAGCTGTTTCTTGCCACCTGTGACCCCTTCTATTTCCCTTCCCTCCGAACCCCGCTCCCGTCGTCATCGTCGTCAGATTCTCTACTTTCGTGAAGCATGCGTGCCCTATTTTGCCCGCGTGCGCCTTCCCCACAATTTTTGTCGGCTGAAAGAAGTCACTCTGCGGAGACTTCGACCTAAGATAGCCCTACACCGTCCACCTCTTGGGCCTAGTGTCTCCCACCCGAAGACAATGTACGCAGTGCACCGCTCGTGTCTTTGCAGGTGGTGCTCGTCGTCCATTTACGAACATGCCTTGGAACACAGACGGTCCGTGATAATGATCTCAAGGATGGTAAGAACGAATGCTTTAACGTTAATAAATTTATAAATGTAATGAGTATGACAGCTGCCTCATGGATTACTAATTTCACAAGGCAACGTTGCAGTAGCCGCTTGAAACGGGCCTGTATTACTGTCTATAATTTCAGTTCCACATTACGCCGTGCGACAATACATAGAAATTAAGAAAGAAAGTACTGCTGCGGACTCTCACTACAAAACATCAGCGTTGCTCAATTTTCTCCCTGAATTATGGGGTTTCGGGATGTCCCAGAATCAAGGATTGCAGCGCGAGGCCGATTTGATCAACAACTCGAAGCAGGGGGACACTGAATGTTTCGTCAATTCTGCAGAAGCCAGCTTGCGGGCTTTTTGCAAAGCCGAGAAAGCATTAATTGGTTGAGGAAGAGTTATGGCGTTTGATAAGACAGGCAGAGGCCTCTACATGAAAGATGAACGTTCCTGGCAACTTTCGTTCCCACAGGCACGGGACTTCAACTGACCTCGCCAAAGAACTAATAATGGTTCCTCGCTTCGTTCAGCCGCGATACCCGCACATCAGTCTACAATGGCGAACTCTCGACAACCGGCCAATTTGTTATGCGTGCGGTCTACCCTGCAGCCACGTCACACGATTTTGCCGGCGCCGCGCACCGTCTTACCTTCGCGGCTTCACGAAACAAACACGTAACAGGTTCTCTGAAGACACGTTCCACTTTAGTGTTCTACCGATTCCTATGCTTTCCTTAAAGAGGGCTCAACCACGCCTTTTTATCGTTACATTCTGTCACCTTCGTTTTTCATTTGAACGCTGCCATTCGATCCCCTCATCAGCGCATGCTTGTTGGTATGATAGATGGTTAGAATGAAACAAAGCGGAAGCAAAAGAATATAATTACGATAAATTGTGGCACTTTGGCCGCTGTTGTTTTACTGCGGTAGCAATTACTCCGATGCCACAAGCGAATTTTCGCCGTCGAAGTCGCTGTGAGGTTCGGTATATGTGTGCTTAGAAAAAAGTTTATTTCATCGAGAGACAATACGAACACTGAGTCACAATCGCGGCACAATTCCACCAGGACGATAACGTATACAAAGTATGAAGCGTTGTATACACGGCATGTTTTCAAAGGAGTGTCCGAGTCCTCACTCACTATATTTAGGTATATGTATGCTATGTGTCACGCCATGCTATATTACATGCGGTGTAGGCGGTTTATATCGCCACATCATTCTATCACTGAAGTTACTCCTACCGGGTCTTACAATATTGACAACATTGTTCTTCAGAATTTGAAGAATGGCAGCCCACAAACAAATATCTTGAATCAGAAGACAGACAGCGCATTCCTTTCAACTTAAATCATTTAAGACTTAAATATTAAAAATGCAAAACAATAACAGAGCTTGCTGCGAACACGGCTTACATCCCAAACAGTCCTTCTCTAAACAGCCCGCTCATCGCTATCCAGTTCGCCACCGTTTTCTCCGCGCCGCTCGCGATTTCCAACACAGCTCAAACCTTAAAATGATGAAGCTTTATTGGCGCGGCTGGGCACTACCTCCGAGATCGGCCCAAAGAAGAGGTCCGAAACGTACTCGATACGGAAAAGTGGCGGTGAGGTCGCTAAGAAAGACGTTGGCTTTAATTAATAACCATAAATGAAATTGCCCAATGTCATGATTCAAACAGAGGACGGCTAGCACAACAGCATGTTCTTAATTAGCCAGCTTTTGTTTACTTCAATTCATACTGCCACTAGAGCTACGAGTCTGACACTTCGTGTAATTCTGCTTCACCCTTATGGCGAATATGTAATATTTTTCTTCTGTAAATGCTTGCCGCCAACAGTAGTAAACTTAATAACACGTAAATTAAGATCCTTACGAAATAAGGCGATCCAAGACTGATAACCAACACGGATTCTTGATAATTCTTATGTTGATGACAGTCGTGTACATCCAAAAAGTCCCAGTTTCGCCCTAAAGGCGAAGCATTGATTGCGATAGCAAATGAATGAACGACTATACGAGGCAAGGCGAGTAGCTTTATCGACCGCAGAAATTGCAGTAAACGTTCGCTTGCTAACTAAATAACAAACATTGGTGCCACGCACGCAAAACTCAAACATGAACAGATATCACACGATTACCGCGCACACACGCTGCCATGAACGCTGGCGCGACGAAGAGCGGCAGCAACGGCGAGCGAACGCTTCGTGCTGCCTTAACGCGAAACTTGCCACTACGCTACATCTAACGCTAGGCGCGCGAGAACGCCATTGCGCACGACGCCACAAGCCATCTCGGCTCGCGCAGCTATTGTGTCTGCCGCATATGTCAGCTCCAAGATATATGGCGCACGGCCGGGCTAGCATTTGAAATTTGTACCACCCCCTCACTTTCCATCCTTCTCCCCCCCCCCCCCCAACAGCCTTTTGCGCACAACACTGGGCGAGTGGGGCGCGCCAAACCACCATCCTTCTCCGCTAACCCTCTCACGCTTTTACTCGCACCTACGGCACCACGAGGCGCGACAGGATCTTCTCGCACTTGGATTTTATACTGAACGCCACGGCGATAGCAGAAATTTGCCTGGAGTGTCCGTAGAATTCACATCGCAACAAATATGGCTATTTATCGGATCTAAATGCAGTTGCCCAGTGTTGGCAGTCGCACACATGTCCCAGCTGTCCTTTTTCAACGAAGAGGCGCATGCTACACAAAGAAAGAAAATCTTCCAAGAAAAGAAAAGGCATTATAGACATTCAGTTTTAAAGGTATGATTGGTATTTGAAAATAGCTTCTTCTTCTGACATATCGTTCTCACTGTCGTCTGAGAGAAAATAATATCAGCAGTAAGCGAAATAAAGCAGCACACAATGAATTTTTAGACTGCTAGCGGGAATAAAGTGGCGGTTATATTCACTTTTAAGCATCAGTCACATTTGTTTTCTCGTTGTTTGGGCTAAAGAAGATATATTTAAGCCAAACCTGCTGCACATTACATTTATGTTCTGAAGAGAACTCACTGCGCTTCTTCCAAGCATCCCGACTTATATTTCGAATGAACATACTTCCTTCAACAGGGGTAACGGGTGTAACGGGCGCGAGAATCCCTTTTCCAAGTTTCACTGTCCCATTTTTTGCGGTTAGTCAATCGCAATGTTGTTGACCTCGCCTATATAAATCGGAAACTGAGGGCGCAGTTGCCTTAACCTATATACAGCAATGTAGGAATAAAGCGGGTGACATATAGCGCGTGCTGGAATGAGTGCGTTTAGCACATAAACAAAAAAATTGGAGAGACAGCGAAAGAGAGAGACAAAAGAAAGGAGCGAGGCAGTCAGGTTAGCGAAAACGGATAATTCAGCTTGCTACCCTGCGCTGGGGAACAGGGCAAGTGAGATAGAAAGCTAAGAAAGCAAGGAGAGACTAGGAGCACTGACACGATCACATGTAGCCAGTCACTACCACCGCACGTTATCACAACGCAAGAACCGGCGCAGTGCTATGAACACCTTTTAGAGCTAAAGTGGTTTGAACAGGTCTGTTATCCTTAAAGACTGTAGTAGTGCCTTTGTCGCTTTCTGCCTGCAGTGACTTATAAGCTAGGCATGCGAAAATCGTTTGCTCTCATAAAGGTCTGTGATCAAAGAGAGCGTCCGGCCATTGCCTCCTCTACATCCGATCCCGACGCGCTACAATGCCGTCAACATGCAGCCTCTTCATCAGGTGGGCACAAGCGTCGAACCTCGCTGCCAGAACCTCAGCCCACCATCTGTGCCATGACTAGGCGACAGTTTTTCATTACCCGATATAGTGATATTTGAACGTGGGTGCTAACGCCTAGTTTGTTTTCTACACCTTGCATTCAGCTGCCCTGTAAATACAATTATTGTGTTTGCTTTGCATCTGTACAAACGGTCTCGCTTTGAATGTTTGTTTTCAAGTGTTTTGTTTTAATAACTCAGTGTCCTTCCACTCTGTAAAGAAGGATGACCAGCGAAGCTATGTGAGCCTCTAATGGCGAATTGCACCACCGCCGCGGGTGTACCCGACATTGTACTAACTTCGGGATCGGCCCACGTATGGGGATGCATTAACGCCTGCTTCACCTCCGCCGCGTGTCCGCCTGGCATTGCACTATCTTCGGGATCGGCCCACGTATGGGGATGCTTAACGCCTGGTTCACCTCCGCCGCGTGTCCGCCCGGCATCGCACTGTCTTCAGGATTGGCCCACGTATGAAAAAAAGCCAGCAGATCCCACGCTCTGTGGGAATCGATTTTATGCGAAGCAGTGTGCGGGGAGCCTACCAAGTTAACGAAACGACCATGCGGGCACTAAGACGTAGGCGGATGTTTGATGACCTACATGACAGGCATGTCATGACATTCATGCCATGGCCTATCATTTATGTTCTTCACACACTCTTGCTATACTATGCCGATTTTGGTACATGCCAAGACGTAGGCGACTGTTTCGTGACCTACATGACACGCATGTCATGACATTTATTTCATGGCATGCGTGTCATGTAGCTCATGATTATCGTGTAGGTCATTTATGTCATGACCTATCATTTATGTTCCTTATACACTCTTGTTGTACTATACCAATTTTGATACATACAAAGTTGCCGAAACGACCATGAGAGCACCAAGACGTAGGCGGCTGTTTCATGACCTACATGACACACATGCCACGACCTATCATTTATGTTCGTCATACACTCTTGCCATACTACGCCAATTTTGGTACATACCAAGACCTAGGCAGCTGTTTCATGACCTACATGGCACGCATGTCATGGCATTCATGTCATGACCTATCATTTAAGTCCGTCATACACTCCTGTCATGCTATGCAATTTCGGTACATACCAAGACCAAGGCGGCTGTTTCATGACGTACATGACACGCATGTCAGGATGACATGACCTATCATTTATGTTCGTCGTGCACTCTTGTTGTACTACGCCGATTTTGGTACACACCAAATTAGCGAAAAGAACATGAGAGCACTAAGACATAGACGGCTAGATAGATAATGTGAAAGTGGCAAAAAAATGCTTCGCATTTAAAATTCTTGGTCTATGCGCGGGCGCGAACCACCAGGTCCTAGCTATAGACAGCTCCGCTGTAAAAGCGCCCTAAACACGAACCGCATAGCTTCGTGGCAATGCCATGCCGTCCTGTAGAACAAGCTGCATTTGCAGGTCATTTATTGCCACACAGTTCTATCACTAAAGTTGCTCGTACTAGGACTTATAATCTTAACAAATTTATTTTTCAGAATTTCCAGAATAGCAGCCCACAAACAAATGTGATTAAACATAACTGTGACAGCGGATGCCTTTTCTCTTAAAGCTTGAAGGACCGTTGAATATTAGATGTGCGAAACACTATAAGAGTTCAAACTGGAAAGTAATTTACTGGCGCGGCAGGCTGCACTATCTCCGGTATCGGCCCCCGAAAGAGGTTTGAAACGTACCCGATACGGAATTGTGGTGTTAAATCGCTAAGAGAAATCTAATAAATAAGCACCACTCAAATTGTCCAACGGCAGAATTCGTACAGAGGACCCTAAATCACAACCGCTCGATCCTCCAACCATTAGGCCACGGGCGCATGCCTCAGCAAACTAAATAGAACATCCTTAAAGATTTCCCGCTTTCAAGTCAGCGCGTTGAGACGCTTGGCGCGTTTTATGAACACTCCACGCGAGTGTACGTCAATATCATTAATTAAACATAAAAATGCTGATTACTGATTCCTTTGGCTTTAATAAGTTTTCTGAAGAACATCACTCGCACTACCTGCAGAATTTTCCTTTACGTCAGAATTTGGACGCCAGGCGTTGAAACATGCCTAGGCGTGTTCGGGTTCCAGTAGCAGAGACTGGTGCACAGAAGCTGTATTCTAAGACATCAGGTTAGGCAGCTTTGCTTGCTGCAACTAATTGTAAAAAAAAAAAAACCTACGCATACTATGCAGACCATACAGACTTTGTCGGCTCGCCGTTTTCCCACACATACGAGCCAAGGTACGGTTGCTAGAAAAGTTGCTCAAAAGCGCGAAACGAACACACACAACGTACCCGCCATGAGCATGCCGCAGTACGGGAACGCGAGGTCAACACAAGGCGACAACGCCTACAAAACCCTGCAGTTCTAACCGATTCTGCTCGTGGTCAACGAGTTTTCTCTGTTAATGTGTCGACGCATGCCACACAACGCGTGTTTACTTAGTTAGGTTACGTTTATACTACAATTCATACCGCCACTATACAGCTACGAGCCTTACACTTCGTGTGTTATTGTAACATGTATAGCCATCGCGCTCATTGCTTCGTCATTGATGCGAAACTGATTTTTGGCTATGCAAAGCTTCGAACTTTGCACGACGGCACTGTAAAGCAGATAAGGAGCAAGAAGCTATCGTCTCATTCTGCTGTCAGGTCAATTGCAAGTGAATTTGAATTTGTCACAGATTTCACACAATTACAGGACACTTATGCATGTAATAGACATCTGCATCACCTTCTGTGATTTCGACGTGTTCACACACACATACCTTTTCTACTTGGTAATAGTACGAAAGCTGTTGCACATTCACATTCAAGCTCATGTGCAGAGGGCATAACGCATGCTTCAACAGTAACTCAATCCATCCTAAATTTTGAAGTATCACCTAGCCGTTCCTTCGCACTTAGAGAACTAGGAATACCGACTATTACTTCTATTCGTAGCTATTACTTCCTGGATAGTTGATCCTCCCCCCCCCACACACACACACGCACACACACGCGCACACACACGCACACACACACGCACGCACACACACACGCACACACACGCACACACACACACATGCACACAGGCGTGAGTGCATATTTCTTTACAGTTACTAGAGCTCGTCAGAGACCGACTTCTGGCGAAATAATACAGTCCTGACAGCGCTGATTGCGCCCTACTGATCTAATTGTTCGCGCGCTTTCGCGGGCTGGCGAAAATTCAAGAATTAAGCGGACCTTCGCGTGTCATCGCTGCACCAGACGACTCACCGCAAGAAGGTGCCCTGCTCGTGTGGTCGTCTCCGCTGCATGGTCAGCGGAACGGAATCCCGGCGGTGCTCCTGACACGCACCCGGAACGTTGCCGGCTGTCTACGCACTTCTCTCTTCCTCGCGTGCGACAGTAAGCGAACGTCGACGCCGGGGGCAAAGCCCCGCGTGTGAACAGAGCAATCGAGAAAACAAAAGGGAGGCCGAAGAAAAAGCACCTGATCCTCCTGTCGAGACGTCCAGGACGGAGTCTTCATCCCCTCCCCCCCTTCGAGGCAGCGTGGTGGCAGAGAGGGGGCGGGGTGGTGCCGGCAGCCGCGTGTACCGCTACGTGCATGTCGACCAATCTGGAATTTCACGGTCTCTGGGTCACGGCTTACATTCTCTCTCCACTCCATACTTCCTCCCCCTCCCCAATTCCTGGCCAGCACCCATGCGTTGTGGATCGCCTCGCCCTCTTACCACCTCCTCTCCCCGAACTGTCTTCCTCCTCTTAGTTCAACCCATCGCCGCAACATCGCTTATATCGGTTCTCTTTTGTGCGGATGCACCGTTCGGGAGGAAGGTACACAAAACTAGAAACAGAACCGGAGCGCGTAACGCGGCGGGGGGAGGGGAGCCGTCAGAGGACGGAACGAGATGGCGGAGGGAGAATGCGAGGAGGAAGCGAGAGATGCGCACTCGGCTGCGGAGGCAACCGACCGGTTCTCCTCTTCCGTATTGCTCTCCCGCGAGCGGGACGCCGGACGAAGCGATGTGTCTGCGGCAGTCGCGGCGGGTCGTCCGTCCTCCCTCTCGCGGTCGTCGCGTGTCTATAGGAAGGAAGGAAAGACTCGCGCTCTTCTTTCTCTCTCTCGTCATCCGCTCAGCTGCGATGTGGAACAGGCGTTGCCGAAAAGATGGGAAAAAAGCGCCGGTTTCCGTCTCATTCTGACGGTGTTTTTACTTGGTCCCGTTTTTCTTCTTGCTTCGCCAGCCGCCTATGCGCCCGCATTATGTAATGCTTTCTGACCGCTGCGCTTCAGTTACCGCTCGCACGGGTGAGTTCTATAAAATGCGAGAAGATACCTTTATTTTTTTTTTATTGCTGCTCTTGTTATTTGCCTATGTTAGCAGCGTCGAAGTTGACTGCGAAACCCGGTAGGCTGTTACAGGACCGTCACTTTAAGTTATTTTATTTTCGCCAAGTCTTTCTGAAACAGGGTCAGTTACGGTGTTTTTGAAAAAAAAATAATAGTTGCACGGGCCCAAAAGATTTACTCTCGAGGTTCACATGCTTAAGGCATCGGTTTAAGCTTTGCAGACCCGCTACCACTTGATTGGAATATGCTGGTGAGTGTCTCGCAATCTTGGTGCAAGCGAACAACAGTCGTGAACGACAACCACGAACATGTCGGATAACATTTCTTGCAGGCATATTTTATACGTATACAGGTGCAAAGCTCTCAGTTAAGTTCTTATATATAATTTCTTGCTGTCTTGACGGTTATGGTACACAAATTACTTTTTAAAGAAAGGTGCCTATAGACGGCGACAGACATCTGCACATCTTCAGGCTTGTAGTGACGCCTGTCACCGGCGAAAGATGCCGAGAGCGAGTGGGGCTATACTAATCCAGGTACAACCAAATTAGGAAAGTCTACTAAGCTTTAACAAAGACATTCCCTCACCAGAACAGGAATCGGCCTACCATGGTGCAGTTCTCGGCCACCCCCTCCCAAAAGGCTCACTCATTTACTCAATCGCCCTCACTCCCCAGCAGCTGCGGAGCACCTGACCAAGGCGGCGGTCAGACCTGTAACGCAGCAGAGGGTGCTAAGAATCTCTCTGTCCGGACAGGCCGCCAATGGAAACTGACCCTTGCAACGTTTAACACCCGAACCCTCTCCAGTGAGGCTAGCTTAGCAGGACTCTTTGAGGAGCTATCAGACATTGTTTGGGATATCATCAGCCTTAGTGAGATTAGAAGAACTGGTGAGGCTTATACATTGCTGAATAACGAACATGTCCTCTGCTATAGAGGTCTCCTAGATAAGAAGCAATACGGGGTGGGATTTTAATCTATAATGACATAGCGGGCAACGTTGAATTCTACAGCATTAATGAGAGGGTAGCTGTAGTCGTAATCAAACTTAATAAGAGGTATAGATTAAAGGTAGTACAAGCATACGCTCCAACATCCAGCCACGATGATAAGGAAGAAAATCAGTTTTATGAAGATGTTGAATTAGCGATGAGAAAAGTGCAAACTAAGTATACTGTAGTAATGGGCGACTTCAATGCAAAAGTGAGGAAAAAGCAGGCGGGTGAACAGGCAATTAGCAACTACGGCGTCGATTCTAGGAACGCTAGAGGAGAGCTGCTGGTAGAATTCACAGAAAGGAATAAGCTTCGAATAATGAGCACCTTTTTCAGGAAGCGTAGCAACAGAAAGTGGACTTGCAAGAGCCCTAATTGTGAAACAAGAAATGAAATTGACTTCATACTTTCTGCTGATCCCAGCATAGTGCAGGATGTAGAAGTAATAGGTAGGGTAAAATGTAGTGATCATAGGTTAGGGAGGGCCAGGACCCACCTGAATTTAAACAGAGAAAGAGTAAAATTGGTCAAGAAGAAACAGGTCAACCTGGAGGCAGTAAGGGTAAAAGCATATTCACGCTGGTACTTGCAAACAGATATGCAGCTTTAGAACGGAAAGATACCTTAGAACTGGGTGTCCCAAGGTATCGTGCACTATGAAGTATTTATTCTTTTTTTAAAGTAAACCTTCTATGGGGACGGTACTTTATGTCTGTTTATACAACTTCTTAATGTAACAGTATTACGTGCGCACTGCGAGACCTTCCTATATGTTGGTCAGGTCGTACACTAAACGTCTTCTTGAGAAACTCATTTTCACATACTTCTCCCGTCAAGTTTAGGTGAAAGCTATAATAATAATAATAATAATAATAATAATAATAATAATAATAATAATAATAATAATAATAATAATAATAATAATAATAATAATAGTGTCGAAATAGCTCAAGCAATCGTTAAAAATGCGGCAATTTCTCATGAGGCATGCATCCGATAAACCGCGACACAAACCACCACGCTCATAACGTCAATAGCAACAGCGCTGAAAAAAAATGCGCTGTTTCTGTAATTGAACAACCGCAACGACCCGCGTGCTGTATAGCTCAGTGGCTATGGCGTTGCGCGGCTGATCACGTGGTCGCGGGTGCGATCCCAGCCCCGGCGGCAGCATTCCGATGGGCGAAGAATCTAAAGGTTATTCCTTACAGTGCATTGGGCGCACTGCAAAGATCACCAGGCGCACGTTCTAAATTAATTTGGGGCACTCCTCTACGGCGTCCCTCATATAGCGTATACTATGCAGTATCGGGACGTTAAGGCCCCGCCCCTCGCCCCATTTAATTAATTAACGATCACCACCCTCTTGTGGGCGACCGCAGCATCTCCTTCGATGTCGCGGCTTTCGCCGACCTCACCGTTCCCAGACCGGCCGCCTTCGCCTCGGAAGAGCAGGCGCCCTTTCCCGCCGTCCCCAGGTCCCTGGATCGTTGAGGACGTGGACGCGGAGGCCGAAGAGGTTCCCGAACCGCCGTCCCCGCGTGCTCAGACGTCGGCTAATCCGACACCACGAGTCCGTGTGGGGTCTCCTCTCGACGGGCACAGTTTGGCGGCGGACCTACACGCCCGTGGCGCTGCTGGAGGCTATGGTCCTGCTCTGTGGTCTGCTCGCGGCCATGTTCCTGCTCAAGAGTAGGAGCGCTGACAAGCGAGGAGATCTGAGCCGACGCTCCGCTCTGACTACGCTCGGGTATCAGTTCTGATATAAACGCCGTACCTTTAGAATTATTAAGCTTGCAAGAGTTGGGCTCGGGCATGTCAAAAGGGGCAGCTGGCCCATGCCGTCGTCCGACTCATCCACGCTGAGGACGTTGTTTAAGGGAGGAACATGTTCTCATCGAGAACGAGGAGTACAGAGTCTGTTTACTACATCTACATAAAGAGTGAAGAACGTTACGTCTCATCAGTCTAGCATGACTGAATTGAAGCACACTGAGGAGCCGAGAAACATCCGCTTAAGCCTCCTCTGTCCTTCCTAGATCCCAAGGCCAGGAAAATCTGCCGCCACACCTTCTTCCAGCCGGAGCATGCCAAGTCGTCATAGGACCCGCGTTGAGGGCGATGGTTCACACAATCCCTCCCACGCCTTTGTTCACTGAACACATAGAAAGGAGGGGAGCTTCGTGGACAGGGGCTGTCACGCTTGACTCGAACTGGCGCCTCTTGGTTCCTGGGATGACCCAGCTGTTAGCTGGGGCGCCTGTCAAACGACCGTGGTGGTTACCGAAGTCCGTGAGAAAACGCCGTAGAACAACCTTTTCCAGGGGGTTTCTTGCTCCCATTGGTCCGTGACGGCGACAGTGAACCATTAAGCAATACTCTATCCGCCCAACGTGTCTCGCCTTGCTGGCGCTGCAGGTCTGTCCGAAGGGGACGCAGTGTTAGCTTCACGAAGCGATTCGTCGCAGAGGTGCAGGAGGGGCTAGAAGGTCACTACCACCGCTGGCCGATCGTAACAAGCTAGACAGGAAATAGAATGTCTACAGGTGTCCAACAACCTACTCGGCTTACTAAGAAATTCTTTGCGCACCTACATACACTCTATACACGTGTTTGAGACAGTAGTTGACTAAGAATGCAATCACTTCATCCAGTATTTTGTTATTCTGTGCGCACGCACATGTACAGTGCTCGCGGAATAAAACGCGTCAATTTCGGGCTAATTAATACGCATGCTTTCGTTTCCCTTGGCTGCAGTACGTGTCACAACGACGCAATTTCGGCGCATATACTTAGATCGGAGTCCATGTCATCTTTGGTGACCAGTTTCCTAGCGACATGGCATGGCACTATCGAGTACTTTGCACATATGCCGGGTTCTACTAAATGCTCCCTGTCACGGTTAATTCCGTGCGCACTGCATAAGGTGCCCAATGCATCTTGTACCAAGCATTGGTTTCTCTTAGGTCTATGAGACCTCACACGTGATCTTGGGACAAACTAACGAAAACACAGTAGTGCAAACAATCCCAAGAGCATTTATTGCACCTTTCCTACACCAATGCGTGTTAGCCGAATTACTACCCACAGAACATGCCGACGGGCGTGCGACAAATCGAGGAAGTTCGACTCCCCGCCACCGCATAGCGAGTGATATGTTCGTCCTGACGCTGGACACCCACGCCTAATCGTTCGCGTGTATACAGTCACGCGAACGGCGTCGCGTTCGAGCAATCGTATTCGTCCTCTCCGGTGTCCTGCTCCCAAGCCTTTCGAAGGATGGTCCCTGAATAATGGACGAAGAGCCTATTCCGCAGAAGGGTACGCATTTGGGTAGGTTGGTTCATGATTACGAGCAGAAAACAGCGCTGAACGAAGCGCGGACGAAGAGAAAGACGCAGACTACAGCGCTGTGAGTGCCTCGAGGGGCCAGTCGCGCAGCAATTTTGCGTGTATTCGCGGGCTTCTATATAAACATAACACTTCTATGTAGCACGTGTTGAGCAACAGAAAGCTCTACCGGGAGTTTCTTATGTTGCTCTACAATTTTATCATTTACACTTTTCATCTAACTATAATAATTGGGAAGTTTATTAATTAAGACGAATTGTCTAATCATGCGGAATTAAATAAAAACAATATTTGAATCTCTAAGCGACGGCAAACAACATTACCTTTGTTCTGTCCATGCTATGTGGCATTTGCACATTTTTTAATGTTTGGCTCAAGTTAAGTGAAACACCCTGTTTATCATAATCACCACCCAGCACCTGGAGCAGCACGTCAGGCGAAACGCCAGGCTGACATCTCCAGCTTTTCATCATTAAAGTTTGTCGTTTCTCTCTCTCTCTATCTCTCAAGCCAGTGCTTTGCTCGCGCGCCGCGGTAGTGCTGCTCTCATACACGCAGCGAACGGATCCAGCTCGTGATAATGGACCATTTCGGACATAAATATGGCACGTGGCCTTTCTTTGGGCTGGCTGCGACTTTCACACCCTTGTTTGAGTTGACTTCACGCAGCGAATAGGCAGAGTGCGGGTGCGATTTTCTATCACTTAGCTGTGGGAGTACGTTCACTGCTCTCAGGGAAGATGGTGCGCTCAGATGCGGGGGTCGCCGCTAGCCGGAATGTTGGGGTCATACCAAGGTAAACGCCTTGTCAAAACGCCGTAATGGCCATGTTAGGCGTGCAGTGCGTTTAGTTCCTTTGCAGCATGTTTGAGAGCGCGACTGTTCAGGCACGCGAAATGGAAGCCTGGCTAGCTTTTAAAAGCGAAGCTTTTATTTGCAAACCGCGCGCCGGAGTTTTCGTGACCGTGGGTGCTCCGTGGCTGTTCTCTAGCCAACTAGTCACCGCGGAGGCCGCGCGCCGCTGGTTTCCTTGCACCACCACAAGATGGCGCTCGCGTCCGCGGCAGTGGCTTGAAGCAGTCGAGGAAAAAGCTGAACAGGGTTGCCATTGTGAACGAGAATGTGCGTGACAATGGAACGCAGACCCCCGACGCGACAGGCGAGGGAGTGTCAGCGAAATACGTGGAATGCATGCAGCATGATGAAGGGCTAGCTGGAAAGAGCGGCACCTACCTTGAGGCCGCCACGCGGAAAAAGCAGGAGCCCAGGAGAATATGACCCTTGTCGAGTCCGAATCACGCGGAAAAGGACAAAAGGAAGCAGGGCGAGGTAGGAGAGTGTGAAAGGGTGATTATCGCCGGCGACTCAAACCTGGCTGAGTGCTCAAAAGCAATTGTGAAGAGGGTGAAACGCGACAAAAGAGTGGCGGTAGGGTCATTTCCAGGGTGGACACTGGGTTCTGTCATGGAGCGAGCAAAAGAAAAGATCGCGGAAAATGCCCACGTGCGCAACCTTATCATAGTAGCAGGTGGGCTAAATTACGTTCTAAACAGGAAAGGGACAGGACTAGCCTAGTGCTTGGCGAAGGGGGTGGACAACTTGCGCGAGCTATCCCCTCAGGTGCAGATCGTGGTGTGCACGGTGCCGGAGGTGCCTGTACGTGACAGTCACGTACAAAGAGCCGTAGTGGCTGCTAATAAGGCATTATGGAAAATGAGCCGAGAGAAAGGCTTCGAGGTTGTCGAAGTAAACGGGGAAGTGAGAAGTTGTGGTTTTAAACGAGACAGGATCCACTTCAATTACAGGCTGGCACGAGAAGTGGGCTGGCGACTTGGTGGTCGCGCTGTTGCTTTTTTAGGGGGCACGCGGGCGCTCAGGAGGTCAGAGTAGATAGTAATGAAGAAGGTCCCTTAGGGGAACATCAGAAGATCATCGCCGTCTATAACAGAAAAAGGAGCAAAGCAAGAAAAAGAACTCGCCATACAATAGGCTACATAAACATTCAGGGTGGCAGAAGAAAGGAAAAGTGGGCAGAGATTGACGAGCAGTTACATAGAGAACAAATAGGGGTGTATGCGGTTACAGAAACGCACCTTAGAGACTCATAAGAGCCGCCAGTTATTGAGAATTATGTTTGGGAAAGGTGCAACAGAACTAAGTTGGAAAGAAAGGGAGGGGGAGTCGGAATGCTCATTCATCAGGGAGCCAAATGGAAGAGTAAATTCACAATGTCAAGAACATTTTTGGTTATCAGGTACAATGAGTGGGAAAGAAACTTGGCTAGGCGTTACGTATTTGTGGACCGGAAAAAATTGCACAGAGAAGAATATAGAGTTAGTGGAATGCATAAACGCTGATATTAAGGGTTTCGGGAATGGAGCTGAAATTGTCCTATTAGGTGACATGAATGCCCACATACAGGATATAGATGGTTATACCGACAATAACGGGAAGTCAATGCTGGACCTTTGTGAGCAACATAACCTCGTTATCATGAATGCAGGGCCTAAGTGTGAAGGACAGATCACGTGAGAAGTGGGAAACCGGCAATCGACCATTGATTACTGTCTGATAACAGAAGGAATTCATGCTAAGTTGAGAGAAATGGTCATCGATGAGGAAGGGTTTAGCAGCATAGGGAGTGAGCATCTACTCATCATTTTGAAAATAAAATATGCAGTTGAAAAAGAGAGTAAGCAGCGAAGAATGGCAGTCCAAACTTCAACGCTGAACAAATAACAAATATAGTCACAAGAGTCGAGCAACAACTTGGCAAATGGCCAAGTAAAGAGTGGGAATATGGTGAGCTTCTAAGTGTAATAACGACAGAAATACGGAAAGAGAAACAACATGTTCGTTGGACAGGAACAAAGAAACCGAAAAGATGGTGGAACAGGGAGATACGAGAAGCGATCGCCGAACGACAGAAACCATCTCGAGAGCACAGGCAGGCAAAGAAGGCGCAGTTGCCGCCGGATGAAGTAGCCAGTAAATGGGAAATATACCGGGAGAAAAAGTTTATGGTTCAAATACTGGGGCAAGCAAAATTAAAAGGTGAAAGTGAACGTTGGTTGTCAGAAATACGTGAGCAGAAGAAGGCCGCACCTAGACTATTTTGGAACCACATAAATTATTAGGCAGGAAGACAGAAAATTAGGCAGGAAGTCAACAAGAATACAACAACATATCCTAGACGAAGATGAAAACAGACTGGAAGGAGAAGCGGCAATAAATTACATCCGAAAAGTAACAACCGAATCTTTCCGAGGCAATGACGAGGTTGTAGCTGAAGAAAAAAAAGAGCATGAAAGAGACCCAACTGGAAAAGGAGCTGGTGCTGACAAATTTAAACTGGTAGAAAGCGGAAAAGAAAATTCCTAAGCGCACAGCCACAGGGCTAGACGAGGTTTCCGTTATGCTGATAAATGAACTAGGACCAAAAAGTAAGGAAGCTCTGGTGAAAGCAGTGGAAAAAACTTTAAAAGACAGACGAATACCGGAGAGTTGGCGACACAGTAGAATAAATTTAATTTACAAAGGTAAGGGGGAGAAAGACAGAATTCACTCGTATAGACCGTTGACCATTACATCGGTAATATACAGGCTAGCAATGCAGGCAATCAAATTAAAGCTTCAAGCATAGGCAGAGAATAATTGCATTTTGGGAGAGCTTCAGAATGGCTTCAGAATAGGTAAGCGTTTGGATGATAACTTGTTTGTTCTTACTCAGTGTATTGAAATATCAAAAGCAGAAAGCAGACCGTTGTATGTGGTCTTTTTAGACATTACAGGAGCCTACGACAACGTAGACCGCAACATTTTGTGGGAGATTCTGGAAGGGGAAGGCTTAGGTAACGATTGCCTACAGCTTTTGAGAGAGATTTACCTAGAAAATACCGTTTGCGTTGAATGGGAAGGGATGAGGAGCGAGGAGAAAGTTCATATCAACAAGGGACTGAGGCAGGGGTCCCCTTTATCCCCGCTGCTGTTTATGATGTACATGGTGAGGATGGAGAGGGCGCTAGAAGGAAGTAATATCGGGTTTAATCTCTCATACAAACAGGCGGGTACAGTAGTAGAGCAGCAACTCCCAGGTTTATTTTATGCGGACGACATTGTGTTGCCAGCTAACAAGCAAAGTGATTTGCAACGTCTGGGTAATATCTGTGGACAGGAAGGCAACAGTTTAGGTTTGAAATTTAGTGTTAGAAAATCAGGTGTTGTGGTATTCAATGAAAACAGAGAACAGACAGTGGAGATACAGGGCCAAGAAATACCTCGGGTAACAGAATATAAATACCTTGGTATATGAATAAACGAATGCAATAGATATATGGAAAAACAGGAAAAAATCATAACAGTAAAGGGGAAGAGAAATGCAGCCGTAATGCAGCACAGAGCGCTATGGGGATACAATAGGTACGAGGTCCTCCGAGGTATGTGGAAAGGTGTAATGGTTCCAGGACTTACTTTTGGAAATGCGGTTGTTTGCTTTAAATCAGAGGTATAATCAGGACTCGACGGGAACCAAAGGTCAGTGGGTCGCCTCGCATTGGCGCTCACGGGAAGACTACAAATGAAGCTGTGCAGGGTGATATGGGCTGGACTAGTTTTGAAGTGAGGGAAGCTCGCAGTAAAATTGAGTATGAAGAACGGCTGAGGAATATGGAAGAAAGTAAATGGGCTGGGAGAGTGTTCAGGTATCTGTACAGGAAAAACATTGATTCGCAGCGGAGGAAAAGAACTAGGCAGCTTACCAGCAAGTATGCGGCCTGTAGGGTGGGCAACACAGCAACAAAGAAGGTCAAGCGGAAAGTCAGAAAGGCTGAAATAATCTCATGGGTGGCGGCAATGGAAAAGAAAGCTGCCATGAGTAACTACTTAAGAGAAAAAACGAAATCAGGAAAGAAACAATTTATGATAACTCAAATGGAAGCTCAATACTTTTCGAAGCAAGATCGGGATGCCTTAGAACACGCACCTATAAAGCAAGATATAAGAAGGAAGAAGAAGCATGTGCTTGCTGCGGTAAAGCTAGGGAAACGACGGAACATGTTTTATTAGAATGTGAAGACGTCTACCCAGCGGTCGATTTAGGCACCACTGGCCTCCTTGAAGCCCTTGGGTTCAGCGGGAGCAGAGGTAAAGCAAACATGTCCGCAATAGGCATTAGTAAGAGGCGATTGGAGGATTTGTGGAGGAAAAGTAGGGAAACAACAAAAGACGGAGACGTACAAAAGCAGAGTTGGCAATAAGGGAACATAAAATTTGGTTGTGGGAGCTCATCGTGTTTTCTTTTTTCTTTGTTTATTGTTTAACCTCGGTAGGACATTAGGCAGTATAATAGCAAGAGCTTGGTGGCGCAACCCGCCGCCCCGTTCCAAAGGGGACGCTCATAACATCCATCCATCTATCCGTGGCGACGCCGGCCGTGCGGGGGCAGAAGAGAAAACCTGAAAGCTCGCCTTCGCGCATCCGCGGCAGCGGTTGCGGAATGGCATCAGCCTCTCTACAATGTTTGAATAAAGCCTTCCCTGTCACTTTCTGCGGACAGGCAATAAAAAGGAACAGGTGCTTCCCTTATTTAAGCACTGGCACAAAGCTTCCGTCTACATAGATTCCAAATCGTTCGATCTGCTGCATTTCTCAGGGTGCTTTCTTCTAAACATTAAAAAAAGAGCATGCCGCAATGAATTAAAACTGATGTCTTTATAGAGATCAGTCGTCACTTACAGCGCATACATACACGAAGGACAAAGAGGATGACGAAGACAAGCGCTGTTACTGAAGCAGTTTAAATCCTACTAGTATTATTATTCAAAAAAATTACCTTATACTCAAGTTTAAGTATATGTCATTTTATTATTCTCTTTCTTTATTAGTATCCCTATCAACGCAAGGCTTACTATTGTATTGATCGCTACTTTTGCTCATGTATTCACACTTCATTTTTCATCTTGGAGTATATATTTATTTTAGTTTTTTGTGCTAATTATTTATTAACCAATTTCTTTTATTTATTCAATCATATTACCACCCGGTTTGTGACCTATCCCCCATAGTGGGTTTGTGCCATTGATTGAGGCTTCATCATCAGCAGCAGCAGCAGCAAGGTTTGGGTACGGGCTATTTGGTATTCCATGGTAGCTTCCACGGTAACATCGAGTGCCGGCGAAGCTCTTCCCGAAGAAGAGTAACTCGCACGTGCTGAACGCCGGCGTGAACAAAAGCGGTGGTGCGAGCGGCGCGCCTTCGACCGAATACCTGCGACGACGATGATCGGGCCAGGGAGGCGAAACGCAAGCGCGACGCACACCGAGGCCCCCCATATCGCGCAGCGCAAAGCGCACGCCGCCGTCGCGAGGTCCCACCACCGGAACGTTTCCCGGGTACGTGCGACGTCGAGGTTCCGGAAAGAGTTCATCGAGAACCCGTTTGGCGCCACGTGTGTGACCGTCTTTGGTTCGCCGGAGACTTGGCCACGGCGTGCGTGGTGCGCAATGGAGTGAAATGGCCGCCGGTGCGTTGCGGCTGTACATTCCATCCGAAGACCCAAAGATAGCAAAACCAACCATAGCAGCAGCTTCCCTGGACTTCCCTCTTCGCAGGGTGGAAGGGCTCTGAATTGTTTTTGTGTGTGTTCTAACGCTTAGTTTTGACATATCTGCCGTAAATAAATATAAAGTTAGCTCACTACTAATTAGGGAGCAAGAAGAGCGCAAGAGAAGTACAGCAGATTTCATTAGTAGAATCCGAAGAACGAGCCATTGGGGCTTAATCCACGTAGAAAGCTTGGCTTTTCTAAAGACTGGGCGCATGCTATCTGAGTCACCCTTTATATACATGCACGCATATTGGCACGAGTTAGGAGTCTTCAATTCCTCTACTTGCGATCAATCTTACGACGTGGCATAGGTGACCGAAGGCCATGAGCGTCGGGCTTCGGCAGGACGGGCAGTGACGAGGTGCGGCTTTGCAAAACTAAAAATTTATTACACAGCGAAGGTCAGAAGACGCGGTGTAAGATAGGACGGGACCACTTGTAGCTTACCCTTCGAGCCCCCCGAAATGGCCCGAGTTCCCTGCACAGCGAAATCAGAAGGTCCTCGGGATGCTTTTCCATTTGTTGCTATTCGACGGTCCAGGCTAGTACCTCTGAAAGCGGCGAAGACTCTACGGGCAACAACAATCAGCCCAATGTTCTCAACATGCCCAGTCGTACGCTTTGTACGACCACATCATCTGTCGGTTGCAGGCGGAGCCTATTCTTTCCTTGTCGAAAAGCCAAGGCACCGGCTGCCCGTATGCGGGAACGGTTAAGGAAGCGGAAGAAATAGCACGTTGAACTTCGTAGGTGAACTGAATCGATGAGAAAGAAGTACGGGTCAGGCACGTCTAACAGTAATAACTTACAGGATTTTCGATTAGTATCAATGAGATTTAAGCTATAAATTCAAAATTTCGAGCTTTACACGATATTGAACTTCTATTGTTTTATTTTTTGGTTATAACTTATTTTTAGATTTTGGTAACATTATCCTCCACAGTCTTTATATTTTGAATCTATTATTTCTCCCTTGACCTCTCACGGCCACTCCCGCGAGTGGGTACCTCCCTAGAATTCTGAGGGGATCTTCACCTACCAGCTAGGGTGTCGGGGGGTGCCGGGGTGTGAACAGAGCACTAATTTGGGACGGTTGGTAGACACCTTGGTGGCGAGACGCAGTTTTATGATAGGACAACAGGAGACGATAAGTACGAGTGTTGTCAGGACGTTTTCTTCTTAACTGATAGCATACAGCCTTGACAAGTTGAGCACATAAACCAGCCTGTCCACTTGTGTAGAAAATGAAGAACCGCGATCGCGTAATTACCGGCGCAAAATTCCTTCACGCCTCGAGCTCCATGTTCAGTTTCTTTTTTTTTTCCTTTCTTTTCTCCTACTACAGAGTCGCTACTTCAACTCCTGCCGAATGTAGGTGGGAGACCCTGACAAGCGATTCGGAAGAGCAGAGTTCTACGCCGCCGGAGGAACCCTTCTCCGCTGACCTGCGCCTGCTCCGAAACGCAATGACTACTACTACTACTACTACCAGCGACGGGCAGAACGTCGCAGTCGAAGACGATGACTCGAAGTTGACGTGATGAAAGGCGTGCTCATACGATGGAGTCGTTCGCCGTATATCCACACTGTGTACATTCCTTGGCTCCGCGAATATCAGAGTTGATATTGCTTGGGACAAGGAATCGGGTCATGTATGAAGAATCGAAGCTGTTGTCATAATGCGACCGGGAGGAAGATTAAAAGGAAGATGAGCATCATCGCTCGACATTTTTCATAATATTTTATTGCAGCACTCTACAAACGAAGTGGAGATCATGTTACATTAGTTCACTTAAAATAGCATCAGTGCCGTCTACATCCGCACAATTACTTGCTTTGTTAAAGGAAAGCCGTGAGACATTGTATAGTACCGAAGAAAAGCGTTCATCATTATCATTGAATCAATTATAACACAATACCGCGCAGTCGATAGGAGATGACATAAGCGCCAACTATTTATTTTTCTGTGTCCACCCCTTTGGCAGTATTTCTAATAAGGTTTCTTTTTTTTAATGTAATCAAGTTTGACCATTTGACCAATTCTATATCAGTAGAACTTGTCGAAGCTGCATTAAGCGTTTCCACGTAGTCATAACGTTAGCCACCGACATGGTTTTAGTTGTCCAGACAGGTTTATGAATTAGGCTTTTGAATTGTAATTCAGTGACGACACAAAGTTAGAGGGCGTTGGATTAACTTCCAGTTGAGCTTTTATGACCTGCCCCCAAGATCTCAGTGTACGGGTACTTTTTCATACAAGAACGCTGCGTTTGCACTTGCTCTAACGCTTTTTCATGGCTAGAACCATTTCTCCTCTCTATTTAAATTCGGTTAACTTGCATCACTGCACAGGGACTAAGAATATTAGGAAAAGCAACAACTAAACGCATGCAACTGCAACGCCGTGTGGAGCAGGCACTGCAACTGTTTAAATTATGGGGTTTTACGTGCCAGAACCACGATCTGATTATGAGGCACGCCGTAGCAGGGCACTCCGGCATAATTTTGACCACTTGGGTTTCTTTAACGTCCACCTAAATATAAGTACCCGGATATGCTTGCACTTCGCCCCCATCAAAATGCGGCCGCCGTGGCCATGGTTTGAACCCGCGACATCGTGCTTACCAGCGCAACACCATAGCCCCTATACAGCCACAGCGGGAGGTACTGCAAGTGCGACTTCGAAATTAGACACATATAATCAAATGGTAATGGCCAATACTTCTTCGCAACATAGACTTTAACTTGACCCCCTAGGAATCTGGCGCCTCATACGATATTAACCCTTTAAGCGCCAGCAAAAAATCCAAAATGCGTTCAGTAAATGACTTTTTTGCATATCTGAATAACATTGTGGGTGCGCGCGTGCGTGTGTGTGTCTGTGCGCGCGTTTGTGCGTGCGTGTGTGCGTGTGCGTGTGTGTGTGCGTGCGTGCGTGCGTGCGTGCGTGCGCGTGTGCGTGTGCGTGCGTGTGTGCGTGTGTGCGTGTGCGTGTGCGTGTGCGTGTGCGTGCGTGTGTGTGTGCGTGAAGTATATATGACATAAGGGTAGTAAATTCACGACTTCCGTTTGAGAATACACAAATTTAGGCGCTGGCGGAAGGTTCCGTCCATCTAGCTTCGTTCACTTCCACGCCGTATCAGAACTATCATAGTAGTCTGCGAAATCAGAGTCGCCGGATATGTCTATAATACAGAAAAGACAGCCATCATTGTCAATACTTTTATGGAAAAGCAAATCATGTTCGGAGGTCGATGACGCAATCAAATTAAAGCTACGCTTACAAGACGGGCGCGGCAACATGCGACTGGCAGCCGCCATTTTTTTATGCGAAGCATATTAACGTAGGTTTCGGGCCTTCGCGCGACGCCCGGCGGTGGCCACCATTGACCCTGAAGTGAGATCACATGATGTGACGTCACGTGATGACGTCACACCGGCTGCAGATGGGGCCTCATATCGCGCCGTCGGACGTCGCCCGGCGGAGGCCTCCACGCTTCGGTTCGCGCCGTCGCGCGCGACGCCGGCGGCGCCACCATCGCTGCATCACGTGATATGTGACGTCACGCCAGGGATGAAGCGGCGCGCGCCCGCCGTCGCGTCAGTCTCTGTGCCCGCAACCGCGCCAGCGTCTTTGCGCCGGGCGTGTATGCGGTCAAGATGCCTCCAAATGCTAAGGATACGCTAAGGTTAAGCCCAGTGGATGCTTCGCATCCACTGGGCTTAACCTTGAAAAGCCTCCAATTTTTTTTATCTCTATCGGACGAAGCTACCCGAACGGAGTCTGTAAGCCCCCTATAGGACCAGAGTCAACTAGAGTGAATTCGCGAGAACGTCAAAATGAATTTGACCAGCCCGGCCCCTTTGTGGCACTTAAGAAATTTGAAGGACGCTTAAGCTTCACCTTTAAGAGTGGAACGCGATAGCATTCAAAGATCCCTGACTGCTTCTCACGCTTCCCGGCAACTGAATGTATACGTAACCATAACGTTTACCGGGAAACGCTTGCAGCGAACGCTGTGCACGAAGGCGGGCTTTCTGGTAGAAACGCGGACTCTTGCATGGGCCGCGATGCGGCGGAGGCGAGCGCCATCTGGAAGTGTTTCAGGGAAGCGGGCGCGCCGCTTCGTGGACTCTGAGATATTGCGGACGGTATCTCCAGTCTATGCATTGTAGAAACGCCGAAAAAGGGTTTGTTTGAGTTTTCGCGTAACAGAATTAAGTTTTCTCGCATATTCAAACTACATTCCGAGAGCTATCACGTCTGCAGGTCGTAGTTTACGCTTTTCCCACGTATTATAGCTTGAGAAATTCAATTATTTCAGTCAATTCCTTGCGTCACGTGGAAGGCCTGGGTAACGACGCCCCACGCCGGACACGCGACGCCGACAACGGGTTTTCTGCGACACGGGTTCCTTAACGCTATCGCGTTAAAATGGCTCCCAAACACTTGCATGAGGCATTCTCTACCGTGGCACCAATTGCAAAAAGCAATTGCACCCGAGTAAAACTCGTCTCTGGCAATAAAAAGGGGTCAAGTGCCGTTGAAGGTTTCGCGACCTGAAAGGTTCATTTGATCGAATGCGCTCGATCTGACGTAATTTTTTGCAAGCGAGACCTTCGTTCGCAGCTGCACATCGCACCTGAACGCTTCAGCACCGCGCTCTGTATGCAAACTGCCGCGTCACCACCGAAGTCGATTACAGCAGGACAAGAAAAACTCAGTGCCCTTCCACTATGTGAAGAAGGATCACCAGCGAAGCTGTGTATGTGGGCCCCTTAATGGCGAACTGCGCTTCCGCCGCGGGTCGGCCCGGCAATGCACTATCTTCGGGATCGGCCCACGTAAGGGGAGTTTCTTGCTTACCACGCCAACAACGACACGAAAATTTCCTTGGACGGTAGAGGTATACAGCTTCGCTGTAAAAAAAGCGCAGCGTTTCCACGCGTTGCACAAAGCAATGCAGATAAAAATGCATCGCGCTGTATACTATTGGCTAGCGTGAATGGGTGTGAGAGGCTGTCCACTGTGAACCAACCTATTAATCTGCATTGCTTTCCCTCCGTAGCCCAACAACGTCTAGAATATTAGGCTTGGAAGCAGCATACTTTGCAGCATCTAATTATTAGGCAAAACTTCTAATCAGCATGGGTTAGTTCATATTTTGTGAAACGCTGATTGATTAATTCCCGTAACCAGACATCAAGTTATTGACCTTAGCAGGCATTATTCGCACGCGCTGTAAACCATGTAATAGAATAAACGACATTTAGCATCATTGCTCCGATCAGTGGCCTATACCATGTAGCGAGTATGAGCATGCAGTTCAGGGACAATAAAAGATCATGTTCCTTAGTTTCCGCTCCTCTTCGTCTCAATTATTTAGCTTTAATGCTGACGCGCCCAATGCATTTATACCAGCGTTACTGTATTCTTGGCCTCCTTACCTCAGTAGATAGGCGCCGCAGTCAGGGGTCGTCATCGTCACCATCATTACCGCGCTTCTCACCGCATTCGTCCCTTGATCAGTAGTGGGCATACACCATCGGCAGAGTGAAACCAAAGCCGCGCACTCGAGGAGACGTCTAGCGAGCTCTCCGTTCTCCTGCATCTATGTCATCGTCGCCTCCGCCCCTGCGGCAGCCTTCGCGGCACCCGCCACCAGTCGGCCTCAGAAGAACGCCGGGGCTTGGCCGAGAGGTGCCGCGCTACGCCGGTGAGCTGTCACCGTATCTCGAGTACGCGTTCCTGTCGCCCGGCACTTCGAGTACCTGGTCGGCCGCGGCGTCGTCCCAAGCGTCGCCGAAGCCTTCTGCGTCAAGTTTATCCCCGAATGCGCCCCAAAGGAGTTCGGACATCGACCCGCTTCACGAGTCATCTTGGTGCGTCTAACCGCATACGCACTACGCGTACTTCCCTATTATCTAAGTCTGCTGCTTCCAGAACTAAACGCTTGGATGAAAGCCGGGTGATCCGCAGTGAGGTGCCTCAGGCAGGCTTGCTGACATCTCGATAAGCGAGCCTATCTTTTGTCAAGGACGGCCTTGTCATTCCTGGCGTGTTAGCCTTTAGTGCTTAGTAGAGCGGCATCAAGTGGTGTTGCCCACCACAGACAACATCACGCTAAGCTAACACGCCAGGAATGACAAGGTCGCCATGGACAAAGAGAGGCACACCTGTCGAAACGCCGTCCAGCCTGCCTGAGGCACTTTACCCTGTTTCATCTGGCTTTTATCATAACCATAATGCGTTTCCATGTGTTAACCAACTTCCTGGGCTTGGATTCCAAAATCAAAGTAAGAGAACGCAAGAACTGCTGTGGCTGAACCTTCGCAGGCAGCCTAGAAGTAAATCGAGAGTTTTTAGTTCATATAGCGCATGGCAATTCTGACGTCTATCCTTATCACGTGAAGTTCAAGAAGTTTGACGGCTATGGGAACTTGTTGCTTACAGTGACACATTTGCGAAGTTCCGGAAGAGTCATCCAAAAGATGCTTCTGGAACAGTTACCGTAAAATGATCGTGACACTAATTTTTCGTGCTTTTGATGAGGTTCCCTGCGAACTACAACTGCATAGTTCCAGTTCTCACAACACCGCCTTTCGTAAACAGGACACATTTCCCAGCGAGAGACAATCCGAGTGTCTAAAACAGCCAAGGGCGCTGCATTGCATTCGAAACCTTTACGAATAAGAAAGCTTACAGGAGCATATGAGCCAAACTACTCAGGTAATAGCGAACACTTGATGCGAACTTGAGGTTAGCGTAATGTCGACGGCCCGCGAGGGCTCGATTGTTCGTCTTTGGCAGTCCGCCTTTCGAAGCTACTAAAAAAGTATCGCATGAAACTCGAGCCGCGAGAAGGAAACGTTCAGACGAATGAAACTGGGTTAGAGCAAATGTGGCCGTTACTCTCAAGCCTAGAACCACGAATTGCCGATATTTGTGAAAAGAGGAGTATATAAAGTAACTGTGCAATGTGCAAGTGCTAACCTACGAGCTTGGGGCTGGGATATAGTAGAACAAATAACCTCGAGAACAAGCTAAGGACCGTGCAACTAGCGACGGAACGGTAAGTGAAAGTTCTAACGTTATGAGACAGAATGACAGTGCAGATTAATGAGTAAACGGGCATAGCATATATTGCACTTGCGTACGAGAGGAAGAAGTGCAGCTGCGAAGACCGTGGAAAGCGTACAGAACAGCTAGCCAGCGATCTGTCAGAATAACAAAAGAGGCACAGATAAAAGCAGTCGTGCATTGCAGAACATTCATTGGATGGCGCAATGAGTTGGGGGCGTACGATGAAGACAACTTATGCAAGACACCTGGGTTCTTCATGATAGTCCGCTGAGAAAAACATGACTTGCTTCTGATACCGATGAAGTGTTCCCACGCAATACCGTAGTCGCATATTGCGGCCTAACCGTGCCATCTTAAAAATCTTTGCACCCTTCGGGCCTTTTCTTGTCCCAAAACAATAATCGCCGTCTATCTTGCCCGCATATACTTTCTTCAACGCTGCGCACCCGGTACTTCGAAGTCGCCAACGACATGCGCGTTATCAACGTGGCATAGCATTCTCGACAGGAGATTAGCGAGCGCAGTTTTTTCAAGACAGGAAACGCAGGCAAGGCAGAAGACGATTACCCTTGTGGGTCAAGCCCCAAAGGGTGCAAACATTTATTGAAGAGTGTGTATATTGGGCCCTGCCCTGAGCGTTCACGTGGCCACCCCTGCCCATTACCAAACCACTCACTCACTAGGCACTTCCAATGCCTCCACAATCACGCAATGATATGCCACGAGCATGCGCGTACTCCGCAGGGATCCCGAGAGCGACAGCGCTGGCAGCTTCAGAAGAGAGAGCAGCGGTGACAGCGGCCCTTCGGCTGGCGAAGAATCGGCGACCACAACGACGGACTCGTCGGCACCTCTGGTGACGACCGCCAGGTTGCGCGAGGATCGCCGGTCAGTCTCACGCCTGATGATGGCGCTGGCCATTTTCTCCGTGATCTGCTCAACGGTTATAGCCCTTTCGCTGGTAGTGCACGCGCGACTCGACAGCAGGCTGCTCGCAAGCGACCGACGCGGGGGCAGCGCCTCTGACACGACGCCGAAGCTGGAGACCATCTCTGAGCCGTCCGGAGAAGGCGCCGGTGCCAAGAAGCACAAGTCCGTGCGCCACAAGTCAAGGCCGGCCCGAAGGAGGAACCCCGGACAAGCCTCGACTCAAAAACAGCCGCCCTTCTCGATTGTATATCTCACTTCAAAATTATTTTACGACATTCTAAATAGCTAGTTATGTTTCGGTTTTCTTTTTCCTTTATACTCTTCATTCGTTGGCCTTCGCGGAGTTGAATTTCCAAACGCGCTCAACGTTCTCGCTCAACGACTTTCGCCTGACACGCCCACCCGAGAGGTCCACCCGTAGTAACGTCACAGGCAGAGAATGGTGAGCTGAACACAAATTACGCTATATCCCATGTGGTATATAGCCTTGGTTCGGAGTAATAGTGCGATTGAATAGGTTTCACACTACATAGTTCTACAAGGTTGTCAGGGACGCCGTCGAGCAGAATGCTCAGAAAGAACCGAGGACACCTAAGCACATCTTATGAGCTGTGAGTGCGAAAGCATTAATGTCCATTCGAACGCCGCTGAGCGGTCCTTCATTAACTCCTCGCGGGCAAGGGAGCGCGTTGAGACGCTTTGCGCGTTTTCGTTTGGCCTTACCGAGGTGCAGTTAGAACGCAGATGAGAGAGAGAGAGAAAAACTTTATTTTCATGTTCGGTGGTAACGTGGAAAGGCCCTCAGTCCAGAGCCTCGCTTGCGGCATTCTTCAATGCAGCACTGATAAACGCCGCAAGGTACCGTTGGTCGTCGGCGCTGGCTGCTTCTGTCAGCCACCCGGCATGGGGTTTAGGGGAAAGATTTGTGGGGGCAGGAAGGGGAGGTGGGGGTGGTCCACAGGACCAGAGGATATGG
The DNA here is from genome assembly GCF_050947875.1 of Dermacentor variabilis. NCBI lineage: Eukaryota > Metazoa > Arthropoda > Arachnida > Ixodida > Ixodidae > Dermacentor > Dermacentor variabilis. The sequence continues at coordinate 145,371,025 of NC_134569.1, forward strand.
GATGTGTTCGGGTGTTCGCCACAGTATCGGCAGGGTGGGGGATCTTCAGGTAAGAGGCCGCGGAGGAGGTGCATTCTTGCTGATGTAGGGAGTGTTTCAGTCTGGGCCTGACGAATCAGTACACTTTGTTCACGGGTGAGCACTTTGCTGAGCTTGGGGAACTTGCGTCTTGCCTCTTGATATGGCCGCAGATGAGAGCTTTTGCGTGGACAAGGAATGCGCGGATAACGCAGGTTTCCGAGAGCGATGGTGCTTTGGCGTCGCGGCGATTTCCTCCCACTTCGCGCAACAACTGGCGCACTGGTGCGGCAGCAGGCGTTCCCTTTCGCTAGCTCTGCTCCGTCGAGGCGCGCTTGTGCCGTGGCGTCGCAGCCAATGGGAATTTAGGTGCCGTTTTGCTGCTACAGACGCCGGCATTTTCGCTCAATGAGCCAATTGACGCTGTCGCATTGATAACGTCAGTCAGTTGGGGTCCTTCAACGTGCGCCTAAACTTAAGAACATGGGCGATGCTAGATTCACTTAGCACCGGAACGCAGCCGTTGCGGCTGGAATGAGGTCCCGGGAACTCGTGCTCGTCACCAAGCAGTCTGCACCAGTCACTGCTGCCGACGCAGCGAACGCATTCCGTCATCCGCTCGCTGTGCCCGCTGTGGTGGCTCAGTGGCCATGGCGTTCTGCTTCCGGACCCGAAGTTAGGTTTTCGATTCCCTGCAAAACACCGTGCACTTGAATTTAGATGTACGTCAAAGAACCAAATGCCAAAGCTATGCCGGATCCGTCCGCTAGGACGTCCCTCAAAACGCGCAGTGCAGTTTCGGTACGTGAAACTACACAAATAATTTTTTTTGTTCTAACTTTAATGCGAAGAAGATCACTAATATAGTGACCGTTCCACGCGGTTATCACGACGACCTTTACAACGGTACAAATTCTGGCATTTGCTTAAAAGCAAAGGTTGTGTTATTTTGTCGATTCGGTTATTTTCGGCCACGTAAATAGGAAAAACCTATTGCACTAAAGTATATGGAATCAGATTTTTTTTATCTCCGGTGCAAGGTGTTATTTCATACTATCAAAATCCGCATACCTCTTGCCTATAAATGTGTAAATGTGCACATACGTAAAAGTTGCCGCGCTAACAGTATAGCATACGTGAATCCAACCTTCGGCGTCACGCGGTTCACTGTTCCACGCACTTCAGCATTTTGAGCAAAAAATCTAATTCCTGTAGGTACGATGTTCGGCTGTGAATGCAAATCACCGCGAGTTGGCCGACTCGCAGCCATGATTGATGCGTTGAGTGATTTCATACGCACGAAACAGTTCAAGAAACTTTTCAGTTTACGCTTTCTTTTTCCTTTCCGACCGCTTTTTCAGGTGACGCATGCACCGTCGTCTGTCAGGGCGAATTCGTCTGCAAGACCGATCAATCCTTCCACCGGCCAGTCGCTACACAAGACAGAATCTGCCAGCCAGGCTGGTTCCAGTCTTGCCAAGATTACCAGTTCCAGCTACATCGTCAGCTTTGTCAACGCCACCAGCTCGACTAACCCCGGTCACACTGTCAGCTCAGCTAGCAAAGAGCAGGCGACGAGCGGCATCAGCTCCCGTGACGGAGTTCCTGACACGAGCAATGCTGGGAATGAGGCAGCGTCGTCCGATACTTCGAGCAGGGTGACAACTCAGGCCGTCGAGCTAAATCTCAGCGACGCCGCTAAAAGAACCACGCTTGCTGACGCTCCCAGAACTAAGCAAATAACCGAGTCTTCTCTCAAGCGGTGAATTTCTGGAAGCGCCCACACTACTTTTTAAAGGATGCCGCAAAGAGAGAGCTGCTTCGAACAATATTGTTAGGTTTCACGCAAGAGAACAAACATTTATATACCGGGCGTTTATCCTCAATTTTTTTTATTTGTAATAGGCTCTTCCAAAACCTCCAGTGGTAGTGAAACAAACTCTGCCTCCACTGTAGTGCTGTGTGGATAAGCGGAGATAATCACATTGCTGATAATAACATCAGACAGCTAAATAAACATTATCGCTGATCAACTTTCCATTTACCGATTTAGAGCCAATCCATACCGTGCTAAAGTCAACGCCTGTATACGTCAATACATTGACGGCACGGATTTGAATGTATTACCTCGCTCATATTGGTCGTAATGACGCAGTAAATGGCTCAGGGTCCCCAGCACCTACCGGGGACTGAGGACCCTGAGCTGATGCAGAATGTTGTTGTGGGTGTGCTCCAGCACTGGAAAAGCTGGCGCCGCCGTCGGCGTGACGCGGTATGAAAGATCACGTGGACACAGCTAGCGACCAAGGTAAATATACCTGGTAGTGAAGCTTCCATAGAAGCCCATACGTACAAAACATGGCGGTCTATCGGCGGTCCATGGGGCTTAGCGCCATCTGTATGTGGTGGGAACACTTCCGGCGGAAGAAAAAATAATGTGACGCCATGTCCGCTAAAAGTAGAAGTGACGTCATTTTGTTTTCGAAGGCGCGAAATTTGTTTTGTTGTTCTTCCTTTGGAGCTATATATTCAAATGCCCCGCCATTCGAATTGATGGGCGTTTCGAGCTTTCAGCGTGGAAAGCGATGCTGGAAAAGGCCAGCCGTATGGTTGTCGAAATTGCATCCCTGCACAGAACATACTTTCTTTGGAGGCCGACGAAAGCTTTAGGTGTAGAGCGCTGATCCTATTGTTGGATGCTAAGCCCGTCGGCCAGCGCAGTCACACGAAAACAACTACACAATTATCTGGCGATCGTAACTCACTACTTTTGACTGAACAGATTAAGAAGCAATGAAGCTACCCGCGTCACCAAATTCAGACAAACTTCGACAAGCAAGAAAGCACAAACTGTGAGGGGGGCGTATTTCAACAGGTGATACGAGTGCGCCTTTCTGCCCATTTCAACACGTGTATTGCATTGCGAGCGATAGTGGCGTCAACGCCCCCTGTAGCGATGGGCGCTGAAAAGAAATGCATTTATTAATAATAATAAAATTAAACTTGTATTTTCTTAACTCGTCACGAATATATAAAATTGACTAGGAATTTTATTTTCGTTGAATTAATCTAACTGTGTCTCCTTTGAATTAAAAACGCGTGTTTCTTTCCCAATGTTTGTTCCCTCCAAACATAGTCGCGCTTCAATCGCTGCTCCCATAACCCCCCATGCTGATGTCGGTGACAATCTGTACTGAACCGCTTTTCGCCCGAAGCTTCGCGACCTATTTGAATCGACCTTGTAGCGACCGCGTCGGCTGCTTCGGAAGCGCCGAAGCGAGCTGAAAACGAAAGTTCAAAGTCGCACCTGCGCTGCTCTTCTGATTAAGTACGAGGGTTTTCCCGCTTTTTGTGTGTGCTTGACAACACTTGAAAGCACTATAATAGGTAGTGGCTGCCTTTGAAGGCGTCCAACATGGTAGGTTACTGCTCGGTGCGGCAGTGCCGGAGGTACACAACGGAGCCCGGTGTCAGTCTTCACACGTACCCGCAGGACAAGAAGCTGCGTGAAGCTTGGATCGCGAAACTTAGAACAGGCAAGCAGCAATCGGCTACTACTCTGGTGTGCAGCAAGCACTTACGCGAAGATTTCTGATATCAGGCCGGGGTTGCGACGTTCGGTGAGTAGCAGAAAGCGCGCACTGAGACGCTCACCTGCGCACGCTGCCCGGCTAACGTTATGAAGCTTTGGTCTATGAACTTGTTTATACCAGATACCGGCAAGTTCACTGGTATGGAAAGAGAACAGTATGAAGCACGTTAAAAAAAGGCATGGCACTTGCTCATGTTAGTGTCATCACCAAACAATGAAATGTACTGGATTAAGAAAAAGAAGCAGCGGGTAATTGCTCACTGAGAATACCGATAATGATACAATGCGAAGCAACTTGAGAAATAATGATACTGAAACGGAGGTGCAAGGCTTTAGAAGAAAAGAAAAAAAGATTGAATCGTCGCGACGGCACATCATAAGTCGCTGTAGGCGTCGAAGTCCATAGATACAACAAAATTATGTTTCAGCAGGTCTGATAGCGTCCACACAGCTTGTGGACTGTCAAGTGCTCATACGCTGCAGCCTAAAGCTCACGGCACGATGCGAAAACGCGAAACATCGTGCGCAGACATGCATGCAGACGCGGAATCAGTCACCGCGAACCCGTGCGATCGCTGCATTGAGGCTTCATTCTGTTGTGCTCCATTTGATTATACAGACAGCCTAACAAGAGAACATATTTCGCATAGTTTGCTCTCACCGAATGGCGACCTTTCACGCAAGAAGCCGCTTCGGGGGACTCGATGGCGACCGCGCGCAGTGGGCTTTCAGTGTATGTGTTCATTGACTGTAAACCGTTCTGTGCTAAATAAATTGTGGGTTTAGCACGCCAAAACCACAATCTGACTATGATGCACGCCGTAGTGGGAGGCTCCGGAACGGTCTAGACCAGCTAAGGTTCTTTAACGTTCACATAAATCTAAGTACACGGGTGTTTTCGCATTTGGCCCCTATCGAAATGCGGCCGCCGTGGCCATTCTATCCTTTATGTTTGCCCAAGGTTATTATTTTGACACTAAAAAAACTTCTTTCGTTTCGAGAGTGCTTATATAGATGTCCAGGAAGGCTCCCGCGTGGTGTTTTTATCGAGCGCCGACAGCCAAACCCATGACGAGCGCACCGCGTTATCCCTCATACTACGCAAGCGACGCGCTTCCGACAGATGGCGACTCCGTAAGTCCTCGCCCCAATATAGAATGAAAGCGAGGGCATTTGCGACACAATGTGACTGAATGTGGCGCCCCATTGACCAACCAGCGCTCACGGGTGGCGAAAAAACACCGTTTGCCATGCGGTCAGAGTATTGCGCTTCAGTCGCTGAGCACGGTACAGCATTGTGCTTGGACTCTTCGGACGGTGTTCGTAGGGGTCTCGCGCGGGTGGAACGTGACTCTTGCTTGATAGAAGTAACAGAGCCGTGTCAGCTACAAAACGTCTGACAATGCTGGCGTGACTAAGAGCGCCGCTAGTGGTGTTTGCATGCGTTGCACGTCGCTGGTGCACGAGGCGGGACCAACGAGAAACAATGGGGGAAACCGTCGGCGTTCGGAAAACGCGCCAAGCGTCTCCATGTGCTGGCTTGCGTGCGAAAAATTCTTAAAGGGACACTAAAGAAAACTATCAAGTCGAGCTAGATCAACAGAGTATTCGTCTAGAAGTATATCATCGTTTTATGCGTGCCAAATCAATTTTTGGCCTATATTAAATTTCAATTCGAACCGCCCGTGCCAAGGCGGAGGACTTGACGTCATCTCCACGTGACCGCCCTCTAAGTGGTTATGTCCTTTCTATACTCTTTATTTAGCTCTAGATGCGAAGCGTACTGCTTGGCGGGTGTAGGTGCTCATCTTACGTGAGCCATTCTGTCTCTCTGCTTGGGTTCCGGCAGCTTCCGCTGCGAGAGCCGGTAGGGTGGTCAATTGCCACACCTTGCCGCCTCGGTCGTTGTAAACAGAAAAAAAAAGCGATGACGTTCGCAGTGGCAGGTCGCAGCCGCTCTCTGTGAATCAGAGATGCTGATGCCACACATAAGAGGTACCATAGTCGACAACAGATGGCGCCACTCCGATTTTCTATTGCCGTTATTTTCTCGCTTTCAAAAGCTGTTTTCATTACCAATGAAGAATTCGCTATTACAGAATTATAGTCTGTAAATCTAGCTCGACCTAATATTTGCCTTTAGTGTCCCTTCAAGTACGTTGTATGGCACCCCTTGAGGCATGCATGTCTATTGGCGTTATGGTTAGCGTAGCGGGCGTCTGTGCTGGCGGTACTGTGATCTAATCCAGCCGACAGACATTTTGAGGACAAGGTTTCCTAACATTCGCGTACAACTTTCTGTGGCAATGAAGGAAAAGCTACGAGAACAAAGCGCGCACTAGCGAGGGCGCTTCTGAAAGTAGTCTGGCATCATCATCATCAGCCTGGTTACGCCCACTGCAGGGCAAAGGACTCTCCCATACTTCTCCAACAACCCCGGTCATGTACTAACTGTGGCCATGTCGTCCCTGCAAACTTCTTAATCTCATCCGCCCACCTAACTTTCTGTCGCTCCCTGCTACGTTTCCCTTCCCTTGGGATCCAGTCCGTAACCCTTAATGACCATCGGTTATCTTCCCTCCTCATTACATGTCCTGCCCATGCCCATTTCTTTTTCTTAATTTCAACTAAGACGTCATTAACTCGCGTTTGTTCCCTCACCCAATCTGCTCTTTTCTTATCCCTTAACGTTACACCCATCATTCTTCTTTCCATAGCTCGTTGCGTCGTCCTCAATTTAAGTAGAACCCTTTTCGTAAGCCTCCAGGTTTCTGCCCCGTAGGTGAGTACTGGCAAGACACAGCTATTATACACTTTTCTCTTGAGGGATAATGGCAACCTGCTGTTCATGATCTGAGAATGCCTGCCAAACGCACTCCAGCCCATTCTTTTCTTCTGATTATTTCCGTCTGATAATCTGGATCCGCCGTCACTACCTGCCCAAAGTAGATGTATTCCCTTACCACTTCCAGTGCCTCGCTACCTATTGCAAATTGCTGTTCTCTTCCGAGACTGTTAAACATTACTTTAGTTTTCTACAGATTAATTTTAGACCCACTCTTCTGCTTTGCCTCTACAGGTCAGTGAGCATGCATTGCAATTGGCCCCCTGAGTTACTAAGCAAGGCAATATCATCAGCGAATCGCAAGTTACTAAGGTATTCTCCATTAACTGTTATCCCCAATTCTTCCCAATCCAGGTCTCTGAATACCTCCTGTAAACACGCTGTGAATAGCATTGGAGAGATCGTATCTCCCTGTCTGACGCCTTTCTTTATTGGGATTTTGTTGTTTTCTTTATGCAGGACTACGGTGGCTGTGGAGCCGCTATAGATATCTTTCAGTATTTTTACATATGGCTCGTCTACACCCTAGTTCCGTAATGCCTCCATGACTGCAGAGGTATCGACAGAATCAAATGCTTTTTCATAATCAATGAAAGCTATATATAAGGGTTGGTTATATTCCGCACATTTCTCTATCACCTGATTGATAGTGTGAATATGGTCTATTGTTGAGTAGCCTTTACGGAATCCTGCCTGGTCCTTTGGTTGACAGAAGTCTAAGGTGTTCCTGATTCTATTTGCGATTACCTTAGTAAATACTTTGTAGGCAACGTACAGTAAGCTGATCTGTCTATAATTTTTCAAGTCTTTGGCGTCCCCTTTCTTATGGATTAGGATTATATTAGCATTCTTCCAAGATCCCTGTACGCTCGAAGTCATGAGGCATTGCGTATACAGGGTGGCGAGTTTCTCTAGAACAATGTGCCCACTATCCTTCAACAAATCTGCTGTTTCCTGATCCTCCCCAGCTGCCTTCCCCCTTTGCATAGCTCCCAAGGCTTTCTTTACTTCTTCCGGCGTTACCTGTGGGATCTCGAATTCCTCTAGACTATTCTCTCTTCCATTATCGTCGTGGGTGCCACTGGTACTGTATAAATCTCTACAGAACTCCTCAGTCACTTGCACTATCTCATCCATATTGGTAATGATATTGCCGGCTTTGTCTCTTAATGCATACATCTGATTCTTGCCGATTCCTCGTTTCTTCTTCACTGCGTTTAGGCTTGCTCCGTTCCTGAGAGCATGTTCAATGCTATCCATATTATACTTCTTTATGTCAGCTGTCTTACGCTTGTTGATTAACTTCGAAAGTTCTGCCAATTCTATTCTAGCTGTAAGGTTAGAGGCTTTCATACATTGGCGTTTCTTGATCAGATCTTTCGTCTCCTGCGATAGCTTACTGGTATCATGTCTAACGGAGTGGCCACCCACGTCTTTTGCACACTCCTTAATGATGCCCACAAGATTGTCGTTCATTGCTTCAACACTAATGTCCTCTTCCTGAGTTAAATCCGAATACCTGTTGTGTAGCTTGATCTGGAATTCCTCTATTTTCCCTCTTACCGCTAACTCATTGATCGGCTTCTTATGTACCAGTTTCTTCCCTTCCCTCCTCAGGTCTAGGCTAATTCGAGTTCTTACCATCCTATGCTCACTGCAGCGCACCTTGCTGAGCACGTCCACATTTTGTATGATGCCAGGGTTAGCGCAGGGTATGAAGTCTACTTCATTTCTAGTCTCGCGGTTCGGGCTCCTCCACGTCCACTTTCGGCTATCCCGCTTGCGGAAGAAGGTATTCATTATACGCATATTATTCTTTTCCGCAAACTCTACTAATAACTCTCCCCTGCTATTCCTAGTGCCTATGCCATATTCCCCCACTGCCTTGTCTCCAGCCTGCTTCTTGCCTACCTTGGCATTGAAGTCGCCCATCAGTAAAGTGTATTTTGTTTTCACTCTGCCCATCGCCGATTCCACGTCTTCATAGAAGCTTTCGACTTCCTGGTCATCATGACTGGATGTAGGGGCGTAGACCTGTATAACCTTCATTTTGTACCTCTTATTAAGTTTCACAACAAGACCTGCCACCCTCTCGTTAATGCTATAGAATTCCTGTATGTTACCAGCTATATTCCTATTAATCAGGGATCCGACTCCTAGTTCTCGTCTCTCCGCTAAGCCCCGGTAGCACAGGATGTGCCCGCTTTTTAGCACTGTATATGCTTCTTTTGGCCTCCTAACTTCACTGAGCCCTATTATATCCCATTTACTGCCCTCTAACTCCTCCAATAGCACTGCTAGACTCGTCTCACTAGATAACATTCTAGCGTTAAACGCTGCCAGGTTCATATTCCAATGGAGGCCTGTCCGGAGCCAGGGATTCTTAGCACCCTCTGCTGCGTCGCAGGTCTGACCGCCGCCGTGGTCAGTTGCTTCGCAGCTGCTGGGGACTGAGGGCCGGGGTTTGATTGCTGTGTTCGTATAGGAGGTTGTGGCCAAGTACTGCACCAGGGTGGCCAATCTCGCTCTGGTGAGGGAGTGCGCTACCGGTTCTGGTCACCGGGATCAGGCCACACTCCAGGCCTGTTTATACAATTTTATCAACACGCGGATTTTCTTTTTTTTAAATCCGGTGGAAAATTGCGCGACACCGGTATTCGAACCACGGACCTCATGCACGCGAGGTGGGTGTTCTACCTCTACGCCACCGCTGCACTCTGACATATTCATCCATATTACTTTAAGCTGGAGAAGAGAAAGCAAACACCTTATTTACGACAGCTAAAGTACACAACACACACCACCGAGTCTTAAAGTTGATTAATTTGGCGGCTTTCCCCTTCTGCGTCTGGGCAAACGCGAAGCCATCGCACGTGGTAAATGCGTGTGTTGGGCGTCTGTTCCAAGAACCCAAAAGTGCTGTAAAACGGTGCCGGACTACTAGGTGCCAAAACACGAGCGGAAACTCGGCCCTTCTAGCTTTCCCTTTATTGTCACAGAAAGTTGCGCGCGAGTATAGCTAACTTCACATGGGCTTGGCGTATACGTGACCTGGGTATCTTGTAACCACTTTCAGCAAAAAGAAAACGACACTTTCACCCGTCTAGAGCATCAAAGAACGTCTAAAACGCTATAAAAATGTAGGTCTCAGCGATACAGGAAGCTAGAATTAGTCACAAAGCAGGTTAAATTGCGGTAACGGGCGTAATTACCGTCAATATTGTCAAAAAGTGACATTACACTATACTCCTGTAAAGGGTGCACCGCCGTAGATATATGCATGTTGGGGCAAAGCCACCGTACGGCACATATTTTGGGAAATAAAGCGGGTTCGCTTGGACTAAGCGGAGCTCGCGCGAGGCAATAGCGTCTGGAAGGTGTTTTCACCAGCGCTCACAAGAAGCTGGAATTAGTAGAAGGGTAGGTAAAAACTGGTACGGGTGTAATTAGCACCCATATACTGGACAACCTGGCATCTTGGTGAAACAAAAAGAAGGGGGGGGGGAGAGGGGGTCAACAAGTGTCGACGCTAAGACCAGGTCGACGTAACTGCGCGTGAAATACTATGTGAATAAGATACGAGATGGGCGAATAAGGAACGTGAAAGATAGGGGAGGAGGCAGGACAGAGGACATATAATCAATTTTTAATCGCAATCATTTGAACCACCATGTACGTCTACCTTGTCTACCTGAGCGCCGAAACTTGGTTGAGCCTCTCTTTTTACTTGTGTTTACTTATTTGTTTAATTTAACATAAATATGCACATATATCTTCAACATGACGGCGAACAGTGGACCTAGGGGCACCTTCCCAGTAGCACATATCGGCCTACATTTTTACGAATCCCACACATTTAGGAATTTTAGGAAACTCCTCGATCAGCCCACGAAAGAGGGTAGAAACATTTCCGATACGGAAGAAGGTTGGTAACTCGCTAAGGAGGCATTCTCTCGCATGACAAAAATTTTCTTCGCTGACAACTTTTACCACGTCGTGGCTGCGTAACCAGGCGCGTGGGGACGCGAGGTAGCCCCTGCGTAGCCCGAGTACCGATATTTATTTATTTATTTATTTATTTCACAATAACCCTAAAGGCCCTCTAGGGAGGGTATTACATAGGGTAAATGTTACATAGGAGAGGTGAACAGTGCGTAATGTAAATACAATGGAAAAACAAAACTGGGAAAAGATTAATTACAGTGCATCAACGTACAAACACAAACAAATAATGATAGTTATCAGTACAGGAACTCTAAATCGTTTGTACAAAATGTGACACTGTCGTGGAAGCTTGGTTAACGGCGCATTAACAAACAAAAAAAGAAAAAATAAATATGTTTACAAATCAGAGAGTCAGACGTGATATATTAGGTATTCATGGTACTGCGTAGAGCGTCTGTAAATTTTAAGGCATTTGTTTCGGTGACAATGTGCGATGGCAGATTATTCCATTCTTTCAAGGTGCGAGGTATGAATGACTGACCAAATGCGAGGGAATGACACATTATGCATTGAACTTTGCAAGAATGATCCCGACGCGGAAAAATGACTGAGGGTTTACGCATGAACTCGTTATGAAGGGATACGTGATAGTAGAGCTTATGGAATAGTGTTAAATGAGATATATTACGGCGAAGTGACAAGGCTTCAAGTTCGGCGCGATTTTTTAATGCTGTTATACTTGTTTCTCGTGAATAATCTGAAAAGATGAAGCGTACAGCACGGTTCTGCAGGGCTTCTAAGTCAGTTATTAGGTATGCTTGATGGGGATCCCATATGGCTGACGCGTACTCTATTTTAGGGCGTATTAGTGTTGTGTATGCCAATTTGCGTAAGTGTACGGGAGCTTGTTTGAGGTTATGTTTAAGGAAACCAAGCGAACGGTTTGCAGAAGCGAGGATATGGTTAATGTGATTATTCCACGTCAAGTTAGGGGTTAAGTGTACGCCAAGATATTTGTAGCTGGAAACTTGTTCAACAAGGCTGTTGTTTAAGATGTAAGATGTTGATGTTCGGGGCGCCTGATTAGTAAAAGACATGCATTTAGTTTTAGTAAGATTTAGAGGCATTAGCCAAGTTGAACACCATACGTTTATTGCGTTTAGGTCAGATTGAAGAATGTCGTGATCGTAGTTAGAGTGAATATTACGATATATGACGCAATCATCAGCAAATAGTCTGATATTGGATTTGATGCCGTCTGGTAGATCATTAATATAAATTAGAAAAAGTAGGGGCCCAAGCACACTTCCCTGTGGTACACCAGATGTTACGGGGACTAGAGATGAGTTGTGATTGTTAACCGATGTAAATTGCATTCTGTTAGAAAGGAAGTCTTTTATCCATGTTACAACAGTAGAGTCAATGTTCAGCTGTGTAAGTTTGTGAATAAGTCGACGATGAGGGACACGGTCGAATGCTTTTGAATAATCTAGGAATACGGCATCTACTTGAATTCCGGTGTCTATTGATGAATGTATGTCGTGAATAAAACCAGCGAGCTGAGTGTCACATGAATAGCCTCTGCGAAACATCTGTCCGAAACAGATCTCCGTGCTCGCGCCGCGTTTCGACGCGCGCAAGTGTGCCGCACCGTGCTCGCATGCGGGAGCGCGCAGACGAGCTTGCGCGCGTCAGCAAGCGCCTATGTGTTCTATTATACGTCGCACGAGCGTTTCAAGCCGGCTTTCGCCACGGTGCATCGACGCTGCACCGTCTTCCCGTTTGATCGCGCTCTTCTCTGCTCATCGCTCCACGAGGCAAACACATAGAGTTACTGCGGGAGCCTTATACAGTAAGCCTACAAACACACGACGCACGCACGACTCAGCGACAAACTGAAAGATCCGGCTGGTGCATACAAAGAGACATTACGCCAGTGTAGGGAGCGTTCATATGAAATCCTACGCCCTGTTTTGAGCGTGTTTGTCTGCGGAGGTTCTCTTAGCCAGCATTCTGAGGCGCCTTAGATTAGGCATGGCGTTGTTTCTACTGCACAGCAGCAGTTCCGTCGCGTGCTACGTCGCGCCAACATGTCGAGCACACATATTGTTAAACACCCGTTCTGGGAGATTCAGTTCAGCGTTCAACCTCACTGTCCCCTATAAGGTACGCCCACACTAGCAGGGGGAAACGCGCCGGGCATGCCGAAGGCGGCAGAACCCGCCAGCATTGCCAAGGCCAGCACTTGCGAGCGTCTTTGCCGCCGCGGCAACCAAGTGATTTGCTATGAGCTGAAATCAGCGCGGCTGCGGTCATCGACGCTGCAAGCTATACCTCCTAGCAGCGTTCACCCGCGTGAATGAATCGCTACACGAATATATAATGACGTCTCAAGTTTATTAAAGCGAAGATTTCTTTCCCTCTTCCTTCGACTTTCCCACTGCTGCTGTTGCTGCTGTTCGCCACGCCGCTAATGCCAGTCACGTCAGTACGTAGTGGAGACGCACGCCACTAACGCCGGTCGCGTCGGGAAGTGGTCGAGACGTGGCCGTGTCACAAAAACATAAAAGGCGCATGCGCTGTCGGTGTTTTGTTTTGTGACATTTGTTCATGAGCTGTCGCTCACAAGATTCCGAGGAATAACATTGTTCTTTACAATGTTATTCAATGTAAATGTGTTTACAATGTGTTTACAATGTAAGACAAGGTCTGCGCCACGTGGAGGGCCTGCGCGGTTGTGGTTCAGAATGATTATTCCCCGAGCAACGCCCGCGGCGTCGACACCGGATTTTCTGCGACACGGGGGCCTTAACGTTGTCGCGTTAGTGCATGACATGGTTGTGTCACAAAGGAAAGACGACCAGAGAAGCTCATGTCAAGATTTACGCCGCGTCGCATCAGCAGAATGCCTTCTGGACGCATAACTAGGCGTGACCTCTCTCAAATGCTGTGCAGGAGCTGCCGCGCTTGTCTCCGTGCTCACCCGCCACAGCAATGTGAGTAGAGGGAGGAAGTGGGGAAAATGTTGGCGAGGGAACAGAGACAGAGCGAGAGGAAGCAGGTTTGTGAGCTACAAGGTTACAATCCAGAATGGCGCCGAAGCGCGCACTTAGTGCCGACGAGACGATAATAATTGTAATTATGGGTTTTTACGTGCCAAAACCACTTTCTGATTTAGAGGCACGGCGTAGTGGAGGACTCCGGAAATTTCGACCACCTGAGGTTCTTTTACGTGCACCTAAATCTAAGTACACGGGTGTTTTGGCATTTCACCCCCATCGAAATGCGGCCGCCGTGGCCGGGATTCGATCCCGCGACCTCGTGCTCAGCAGTCCAACACCATAGCCACTGAGCATCCACGGCGGGTACGACGAGACGATGGCTCGCATAAAGCGTCGAGCGAGGCAAGAACAAACACAAGCGAAGCATGCAAGGCAACATTTCACATCCCGTCACGGCTGTCGTATGCCGTCAACATATTGCTACGAAAGAGTATTTGCGATGACAAAGAGGCGAGCAAGATGAAGACGACGACGACGATTAGAGGCTGGCGTGGGCTGTTGCCTCTTGGCCAAGTGCGGCGTATTGCCTTGTAAATATACTTGTATGTAGCTTTTCGTCGGCGTCTTCCTACGTAACATATCTGGTGGAGGTGGACCTTCCCCGTACCTCGTCACGGAGCTTCGCAGTGGACGGTACGTCGGGCCTTCCTTCATGGCTCCCGGCGACGACAACTCGACTCCGCCGGCTCCGACACCTGCTGCCACTTCGACATCACTCTCCCCGCTCCCCGTGATCCTGGCGTATTCTCGGGCAAAGATGGGGAAGATGTCGAGGACTGGATCAGCCTGTATGAACACGTCAGCCGCAATAACCGGTGGGAACTTACTATCATGCTCGCTAACAACGTAGTCTTTTACCTCGGTGGCACACCTCGAGTTTGATTTCGGACGCACGAAGATGAGCTCACCAGTTGGGATTCGCTTAAGCAAAAGCTCCGAGACTTGTTCGGCAACCCCTACGGTCACCAACTTGCCGCGCAGAAGGCGCTTTCCGGCCGTGTGCAGACGTCAACAGAGCCCTACGTCACGTGCATTCAGGACGTCTTGGCTCTGTGCCGCAAAGTTGACGCACACATGACTGAGTCAGATAAGGTTTCCCACATTCTCAAAGCCATTGCCGATGAGGCCTTCAACTTGCTCGTTTGCAACAACGTGGCGACGGTAGATGCAGTTATAAAAGAGTGACGCCGCCTGGAACTCGCTAAAAGCCGACGTATCGACCAGCAGTTTGCCCGTCTGCCCAACACCCCAGCGACATCTTCCTGTGCCGACGCTCCTCGTCCCAACAACACTGGCGATGTTACCAGAATCGTCCGGATTGAAATCGAGGCCGCCTATCCGGCTGCCTTCGACTCCAGCCCCCCCAATGCACCTGCAGTCACGGTTTCCCTGATCCAGGCAGTTGTCCGCAAGGAGTTCGTAAACATGGGTCTTCACACCATCTGCTCGGCCCATCGCCCTGATACCCACCCGGCTTCTTCGATTCCGCCCCTTCCCGCATCTTCTTACCCACCACGTTTCCGCAACCCGTCTGATTGGCTCAAGGCAGACGACAAGCCCATTTGTTTTCACTGCCATCGAATCGGGCACATTTCTCGGCACTGTCGCAGTGGCTGGAGTTCCCCGAACCGTTCAACTTATACTGCCTACTCTCGCCCCCCAGGTAGCCCTTATCGTCCCTATGCTGCCCGCTCCGATAATGCCGCCACAGATTCTCCTGCGCCGAACCGCCCCTATTCTCGTTCGCCTTCGCCCCAACGACGACAATCTCGCTCCCCCCAGCCCCATCGCCCCTATTCACTGACTCCCTTCGGCCGCCGCTCCCAGCCGGGAAACTAGACGATGCAGCATCTCGAGGTGACGCTGCATTGCTCCCTACGCCGCCAAATCCTCTACTAACATTGCCCACTCATCTGAACCTTCTTGACGTGCAAGTCTACGGTGTTTCTGTATCTGGTGTCATAGACACTGGGGGGCATTTGTCAGTAATGAGCGCTGACCTTCGTAACCGGCTAAGGAAAATAATCACGCCCGCCACGACGCCTGTTGTCCGTGTCGCCGATGGCGGACCAGCACCCCGTGATTGGTATGTGTGCCACCCGCGTCTCCTTCGCCTGTCGCTGCACTACCGTGCTATTCACAATCATGGCCCACTGTCCCCACGACATCATCCTCGGCTTAGACTTCCTCTCCGCTCATTCTGCTCTCATCGATTGTTCCGCCAGTACTTACCGCCTTGACCTGCCTTTTCTGGATCCCACTGAACCACACCCCAGTCCCCTCAGTTCCATCGACTTCTTTCGGTTGCCTCCTTGGGCACTGACTTACGTTGACTTAGTATCATCCTCACCAGTCTCCAACGGTCACAACATCGCGGCTCCTATACAAGACGTCCTCCTTACACACGGGATCAGGGTACCTCATACAGTTTTATCTATTACGGCGAATTGCGTCTGCCTGCCAGTGGTCAATTTTGGCTTGACGACACAAGTGCTGCCACGCGGGATGTCTCTGGCCCAGCCTTGCTCATTCGAGGATCACTCAGTAGCATCTATTGCAGTAGACGACAATTCAGCCGATCCTCCTCTACCATCGCAGTCGGCAAGTTGTACCATCGCCGACTTACAGAAAATGATTGCGCCCGACATGACGTCCGAGCACGCTCGTGAGCTCTACCACGTTCTGTTTTCCTACCACGATATTTTTGACTTTAACGATCGTCCTTTGGCCCGAACTACAGCAGTTAAACATCGCATTAATACCGGCGATGCCCCTCCTATTCATCGCCGCCCGTATCGAGTATCACCGGCTGAGCGTCAAGTTATTCACGCCGAAGTCCGCAAAATGCTTGCCAAGAACATTATTGAACCGCCATGTAGTCCATGGGCGTCACCTGTTGTACTGGTAAAAAAGAAGGATGGATCATGGCGCTTTTGCGTGGATTATCGGCACCTTAACAGTGTTACCAAATAGGACGTGTATCCCCTACCTCGGATTGATGACGCCCTTGACTGCCTCCACGGTGCTCGCTATTTCTCCTCTATTGACTTTCGCTTCGGCTACTGGCAGATTGCCGTGGACGACCTCGACCGCGAGAAGACTGCCTTTGTAACGCCCGACGGTCTTTATCAATTCAAAGTGATGCCGTTCGGTGTATGTAACGCTCCTGCCACTTTTGAACGCATGATGGACTTCCTTCTACACGGTTTTAAATGGTCCACGTGCCTTTGCCACTTGGACGACGTTATATTATTCTCCCCAACGTTCGCTACGCACCTCGAGCGCCTCTCAGGAATCCTGGACGTTTTTCGGCGAGCCGGTCTGCAACTCAACGCATCGAAGTGTCAATTCGGCCGTCGCCAGATTACCGTCCTTGGACATCTCGTTGACGCGAACGGAGTGCAACCGGACCCAGGCGAGATCCATGCTGTTATGCACTTCCCTGTTCCAAAGTGTGTCAAGGATGTGTGCAGCTTCATCGGCCTTTGCTCGTACTTCCGCCGTTTCGTAAAAAGTTTCGCGGCCATAGACCGACCACTAACCAAGCCTTTGAAAAAAGACGCCCCTTTCCAGTGGGGCGATAACGAGACCTCTGCATTCCCGCTTCTAATCGACCTTCTCACAACGCCTCCCGTTCTGGCCCATTTCGAGCCTTCTGCGCCTACCGAAGTCCGTACTGATGCCAGCGGTCACGGAATTGGCGCAGTACTGGCACAACGCCAGCGCGGCAACGACCGTGTTATCGCTTACGCCAGCAGGCTCCTCTCGCCCGCGGAGCGCAACTATTCCATCACTGAGCATGAGTGTCTGGCCCTAGTTTGGGCGGTTGAGAAGTTCCGCCTATACTTATATTGCCGACCCTTTTCCGTTGTCACAGACCGTCACGCGCTTTGCTGGTTATGCTCACTGAAAGATCCTACAGGAAGACTTGGTCGCTGGGCCTTACGCCTCCAAGAATATTTGTACCCTGTCACCTACAAATCTGGCCGACTACA
This sequence comes from Dermacentor variabilis, assembly GCF_050947875.1. NCBI lineage: Eukaryota > Metazoa > Arthropoda > Arachnida > Ixodida > Ixodidae > Dermacentor > Dermacentor variabilis. The sequence goes on from NC_134569.1 coordinate 145,388,482, forward strand.
CAAGGACGCCGACTGCCTGTCTCGCTACCCGGTAGACGAGCCTGACGACGCCGACAGTAGTACCGCCAACGGTATTTTCTCAGTGTCTGCCTTCGCTAACATCGCCGATGAGCAGTACCGAGACCTATCGCTGCGAGTACTCATCGAGCGTCTGCGCTCTACACCTACCGAAGCATCCGTTCGCCGATATGTCCTCCAGCGCGGCATTCAGTACCGAAGGAACTTCCTCCCTGACGGCTCTGATCTTCTTCTTGTCGTGCCAAAACATCTACGACAGACTGTACTCTTTGAGATGCATGACGCACCCACTGCAGGACATCTTGGGGTAACCCGCACGTACGACCGCGTCCGCCGCCGCTTCTATTGGCCTGGTCTCGCTCGCTCCGTCCGACGCTATGTTGCTGCCTGTGATCCCTGCCAGCGTCGGAAAACACCTCAGGTACTACCTGCCGGTCATCTCCAGCCAATCACCGTCCCTGTGGAACCGTTCTTTCGTGTTGGATTAGACCTCCTCGGTCCCTTTCCCACGTCATCCTCTGGGAACAAATGGGCAGCCGTCGCAGCTGATTACGCCACCCGATACACTATCACGCGGGCTCTCCCTACCAGTTGCGCCATTGACGTCGCGGACTTTCTCCTGCGTGACATTATCTTGCTTCATGGCGCCCCGCGACAGCTGCTTAGTGACCATGGTCGTAACTTCCTCTCGAAAGTTATCGCCGACATTGTGCGTTCCTGCTCCATTCAACACAAGCTGTCTACCTCATACCATCCACAAACCAATGGCCTGACAGAGCGGTTAAACCATACTCTTACCGATAAGCTGTCCAAGTACGTTACCAAGGACCACCACGACTGGGACATTGCCCTTCCTTACGTCACATTCGCGTACAATTCTTCCCGGCACGACACCGCCGGATTTTCTCCATTTTATTTACTGTACGGTCGTGAACCGACCTTGCCCCTAGACACGGCACTTCCTCCTGCTGCGACCTCAACAAGCGAGTATGCGTGCGACGCCATCGCCCTCGCGGACCATGCACGCCAGCTTGCCCATACTCGAATGACGGCCTCGCAAACCACTCAGCAGTGTCAGTACAACGCCCGCCACCGTGACGTACATTTTTCGCCTGGTGCGCTCGTGCTCCTGTGGTTGCCTTCTCGTCACGTCGGACTTTCAGAGAAGCTCCTTTCGCGATATACAGGGCCCTACCGCGTGCTCCGCCAGGTGACGCCTGTGACGTACGAAATTGCTCCTGTGCGTTCAACCTCGTCCTCTACTCTGGCATCTAGTGATGTTGTGCACGTCAGTAGGCTCAAGGCCTACTACACTGCTTCCGAGTCCGGTGTTTAGTCGCTCCGGGACGGCGCTTTTGCCGCCGGGGGTAGTGCTACGGAACAGTATTTGCGATGACAAAGAGGCGAGAAGTGTGAAGACGACGACGACGATGAGAGGCTAGCGCGGGCTGTTGCCTCTTGGCCAAGTGCGGCGTATTGCCTTGTAAATATACTTGTATATATCTTTTCGTCGGCGTCTTCCTACGTAACAATATCAACGCCAAATAATATCAATGAACGCAAACAGCAGACAAAGCTTCGCCTACATAGATTCCCACATATACGTGCGTGGGATCTGCATATTTTTTTAACGAAGGCAAGCCGGCACATGACGCGATAGGAAAGTGTGACGAAAGGTTTTGCCGCAAACCTAACTTCATTGAATTGACTTTAAGCTGATAAAATAGGAGTTGCACATGAAAGAAACGTTTGGATTTTTTTTTCTTAATTTTATGCCCATATACTAACCTCGTCACAGTGAACGTCATGGTTGCCGGCTGTTTTATGAGAGCGTTACCGGAACAATAGTACCTACAGCTCATTATATACGTCTCCAGAATGGATGTTCGTCCAATTGGCAAGTCTATTTCTCTCAGAAGAGGTGCTGGTAAACCGTTATTTATCACGGTAAAGATCCCCAGGTGGTCGAAATTAAACTGGAAATCCCACTACGGCGTGCCTATATCGTGGTTTCGACTCGTAAAACACCAGCATTTATTTTTTTATTAACACGCACCGCCCTCGTACATTATTCACAAAGCATAGCTTACACACCGTGTACGTAATTTGCGTGTTCCGAAAATGTCAACGAGTACTGAAGATACGTACGCGCTGGATGATAGGTGCGGAGGCTAGCCGAGCGAGAGGCTGAATATGCAACAATGTATGTATACATACAGGTCTAATATATAACGGGAGGTCACAGGTCAAGAGATAGAAATCTGCCCCACTTTGGGCCAAGCCCCGTGAGTGGGTGTGTGCCAAAGGCTTTAAGGTCATCACCATAAAAAAAACGAACACTCATCCACTTGCACAAGAGCTTGGTAAGCGGCAGCCATGAGCACCATGAAAAGAACAAAGTGAAGCTTTATGGCACCGTCAATAACCAGATGTCATCTAACTTTGCCCTTTTGGCTGCACCGCATAAAGTAAATGAGCTGGACGTACTACAGCAACAGGAATACTAATAAACGTCTATATTATGCATATGAAAATTACAGACCATGTACACAATTTCGGTGAACAATTGATGCAACATCCCAGTTGTGTAACCATGCGCCCACTGAGATTAAAAAACAAAGAAAAAGAACTGACCAGAGTAAGAATAAACAGTGAGGCCTGAAATAATCGCTAAATTATATTGCCGTACTGCCGGTCATCGCATAACCATGGTTTACTCGAATACCTGTAATAACGTGAGCAACCAATGCCTTGCTCAACTATTCTCCAAGTCGAGCAACAGTGCGCAAGGAACATCTAGGTTTTCTATGCAGCCCTTCTGTCCATTTACTTAAATTGCAACTAAATATGAGAGAGACGGCGTGAGCGCCATCAAAGAGACTTCCGCACGAAAAGGAATGGAAGGCCGTCAAAAGGGCGGCTTTCGATTGTTTGGTCATATTTTACTAATCCCAAAGTGGCCCTATATGGCAGTCAACTATGTCGCTTACAACTCATTTACCAATACGTATCGCGGTCTCGGGCCGTTCAGATGCACGCAACAATGCCCCGCGCTCTTCCCGCTGCACGACGCGGCCGCGATGCCCTTGCCGTCAGTGCCACAGTGCGCACTCGCCGGCGAGATTCATTCGGTCGCCGGAGGAGCAGCCGAACGCGCGAGAGAAATGGGCGCTGTGCGCCAGCGGCCACTCGCAGTCGACCTCTCCCCGAGGCTCGCCGCAGAAAGGCAGGCACTGCACGACGAAGAAGAGCTCGTCGTCCGTGAGCTGGACGAACCTCGCCACGGTCGCTCCTCCCTCGCCGCCCTTGTACGCCGACCACAGCACGGACGAGGTCATCATGACTGTTCGGGCCGTGACGTTCAAAACTGACGGCGCCGTCACGCGCCGCCGAGCGCACGTCTTCAAGCGCCTCGACGCCTTCGCGAGAAGTCGCCGGCAACCGGTCCTTCTCCCGAGGAACCCCTCGACGAGGCCGGTCGCCACTCGCAGTCCGAGTCCGCCGTACCTGGCGCCCGCTGGAAGACCGGACGAATAGAACGAAGGGTCCAGATCGTCGAACACTGCGCCGTAAAGGAGAGACCGCTTGCGTGCGAATGACGCAGGAGTTTCTTTTCCCTTCGAAGGCAGATAAGTAACGGCGCTCTTCGTGCGCGACCAATTGATCAACGGGTTTTCGGTCATGTCCGGTAGGGCGTCGAAGCCTGCCGGGTTTAGGAGCGCGAATTTCTGCAACGCCGACTCGCGCAATGCGTGGACGGCGTCGGAGCAGCGGCCCCGGTTGAACGGACGTCCAGACTTGGCGCTGCCCATAGCGCGAACGATGCCTCCCGTAACTTTTCGTAGGTCTTCCTTTCCGTAATTGCCGCCCATAATTTCCTCCAGGAGATTCCCTTCGAGCACGTTTGGAAAGAAGCGCCTTGTTTCAGCGAGGCAATAGTGTCGGTGAGCAGACCGGGGGTCGCGGGTTGCGTGGTAGAGCGATACGATGCGCTTGTTGGTGAACGGCACGACAGCCTGCACGCAAAGCCAGCTGTAAAATTCCATGAACTTTTCTCTACCGACGGTCTTGTGCAGCGAGAAGACGGCGTCGAAATACCGCGGATTTTCCACGGCGACGTCTACCTTCGAACGGTCGGAGATATTCCAGTACTTGCGAAGAACGGCGCCCCAATCCTCGGCTGACAACGACGGAGTGCGATGATGAATCATTGCTGCGTTCGTTAATATCGAAGTATTATTCTTCCGGTTGCCGCTGGAAATCGCCAACCTTAAAAGCTCGAAAACAGCCACTTCTTGCGCGTATAGATAACGATACTTATCGGCCGAGACTGAACGGCTCTCGCTAGAGAAACCTTTGTATACAGCGTTAAAGTAACGCACGGCATGGCTCCGATTCATGCGTCGACGGCGAGCTGCGATTTCTTCCAGGAGCTTCTTCGTCGGTCGGATGGTCGCCTTCTCGCTCGCACTCGCGAACACGAACTCCAGCAGCACGGGCAGTCTGATCGCCGTCGACATGTAAAGCATGGCGTCCAAGGGATTAGAAGAGGACCCGTTGCGTCTGGGCCAAGTGACGCCGCCTTCTGCTAGCAGCCGCTTCACGCTGGTCAGGTGACCCAAGCTTGACGTCACGGTGTTGTAACAAGCTCCGAAGAAACGGGCCGCCTTCTGCTTAGCGTTCTGACCCTCGGTCGGCACCCGTGTCGCCAGCGCTCGCTCGGCGACTTGCGCCACGAACGCCTCTCGGAATACTTCTCCCAGTGACCGGGAGTGTGTGTCCAGCCATGTACCGCAAGAATACCTGGACAGTTATTCGGATGGTGAGCTGGGAAACTCGGCTCACCGGTGTTTCGTAATAAACGAGTTCGCAATTACGAGCACGAAGCAAGGAAAAGCGATTTTATGAATTAATATTTCGAGTTATCAGTGCGCACGTGACGAAGGTTTCTATGACACTTGTGCGCGTTACCGTAAGTACCTCCTTAAACGGGCTCTCAAATAACGTGATGATGTATTATGAAATCGGCGCTCTTGCGTTAGTTGCAAAACAACACGGCAACCAACTAACACCTTCCGTCGCAAATCTCCTGTCAAAGTTCGCTTGGTCACCGTCACCTGCGTGGCAACGTGTTAGTTCAAGTACATCGTACCTTTATACGTGGCTAACAAACGTGATTTTCGCACTACCAAAAACGAAATCTGGATTATCAATTTCGATCACAAAAGCGCTGTGAATATAGGCCTGCACGATGTGCACTCAGTCGCCGGCAGGCCGTCTACGCGAGCGATAAACTCTCGAACGCTGTGGAGCGCAGGCTGAAGCACGGAGACAGTCCTCAGTGTTCACTCATGGTGTATAGAGAATAAAAGTCATTTGTCATTGGGGCAGATGCGAAGGTGCTGTAGTATACGCCGTTCCATGCACAGCTGTCAACGGTGTGGAAGCTACGCAAGAAGTTCGGTCAAGAAAAGTTATATCACTCCGCGCGTTCCGTCCATGCTTGGCTGCGCACCAACAGCGTTCGCGTGCGCGAGCATTCACGTGAGGCTCCTCGCGACGGGTTGCAAATAAAAAACCCGAAAATAACGACAAAAATTAAGATGATCTAAAACAACACATTGGCAGCCGTGTACCACAGTGTGTTTGTTTTTAAGGATTAAAACTTGTTTCATTCGATACTGAGCCTATATATAAACAACAGTCGCGCGCAATTGAGGTATGAACGATGAAAAAAAAAACATCGAACTATATCCAAGTGCGAACGAAGCCAATGCAAGAAGTCTCTCTAGTTTTCACAGCGTTGACTGCTATGTATGGAACGGAGCATAGAAAGCCTTCCCGCGCGGGCTATGGCGAAGTTCTGAAGTTCGCGACGCGCAACTAACAGCATTCCTAAGAGCTGGTTTTCTCGAAATTGACTGTACTCGCGGACAACTTTCTGTGGCGATGAAGGGAAAGCTACGGGGTCAAAACGCGCACAAGAGAGAGCGCTTCTGAAAAGAGCCCCGCGTTTTCATTCACGTTATTTTAAGCTCTGGAATAGAAAACTTAAACACCTTATTAGTAGCAGTTAAATAGGACGAAACACACCACTGAATGTAAGAGTTTACTTATTTTGCGGATTTTGCCGTGCGCGTCAGGGCAAACGCGAAATTGTCGCACGTGGAAGCTGCGTCGATTCGGCGTCTTTTCCGAGCAACCAAAAGCACTGCCAAACCCTGGCGGACTACTTGGCGCGGTAAGACACGTGCAAAAGCTCCACCCCAGTAGCTTTGCCTTCAGTGCACAGAAAGTTGTCCGCAAGTGTAGTTGCACATTGAGCTTGTTGGTGTGACACACTGAAGGCCTTAGGCGCAGCACACCCGATTATGGACACACTAACGACGTAGACGACGACACAGAAAACGGCGCCATATGTGTGTGTGTGCGTGTGCGTGCATGCGCGCGCCCTACACCTAAAGCCTTCTGTTTCTCGGAATTTCAACTTTTTATAACCCCGCTTCAGTAGTTTATTTGCCTTCCGTTTTACCTCTGCAGCCGAAAATGTATACTGAGGAAGTCCTAGAAAGCCAACGGTGGCACGTTCAAGCTATAGCGTGCAGCTTACGGTGAGATGTCAATAACCAAGGAAAAGCGAGCTCGTCACAAGCAAGTCAGCTGACGCTGGCCAGAGCTGGAACCGGCAGACGGCGTGAGCCAGAGATCGAGAACGAAAGCGGTACAAGTGCGAAATCATATAACGTTGTTCGCAACGCCAGGCGTTGTGTGCCTTTAGAGCACCGGCGCCCCTCTTGAATGACAAGTTTAAGTTTTGATAACTAAAGAAAAAAAAGAAGAAGCAGTGACGACAATGGCGGAGAGAGCGTGGTCGAGTTCCTCCAACACCTGTGTACAGCGCTTACCACCACGCAGCTCTAGCCTGGGCTACCGCTTCACAAGCTATGAATGCGTTCACTCCACCAGATGCATTTCCGAAAGGTGTGCCATCCCCACCGCAAGTGCGTTCTGGTCTGTCCTCGCACTAAGTGGCTGGCATACATTTAGTGAGAAGCGGAAGTGTAAGAAGTGGAATGAGTTCGATGTACATATCATGCACGGCGTCATGTTTTACACGCAGTAACACGGACAATCATCCAGAGTTTTAGGGTGAATAGCAAAAGAAGGAACTAAGGCGAGCAGCCTGAAAAAGGTGTTCTCGACCAAAAAAAAAAAAAAAGATCAGCCAGCTTTACCGAACAGATGCTAAGGAAGCACGGCAAGAAAAGTTTTCAATATTACTTTATATATATGATTTGATCGTCTCCTTGGAATCCGCAACCGCAAAACGGTTTCGGAACATGACGTCAGAGAACAAGACAAAATTTCGTTGCATTCAAGGCATCTGCCCTCAAATAAATATGTCCAGCGTATGCCACATATGACCATAGGCATCGCTAATATAAATTCCGGGATGAGCAGCACAGTCGCGAGGAAATTTGATTCTTACGCGAATCCCATGTTTTGCAAGAGTCTGCGGTCGGCTGCGCACATTTCTTTCTCCATATTTTTCGCTGCTTAGGCGATTACGTCCGACGCTTATACGGGGTGATCATTTCCAAGTTTTCCGAAATTTTCAGAAATTCGAACTATTCCGCTTTTCAATCCTTAAATATATTCAACTATTTTTCAAAAGTCACTAATTGACTTCTTAATTAACTACTTCACGGCACATTTGCGAATTGTAGTCGGTCAATTTTCGAGGCGTGTCCACTTGTAATGGATTTCCAGAATGACGCCAGTTTGGATATATGCGCCATCAAACTCGCCGTAAAAAACATGCACAGTTGTTCCCCTTAGTTTTTTTAACAAGACGCTGTTTCATGCAATGTAGAACAAAGCGAACGGAACGACCGTGTATTTCGTTCCGCACTTTGTGCAACATGTCGAAACTGTTCTCATTCTGGAAATTCACTTCAAGTGCCACCGGCTGCAGTTCGTAAAGAGCACTGCAACCGGAAAGCTATTCATTAGGAAGGTAATTAACGATTTGTTGTGGATTAGTTGAATATGTGTTCCGATTTCCCCAGTTCTAATGTCCGCCTCTTCGGATAATCCTGCCCAGGGACAAGAATTATGTCAGAGGTAATCTTTTTTTTTTTAATTTCTGAAAACTTAGAAATGTTCACGCCGCATATATTAGCCTACTCCTTTAAGCCTATGTTATCAGGAACTATTTTCTGTGGGCCACGGTGACTTCTATGACATTAGGAGAGGGTATTATTTTTTACAGCTAACTACAAGACAAAAAATACACCGTAAATTTCGCGTACCTGTAAAAGCTATTGCAGGGAGACGCGCGCTGGTCGACCGCAGCTTGCAGCAGAGCCGCTACTCTGGCGCACGCAGAACCTCTGCAGGCAGCCGCAGCTGCAGCAGCAGAAGCAGTGGCCATTTCTGACCGAGTGGCCCGCGGAGTGTGAGAGATGCTGGCGTTGAGCAGCGCCTGCGCTTCCGACGTGCCGTTGTGCCACCAGAGCGCGCCCGCCACTGCCGCCGGTGCAACGACGTACAGGACGCACAGCAGGCAGGTCTTCGCCACGGATCGGCTCGCCGGCTTGTTCTGGTGCGGCTCTTTGTCGTCCTTCACGGAAGATTCACTAGAAAAGCCCTGCGCGAGCCAGGACAATGGCGCGATGTGATACAAGGCAATGTTCGATGCTATTCTTTCGCGTCATCCATCGCTCGGAGCTGGAGCATCCCCCGCGACCGCGTGGGCAGCCTGCTAGGACCACAGACAGAGCGTGAATGGGAATAGCATTGGTAGAAAATCATTACATTATACCGGCCCAAGCTTTCGAATCGAGGATGAAGATACCATGCGAAACGGACGCTTAACACGACCTGGGGTAACACGTGGGCTCTGACTAAAAAACAAGTTTGCCTTTAAGGAGCGTATATACTGGGTGAAGACGCGCAAGCAGTTACAAATCGGTGTAACGCGACACCGAATACACAGCGTAGCAGCCAGACCACGCAGCTAAGACACCTGGTCAAGATGTCTGGATATTTTAACTTTTTAACGATTAGGCTGAGCGATAGCGTGCTGACGCAAGTAGGGCCCCACCTGTGAATTGCGTAAGCTTCAATGACCTCGCGCGTTCTTTGGTCCTTATGTCACCTAAGTACTTGGCGCTTCCTAAAGTATGGGGTACAGCCGCACGAGGCCATATGAATGGCTAGGTTACTTGCACGTCCTTTATCGAGAGACCGTGCGTGTTTCATATGGCGTTCGATGAGGCACTGTGGTGTTGCGCTTTACTGATTTGTAAGTGTGCGCATCTTCACCAAAGTATGTACGTTCTTTCAGATAAAACGTGTTGCTAGGGGTGGTGCGAATAGCCGAAGCTTTCAATAACGAGACGAATAGTGTCCTATTCTACGGGCTCTAGGAATCGAACAGTCACTATTCGGAAATGCGAATATTTTTAATACTTTTCGAATATTTGAAAACGTCGTATGCACCGAAACAAACATAAAATTGAAGAAGTACCCCGCGCGCACAGTACAGATAGAAAACATGAGCAATTGGTTAACGGAGCAGGTTATGTCAAGTAAGTATCCATACTTTACAGGCTGTACAGCAATCATTCGCACTCTCTGGAAAGCACTGCGAAACTATACTGTGTGAGCATTAGGAGCAAAAAAGAAACTACTTGTTTGCGCCTAATGCCCCATTAGTGCTTTTAATAAACAAGGCTTCATAACGTACTATGTAACGACAGAAACTTACCAACGTTAAGAATATTAGGATGCCACCGTCGTTTTATAATAGTTTTGATGACGGCTATTCATCGTCCGAAAACGATTCTAGAATAATTCCATATTCGATTAGATTCGATTCTGTCATCATTCGATTCGTATTCGGTTCGGTACCACTGTTCGTACACCCCTACTTGTTGGTCTGCGTCCATCGGCCATCCATCCATCCATCTGCTGTCTTTCATGTGCCGTCATTTCCTGCTCTTCACAACATACAACACTACTACTACTACTACTACTACTACTAGTAGTAGTAGTAGTAGTAGTAGTGAGTGAGTGAGTGAGTGAGTGAGTGAGTGAGTGAGTGAGTGAGTGAGTGAGTGAGTGAGTGAGTGAGTGAGTGAGTGAGTGAGTGAGTGAGTGAGTGAGTGAGTGAGTGAGTGAGTGAGTGAGTGAGTGAGTGAGTGAGTGAGTGAGTGAGTGCGATGAACACCTGTACAATTAAAGTAAACTACAGGGGTAACAGCTTCCTCCTAACAGTTCTCTATCGAAACTGAATAATGATTTCGTGTTGCGCTGTGCTGCAAGAGTAAGTCTTACTAATCTAACAAGGGCGATAGCTGCTTTATGGTGACCATGCGTTGATAAGCCGGTGCCGAGTCGAAACAAAATTAACACTATCCTTTGCTCAGAAGCGATTAAACACACGCATGCTGGCTCCCCACCGGACGCCGTAAACCGACTGACCCACAAATGCAACCGCTGAGCGAAACCGCGTAGCCTATTCATTAAAGCGCACTTGTGCGTTTCGCTGTGGCGATAAAATGCCAGGTGTTGAACATTTTTCACGCCACCGAAGACTATGGTAGATGTCGTCGTCCTCGGACAAAAGTAAAGCGTCCCGAGTCATTCACTCACAGCCAGGGAGCGAAGGATGCTGTAGTGTGTGTGCGCATTTACGCCGCCTAGAATTCTTTGGCAAGCACTGAAATCACAGTAAGCGAGTGTTCTCGCGTCAGGATTCCAACCGAATGGAACCGCTGCAGCTGGAACTGGAACGTGCACTTCGAAAAACAAAGCCATGGCTTCGCAGCTGCCACATCCTCCATAAACAAACGTCATTTCGTTCGTAGCACTGACTTCATTTTAAACGTTGAGCCGTTAGCAGGAATGTTTAATTTGCCTGCCGACGTTTCGATGTAACCGTAACAAAGCAGCGTTACTACTTCTTCCGCGAGCATTTAATGATGTGACATGTTTTCAGGAATAGCAAAGATCCGACAGCCGTGAGCTTCAGTGCCCTGCAGAGTAAATGACGCCACGACACCTCGCCGCAATATCGCGGATGCGAGGCTCAAATTAACGAGAGTACCAAGCTGAATTGAAGTTTTGCCACAGTTACGACATACTGACTTCTCTTGTTGAAGATTCCACAGTCGCGGCTGCTTCCCGGGTATCTGTCGGTGATCCGATGACGGCTAGTGGCTCGGAACCTCGCCGGTGCGAGCACTGGGACGGGACTGATTTGCGGTGATGCGCCAACGACATCGCCGGCATTCCCTTGCTGAGGGCCACCGGCTGCAGGGACATTGACCTCGCCTTGGGGATGTCGCGTTTCCTTTCCTTAGCGTGACCTCCAGGGTTTTGCGCTCCACTCTGTGAGCACTGGCTCTGAATACCGCGCACGTTTTCTTCAACATGACATGAGGGGTCTTTGTTTGTGGACTGCGAAGACGGTGCCTCGTTCTTGATAGCGTTGTCTTCCATGGCGAACGAGCAGTGCCGGTGGGTCGTTGATGATGACGATGACAATGACCTCAGTAACTGTGGCACATACCCACCGCGCAGAATCGGTGCAAGCAGCTTGCGCAAATGAATGAATGAATGAATGAATGAACGAATGAATGAATGAATGAATGAATGAATGAATGAATGAATGAATGAATGAATGAATGAATGAATGAATGAATGAATGAATGAATGAATGAATGAACTGATCTGTGCTTACGGAGGAGTTGGCACCACTGCGAATCTACCCTTCTTCCAGTCCCCTATCTCCCAACAGGTAGGGCCCAAGCGCTCGCACGCAAAAGCAGATAAAAATATAACCGTGTCTGTGCGCGCTTCGCTAAAAATGACGTCTAATCGAGTAAGCCTGGTTGTACTACGTCAGTTCACTTCATAAACGTCAGTGCTGGCGTCACCGATATTGACAGATTTAGCTAAACGTATCTCACGGCCGGCTCCGTTCTCTCTTTACACGCTGAGTCTCAACAGAAAACTGCACCGATCTATTTTTATGGCGAATGCCTTTATATGCCACATGAAGCGAAAAATCCGCCGTCAGTTGATATGATCCGATGGTACCAAAATCCATGTGACCAAGTGATTACGTCTCGTTCTCTGCACTGGACCTGTTGCGGCTCGCACTGCAAGATCCCACGGTGAACAGCCACGGCGTCGGACGGAGGCCGTGGCTGTTCCAAAAAAGCCGACCTTGCCCTCTCCCAAAATTGTATTAAGGTGTATTAAAAATGGATTAAGGTGGATTAAGGTTGGTACAAATTAGACCAAGGTGGATTAAAGCGGATTAAGGTGGACTAAAGTGTAGTTTTGATGTAAGGTGACAACTTGGAGAAGTCATTATGCTTTCGCATTCAAATCACGTAAGGATACTTAAGTGACTGTCTCTTTTTCTCGTCTTCCCGATCCGGGAGCGACGTGCAGACAGCTTGGCGGCAAAGCAGCGATGACGCGAAGCGGGCAGCTCTCCGCTCAGCCGACTGGGACGATGTCACCTGTGTGTCGTACTTGTACTAAATATAAATCAATTGATCACTTCTTTTAACGTGAGTAGCATTCTTAGGATACTTCACGCACTTTTCGGAATGTATTTATATATCTAAATGTAACCATTTTCCTTTAACACCAAATTGGATAACAAGGTGTACGTCATTCGTCCGCTCAATGTGATAGCTTGAGACATTATTTTCTCCATCATGGGAAAACGTTCAAGAGACGGCGCATTCAATAACTGGGCTCCATTGTTGTTTTCGCCTTCAACACATGGCACATACCCACGAGAGCGGATTGGTTCGCAACGTAAGCATAATATTAAACCCTTGCTTCCCGTTAACTTCTGAACTTATTAACTTATTGGAGCTGGTGCGCCTCTTGAAGTGCGCCAGCCCGTATGACCGCCTGTGACTGACTCAGTGGTGCACGCTTCATGATGATGATGATGATGATGAAGCCTCAGTTAAAGGCACAAACCCACTGTGGGAGATAGGCCACGAATCGGGTGGTAATATGATTCAATAAGTAAAATAAAATAAATTCGTTAATAAATAAATAACACACGAAAAAAAAGGAAAACAAATAACCCAAGATGCAAAATAAAGTGTGAATACATGAGATAAAGTATTGATCAATACTATAGTGAGCCTTGCGTTGATAGGACTGTTAAAAAAAGCAAGAAAAAAGTAAGGTAAATTATGAATAATAATAGTAAGATTTAAACTGTGAATTTGTGTTTTTACTTTTTGGATTTTCTAAACTGAAGTAAAAATAAATCAATTCTTGAAACTTAAACTATTAACAAGGCATTCTTTTTGTGTACGTAACAATGGAGACTGTGACCTTCTTTCTTCCTTCTCGTCTTTCAATCCCCTTTGCCGCTTCCCCGCTACAGGGTGGCCTACCGGGCTCAGCCTGGTTAACCTCTCTACATTTCCCTTATGACTTATCTCTCTCTCTCTCGTTAACTTATTAATCAATACCACCTATATTTAAATAATAATGACTATACATTCATCTTTTTTTTCGTTTTTTTAAAGTGATCATGCCAATTTTTGACAAAGCTTCTAGATTATTTAAAAGAATGTGACCTAATTTTAACCGTAAGGAAAAGGTGTCTAACCTGAGAGTCTCCCTGTAGCAATGACGTACTCGTGCACAATCTGACACGCTTCCTTTTGGGCTCGATCAAGGGTACTTGCACCAAAACATAACATATTAACCACCGAGAGAGAAAAGCCCACGCTCAATAGGGGCTGCTATAAGCAGGTCTTTCTTTCGTAATTTTATTTTCGGCAATAGAGGATAAAATGGTCTAATGATTCCGTATCCCCACATGACGCACGAAGGTTCGATGGTGCGAACACAGACCTACTCATATACAGATTTAATCGCGGTAGTCGACATCGTAATAGTGTAACGGAAGCTTCGCATCGTCGAGAGGGACACGACCGGACATTCTAGCGGAACGCTCAATGTCCGTAATCCGGTGCAGCAAGGAGGGGCTCATTTTTTTCAACCGAGGCATTGTTGTTGTCTTCGGAATCTTGTCACCGCCAGCAGGATAAGGTTGGGCATAAAGAAACCTACTGGCCCACCAAGCGCTGCCCTTGTCGAGCTGTCTGTAATCTGACTAGGTGCTACTCCACAATGTCCAAGTATTTAAAAAAATCTAATTCCTTTATCATGAGGTGGAATGAGAAAGTGTAGCGGCAGTGTTCAATTATTTATGCTTTCTAGTGACATAAGAACTGAGAGGCACTTTGCGAGCAATACTATGTGTGACACATTGTTGGGAATTTTGTATACGGCCAAGCATATGCCATGAATCCTGCCACACATATTGAAGCATAATCCGAAAGACGGATAGCAAAGCTCCACGATAAAATTTCCGAGCAAATGACTACCGCCGATTTCTCGTCTTTCTGTGAGGCCCCCGTACGCAGGAAAACCTTCCAGATACTCATTCAAGAGCCCGACTAGAGTCTATTTGGCTGTCAGCTTAGCATTCTTTGGAAAGACGTAATCAAGCTTACAAGTAGTGCACCCTTTTATTGAAGTGACATGTTGATGCGATCGGTGGTTAACGTTTATTTTTGCTAAAAGTCTGCGCGTAAACACTACCTGAGGAAGCTTGTATCTCGGCCACATAGAATAAAAAAATAGTGCTGGTTGTGCGACAAACATCGGATATATTGTGCCGGGAACCTGGCCGTACGCCCTAAGAAAAGTGTTTACTCTCAGTAGTTGAAATCTCGACGCTAACTCTGGTATGTTTGCTTCTAGTTATAACACGGAGCTCGCAGCATACTTAGGGACACCAAGACACGGACGTCTCTCTATATAAATACAGGTTGCAACTTTTAATTTCGAGAGCCAGATATCAGTATATTGATATCTGGCTCTCCAAATTAAAAGTTGTAACCTTTAAGTGAATTCAAAAGCGGGTCTTGCATAAGCGCGATAAATGTAAAGTAGAGTATCCCTATGCATACCAGACTTCCTCTTGCATTTGCTAGTCAACCGGCCAAAAGTGATTTGACCTTTTCTCACTATGTCCTTTATATGAGGATGTCACTCTAGGGCCAGGGTCGTAAATGACTCCAAGTACTTTATAGTGCCTACCAGCGGGATCAGTTGATCCTGATAAACACAGAATAATAAACCGATTGATGCGAAGAGAATACAAGAAGGGCACTTTTATTAATGTTAAGAACCAAGCGCAAATTATCCAGCCACACCACAAGAAGATTTAAATACACCGGCAACTTTTTGGGGGTAAAGAATGTGTATATCTTTAGCCGAAGCAAAGAATGCAATGTCATCTGTATACACAAACAGCGTGACATCCTGCGTAATTGGAATATCGTGTAGTAGTATATTAAATAGCGGGGAAAACACTGAACTCTCAGGTGCGCCTCTGGTCTGAGTGAACGACTCAGAATGATGATTTGCATCGTTGCAGAAAAATGTTCTTCCATGGTAGAAATCCCCGATCTAAGCAGTGATATACGATGCAGTGTTTATGGCAGCAAGTTTATTCAGTATAAAGCTATGCTTTACGCTATCATAAGCTTTTAAACATTTAGAGTTACGAGGGCCGAAATTTCTAAGCTTCACTTAAGTGACCGTGTTTTGCTTTCTAACTCTAGATGCGCGGACCATATAGAACAATATCTGTGAAATCCCATCTGAACGATGCTTAATGCATTTTTATAAATGTGCTCTGATGGACATAAGGATGATAAGCGACCATTTCAATTAATTTTACCCTGTTAGAAGTTACAGCAATTGGCCGAATGTGTTCAAATCCTTTTTCCAGCGCTCCTCAGGAGCAAGATAATTTTACTTCCACTCATTAGGTAGCCATGTTTTCTCAAGCAAAATGTTCACAATAATTATCAACTCTCCCGTAAATTTATGTGAAAGAATTTGAGCTTGCTAACAGATATCCCATCATACCCGGAACTGCCGTTCTCATACAAGCTATGTCAGATGTCTCCATGGACATTGCTCTGAGGCGGTATCCTGAACAAAATTGAGCAATGTGTCTGGAATCGCAACGCAAAGCCGCGCGCTATAAAACTAATTAAGCTTAGCCTTAGCTTCCACTGGGTTCAGTGTAACGGAGTTCAAAATGCGGCTGACCGAAGGTTTCTTGTTGTGCTCCCTGAATCTGTGTAGGGTTTTCCTATTTTTGGGTCAGATAAGTGAGTGTTTACATAAGTGCTATAATTATCCGTAGCTTTCGCAGTTGTCCGCCTAAACGATGCAGCATAAAATTTGTAGTTTCTCCAATTTAGGGCGCTCTGATTATGGAAAAAGGCTTTTCCACGCAGATTTCGTAAAGCGATATCCCTTTTCCCATTCTTCAGTCCGCCACGGGGAACCTTTTTGTTGCTTGTAGGAACCCCCTATAGTAAATTTGGGCTGCTCTGTTGCGTGAACCGGACATTTTAGAACCTGCTCCGCGTGCTAACGTTATCAGGCGAACTGAAGGAGTTAATAGCAGACCCCACAAGCTTTCTATATGTGCAGCTGTTGACAAATTTCATCTTTTTATGACTGACTCTCTGCAGGAAACACATCATAGAAAAAGTATAGGGAAATGATCACTGAAAGTCCCACTATATAGAGATGTACATGATGACACGCTGACTCCAGCAGCTGCCAGAGTTACGTCAGTCACGGACCTTGAATCTCGGTGCACAAATGTTGCAGCCGCTCTACTGCCGCAGCGAACATATTTTGATCATAACCACGACCACAAACGTTTCGCACTCGTATAGGAGCGATAACTCCATGCGATGCAATCTGAATTGAAGTCCCCGGCAAGGACACTCTGTCCGACTTTCTCAATAGGCCATCAAAGCAGTCTTTTCTACGGGCGCCTGTAGGAAAGGAAACGTTTGCTATAGGTAATAGGAGCACATATGGGAAGAATTAAATAGATAGCCAACATTTCACATTCCGAATTCATGATTTCTTTATTTATAACAGCCTTGTGAAACATATTTATTTAAGAGACCATCGTAATTGTATAAACCTCCGCCAGGGCCATCGATTCGGTCTACTCTGAAGACGCGAAAATTACAAAAAATAAAACGACAGCTTTCAGCCAAGACTCTTGTAAGATAACCATGTGTGGATCATAGCATTTCCCAAGGACCCACATCTACGCAGACAAGGAGAAAGAAGCAGAATGCAGCGTCCGGCCGTGCGCCAGAATAGATCGCCCGCGGCGGCTCCGGCGAGCGCGTACCCATTCATGAAAAGGCCGTCAAGCAACGTCCAGGCGGCCAGACTCTCGAGGCTTCCCCAAGGAATTCCTGAGCGAGCCGTCGAAGCAGTGCCGGTGCCCGATGTCGTCGCTGCGGCCCAAGCAGGGACCCCGAAGAAGGCGCGCGCAAAAGGTCGAAGGGGAGCGGCCATTGCAGTGAACGACCAGACCACGACCACCGTCGATGGAGGAGGACGACCCGCCTCGCAGCCCGGCGGTGGCCTACCGGGTGGCGACAACAGGATCCAGCAGCGACGCGACAAGCAGCCTGGCCGCTGTCTGTGCATGCTCTACCTGACTGGCGCTGGCACGGTGGTGCTTCTCGCGGCCACGTACTACTTGATGCAGGGCCGTTCGTCGGGGCAGCACAAGGAGCCCGTCCTGCTCGTGGCGTCGCAATCGTCGCCTTCTCCGTCGACTGCTGCGTCGGGTGCCACTGAGGCGAGGACGTCGACGTTCGACGGACGCACGGCGTCGCCGAACTCGATTACTCCGGTTGAGACCACCGACGTGCTTCCGCCTTCGTCCGCCACTTCCAAGAAGAAGTTGAAGAAAACGGTCGCGACACCGACGACCCTGACCACAACGAAGCTCTCGGTAGTGCGGCGAGGAGAGTCGGCGAACGAAGGGGAGACAGATGTCGCGCAGCATGGGCCTGGCGACGTCGGCAGGAATCGATCCGATGGCGATGGTCTCGACAAACGTGCTCTTCTCCGCGGACAACGGAGGGGGGCAGTCGGGAGTCACTCCCGTGTCGTCAAAGCAAGAAATGTGCGCAAGAAGCGGCGGCGACAGAACATACATTTAATACAATAAGTTTTACGCAGTAAACATCTTGCCAGTGGCTCGTGATGGTTGGAACAATATGTATTGTGCTTTATATCGATAGCATGGCCCTTTATTTCCACGGCGGTCGTAGTCACCATGTTTCGCGAAATAAATGTTCTTTCTTAAGAATGATCTTTTTTGCTGTTTACCGTGTATTGTAGTTCTTGTGGCCTCATGGCATGATGACACTTCACGATGTCGTTGTCAAAGATGAAATGGACTCTGTCTGATAGGATATTAACCTAGGTGCTGCATGTGGATGCCACCTCGTGAATAACGCATAATATAAAATGTGCGAGACGTCGTATTTCAGAGGAAACAAGATGTAACAGTTATAGCAGTTATATATGTACAGCGTTCCTTACGGAAATCCTTGGTCATTCCTCAGCTTTCAGTTCTTGTTATTGTTATTGTCGTCGTCGTTGTGTAGTCCCTTTTTTGTTGTTTTTGTTCTTATTCTTTTTGTTGTTATTCTTGTTCATGTTGTCGTCGTCGTCGTCGTCGTCGTCGTCGTCGTCGTCGTCGTCGTCGTCGTCGTCGTCGTCGTTGTTGTTGTTGTTGTTGTTGTTGTTGTTGTTGTTGTTGTTGTTGTTGTTGTAGTTGTTGTTGTTGTTGTTGTTGTTGTTGTCGTCATCGCGCCGCCACCGCCACATTTTAACTATGGCTCGCACGCACCGAGCAGTTTGATCATCCGCTTCTCCTCTTCGCGCCGCCCATTCAAAAAAACCTCTGGTTTATTTCACTAATATATTGTTTTATTCGATTATTGTCCATGCTCCTTAATATTCAACCAATAAAAAGCCGGCGCGGAACAACACGATAAGGTTTTCTTACGTAGCTTCATGGCGCGGATCGGTGGCTACCGTGATATTACGTGTTACTCTAAGAAATTCTTGAAGACAGCAGTTCTACGGGCCAAAATTACAATTGGCAACGGCCGGCAAGTAACATAGGCGCACCAAAGCAAAAAGAAAAACTTCAAAATAATTTACTGTACAACCTTTCTACAACGAAAAATGCAGTGCCCTTCCATTCGGTAAAGAAGGATGACCATCGAAGGTGTGAATGTGGGCCGCTTAATGACGAACTGCACCTCCGTCGCGGGTCGGCCCGATATTGTAGTATCTTCGGGATCGGCGCGCGTATGGGGAGTGCTTAGCGTCTGCTTCACCTCCACCGCGGGTCGGCCCGACACTGCACCGTCTTCGGGATCGGCCCACGTATTAGGAGTGCTGAACGCCTGCTTCACCTCCGCCGCGGGTATGCCCGGTATTTCATTATCTTCGGGATCGGTCCACGTATGAAAAATGTTGGTCTATGTCCACGGAGAAGAGATCGACCAGAACCTAGCCATGAACAGCTTCGCGGTAAAACAGGGTATCTGCGCAACGAAAGCGCGCTCGCTAGCAGACTATACGCACTTCACAATAGCAGAAAAAAAAATAGAGCGAGAGAAAAAAACATCCTTAATGAGCCTAAAGATGCCTTTATTTGCAGGAGTGGTTCCGGGAATACATGCGCCGTCTTGGCTGCGACGGCCATCTCAACCAAAATGATCTGCGTCTGAGAGGCGGGAGCTAAACAGCAGCGTCTCCCACTGCTCTTGGGGGTGGGGAACACTACAGACTCAACCGCAGAACACTCCCACCACAGCATCCACTGCTCACGAAGACGCAAGAGCCAACATTCAGCAAAATTAAAAACGTCGTGTGTATAATCCACGCCTCATATATACCGGGTGTTCAAAATTAGGCTTTGTGGTTTTCTTAAAATTAGGCACTGGGAAACACGCGAAGGCCACCTGTGCAAATAGGTTATGTGGCCAGGGGGACACAAAGTGAGATGATAATAATCGCTACCAGCTGCCAAATTAACTAAAATTGAATAATTATCTTTCTTTTGGCTGCAGTAAGTGGGTATGTTTGTATTGAAAAGTTAGAGGCAGTCGTGTTTCTGCACAGTATCACTTGGAAGAATTCTTCTAGCGTGTCTGTGCTCCGAGATATCCGACTGCAATTTTCGATTGTCTCTCGCATGATTGCGCATGCGAGAGAGTGAGGATCGGCGCAAAGCTCCTCCCTGATGTGATGCGGCTGTTGCGTGCGGCGTTTAGCCGGACAACAAGGCGGTTGCGTACGCAAAGATAACATATTCCCATTAATGAATGAACGAAGCTGAAGCTGCATCGCTGGACGAAGCAGCTTCGTCCAGCGAAGCTGCTTCCTTCGAGCAGTTGCAATAAGAATTTGCGCAGTTCACTTTAATCTTCAGAGACAAAGAAAGCTTCTTGAGGTAGACAAATAATGTCATAGCGAGATGCGCAGCCTGCTTATGTGATTCGACCCAAAAGATTGATGTAACTTTTTTTTTTGCAGGTCATGCAAGGACGCTCGTGTAATGTGCATTGGGTGCATGTTAAATAACTTCGGGTATTCAAGACGGATACGAAACTTCCACTATGGCGTACCTGTGAATCTACCTTACAGTTTTGGGACGTTAAACCCCGTAACTTAAATTAAGTTTCATTAGAACTTAGCCACCTCACTCCGCTTGTATACCACAGGGGGGCCACGCGTCTCGTGCTGAAGGAATAAAAAAAATGCAGCAACCACTAATTCTAAATCCTCTTTCTCGAAATTCAGAAAAATCTACTGTGCCTCCTCTCCATGAGTCCCATCATCTGTGTCTATTTAGCCCTTCTACCATTCTGTCGCCGAATATCGGCACAAAGGAAATCCTGCTGACAAAAAGTTTCACAAGCTTGGGGCTTTCCCTAAGTTCGCAAGTCCGCTAGTGCTTCAGCCACAGGGACTCGTGCATTGCCGTTTATGCCCTTATAGGGGACACATAACTACGCTACAGAACAGTGTTGTTTGGTACGAAGTGTTCCTGGCTTCTAATATTTCTCATTTTTATTATTCTACTTTTCGTCTAAATGTTTAATTAATCACAAGGTTTCTTGTAATGCCTGCAGTCTTTTATGTTTCTCCGGCAAAAGACAGATAGTTTAATATGTATATTTACGTTTAATATGTATATTTACGTTTAATATGTAGTTTGTATGTATTATAAGGTTTTAAGTTGATTAAGATCGTCATCATGAGCATGAGTATATCTTTTATGTTCACTGCAAGACGAATCTCTAATTACCCCTGTCTTGCGCTAGCTGTTTCCATGTTAAGCTTGCGAATTTCCTTATTTCACCACACCGCCTAGTTTTCTGCTGTTATCAACTGCGCTTCCCTTCTCTTGGCACATATTCTGGAACTCTAACGACAGACTACCGTTGATTGCGCTACGCATTACATGGCTTGCCCATCTCCATTTCCTCCTCTTAATATACAAGTAGAATATTGCCTATAGAATACCAGAACTAGAATACAGTCGGCTAAAGTACAGCCTACAAAAATAATTTTAATATCACCTGCTTGTGGAACAATTTACCGTAGTGGGTAAGCGCGACTGCTTCTCGCGACAAGGCGCAAACAAGGAAGAATGCATACACCACCCTGCCGAAAGCGCCTGCCTGCCTGGACGACATCGTCTGCCCGTCACGGCGGCCTGCTGAGTCCTTCGCGAGAGGACAGCCACTTAGGACGCGCCTTTATCTGCGGCGGCAACAACCGCGCCGCGTACTTGTTCGCAGCCATAGCGGTCGCGGCCATCGCCACGCTCATGCTGTTCCTCTGGCTGCGCCACACGGGCCACTACGCCCACGCGGCCTTTGCGAAAGAACAGCTGCAGGAACACGGCGTCAGCTGCGAGCTGGAGCTGCGCCGGCTGCTCAACAGCGAGCCCGAAGGCGCGAGGGCCGACCCCTGCGAGGACTTCTTTAGCTTCGTCTGCGAGCCACGCCGCACCGCAATGCGGCCCCTAGAGCAACGCGTCGCTGCTTTGGCCGAGTCCAGCGAGCGTAGCGCACGCCACGGCGACCACGATTCGACCACCACAGCCACCGCCGCTCTTTACAAGTCCTGTTTGTACTTCATTTCGTCGGACGGGTTAGCCTTCAACAAGGAACAACACGTGAACGAGTTTTTCGACGTCGTTCGAACAGTGACGAGAGGCATGCTACGGCGCCTTGACACGCCCGCGAGAATCGTCCAGTTCCAGGCCATCCTGTCCACGGAACGGGGCGTGCCAACGTACTTCTTCTTCGCGACTAACGGGCAGGGAACTTGGTTTCTTGACGTTCGCCCGCCGCTGTCAGGCTTCGCGGACAACGACACGCTGAGTTTCCTGCTCGGGGCAGCCGCCGAAGCTCTTGGCGTCGACAAGAGCGACGAGAAAGTTGACGTGGGCAAGATCCTCGCCGTCGACAACGATCTGCGGACAACGTGGAATTCCGCGCGCCCCATCAGGAAGGTGTCCTTGGAGACGCTGGCCAGCGTTGGAGCAGGCTGGAACTTGTCGCGCGACGACTGGCACGTCGCCTTCGGCGGCAGTCCCCTCGTCTACTCTTCAGACTACGACGTGCTGGTTAGGGGCTTCGAAAACTTGGAGAAAGCGCTGGAGGCCCTGTTCGCGCGCATGAGGCGGAAAGAGGCGGCCGTTTACCTCCTGGCACACATTCTCCTGCCTGAAGAAATGCTTCTCGCCCTCGTGCACCGACGGCGTCACGACCTTTGCTTCGCACTTGTGCGGCATGTCATGGGGGACATCTGGGACCAGCTGGAGTCTGCGCTCTTCTATCCTGTTGACGTGAAGAAGGACGCTCTGTCATTGGCGCAATCCATGATGACGAGCATCGAGCGACGACTCAATTTCGCCAACCGCTCGAACTCGTCTGTCGACAATGACCGCCCACTGGCAACGACTGTTCCCTTGAGCGTGCTCGCACCAAGTACCGTGAATCTATCGAGCCCTTCTGTGCGCCTCCTCGTCACCAACATTCATGCAGACAGCCTCTATCGGAACCTCATCGAGCTACGCACGCACTTCGCGACCCTTTATAAGCTGAAGTTCAGTGACCTGGCGAGTTTGACCGAGCCAGTAGCGCTCGTCGACCATGACGGAGGCGTCACCGTGTCGCTCACGCGCCGTTACCTACGGGCGCCCTTCTTCTGCCACGGGTCTCCTGAGCAGCTCAACGCCGCCACGCTAGGCGTCGCCGTCGTCTCAGAAGTGCTCGAAGCGTCTCTGGATCTCCAGTTCTGCGGCGGCCAAGGTGTCCTCGAGAAGTGTTCGGCAGCAGACTCCGACTCGCACTCGAAAGATTTGCCACACAAGGGCGCGATGACTCGCTTTGGCGCGTGCTTGGAAGGGACCGTTCTAGACCTCAACGCTTCCGACGTCGGCGGGTCGTCGGGTGATGACTTCAAGAACCCGCTGGTCTTCTGGACAGCAGCGTTTCAAGTGGCAGAGGACTACCTCAAACGGTACAACGCCGTTAACGAGTCTCCACGGCCCCCGCATCACGCCGAGACCGCGGCGGGAAAGGCGTTCTTCGAACGCTATTGCTACTATCTGTGCGAGCGTGAAGACCCGTTTCAACCAAATGGTAGGAGGCACTGGGCCAGGCTTCTGTGCAACGCGGCCGCCATGAATTCTCCAACGTTCGCGGCCCTCTTTGGTTGCTCCGAAGGTCAGAAAATGGCGCCGCGTCACCGTTGCCTCCTTATATGATCGACAAGTTCACCACAGTGATGTAGCATTTTGAAGCAGAAAAGAACTGCCTCATTCTTGTTATACATCTTTTCGTGGTTAATATGATTAAGTGCGTGTTTAGATTAAGCGCGCACTTGTTGCGACATCTCTAAATGTAGGTGACGTACATAGTTTATCATCTATATACTTAACCCTTACGGCAACATGGTACGCTGTTTCAACCTTGTTGTCATGCCTCAGGTTGTCCTTGCACCACCCTCCCACCCCCTACCCCGCGTAATCGATGGATTCTTTAAAGGGATTGTCAAACCGGTGATGTGCCTCAATAAGGCTCCGTTCTGGCACTGTTTTGTTCAATGCTGCCGTCCACCTGGTCATCGAGGCAGCAAAGGGTCATCTGGGAAATAAAGACAAAAGATACCCGACTATCAGGTTTCACGCTCAAAAGCACAATCCGGCTATGACAGGCGCCGTAGTGGTGTGCTCCTGTTTTATTTTGAACATCTCGTCTTCTTTAATGTGCTCCAAAAGCTCTGTCCCATGAGACACAAAACCTCTTAAAGACGTCTAGAAAAAACTACAAACGTTTCCAAAGAGTTTTCCCGAGCGGGAAGGAAGACCGCGAATACACGCAAAGTGCCTTGAGCACCCAGTCGCAGCAATATTGCGTGTATTCGCTGGCTTCTTTCACGCTCGGAAAAACTATTTTATGTAGCACGTATTGAGCAACAGAAATCTGTATCGGAAGCTTTTCATGTTGCTCTACAATTTTCTCATTGACACTTTTCAGCTAATTAGAATATTAGAGAAGTTCATTAATTACGACAAATTATGCATTTAGGCGAAACGCAAAAATGATCTGAGTATCTCCAAGCGACAGTGAAGATTACCTTGGTTCTGTCCAGCCGCGTGGCGTTTCCATATTTCTAAATCTTGGTGCATGATAGTTGGGACACCCTCTATACATTTTGTTTCAAAAATTTTATGCGGACCATCACGGCGACAGCGACGGCAAAAATTCGCTTGGAGTGTCCAGGTAATTTCTATCGCAATAATAACCTGGGTTTCTGGAGTATGCTATGATGTGCTATATTCTATAAAAAAAAACATTACTAGTGTCGCATGTACACGAGCGATTTTGCATTCTGTCTGCGTTTGAATGCGACTGAAGCACTGGGATTCGAACACTCGACCTCGTGCTCTACGGCAGGACGTCATAGCTACCACGGTTGGTGTAAATTCCACTATAGCCCACTCGTACAAACCTCAAAGGGCCTCTCACCAGGTATGGCCATGTCGAGTTGACAATCGCAAAGCATACATTGCGCGATAACGATCGTATCTGCAAAGTATTACACCTACGCGCCGCTGTTAGGGTTGGCGTCTGACACCACGTGGCGACAGGTCATTCACCCTACCCTCTGAGCCGGAGCCCACGGGCGACCTCATCCCCTTCAACTTCTCTTGGTCGTGGCATCATGTGTGCTTACCTCATCCCCTTCACCTTCTCTTGGTCGTGGCATCGTGCGCGCTTACCTCATCCCCTTCACCTTCTCTTGGTCGTGGCATCATGCGTGCTTACCTCATCCCCTTCACCTTCTCTTGGCCGGACCCCACGGCGCCGGAGAGGTCATTCACCCGACCTTCTACCCGGATTCGTCGAAAAGAGGATCGACTTCTCCTGCCCGTGCTCGGTATTGCAAGAGGAGGGGCCCTCTCTCCGTGCCTGTAACGTGTCATCGACGGAAGCAAGATCCCGCCCACACTTGTAGAGAGCCTATTTAAGGGGCTCCGAAATGTCCTTTTGACATACTTCCTACTTGAGACTTCATACTTCATGCTTTTCTTATTTTCTTTCAACTACCTTTGAATAAACCGTGCAAGTTTCGCACTAGCAAATCGTCTCGCCCCTGCTTGGTCGCCATGATCTACCGGATGCCTGCAGCCCGCCGACAACGCCACGCTACCCAATAAGTAATGTCGGTCGAGCTTCGATAGGCAGGCGCCGCTACTTCTCGGCAGCAGTACGGTACGCTACCCTGGAGCACGCAACACCGCGGAAAGATCTGAAATTTCAAACCGAACGCCATTTTTCCTTCTCCTCGCGGCCGCCGCGCTCCAAGCCGGACGGTGACGTAGTCGTGCCCCTGCGCCTACGTAGTCGTGTCCGCAGTGTGACGTCGCTCGTGGTGACACGTGACTTCGACAATCATTCAAGACAACTGTTATCTGCGCGATCTGTTGCTTGAATTGACGAATTTAAGTTTAGAGAAATAATAAAACACCCAAACGGAATGTCTGCGTGCTTTTTGTTTTACTTCACACCGAAATAAGAGAGATGTACTTCCGCTTCGTCTGCTTGTCCCCACGGTTGTGCAGTCACGTGCGCAGGTACCAAAACTATGCCATTTTCTACCGTGCTCCAGCGCGTGATCATGCTCTGCGATCCGCTTATTCTGCCTCAGTATTCGTGTAGCACTGAATTATACCGCTTGTCATGTTTCCTAGTGCACAGCGCGCAAAATCGTGCGCTGCGCGAAAGAGACCACAGCTCGCGCGCGGCGCCGTCGGTGGAAGTGCGAAGAGCCGAAAAAAAAAAGCGAGGCGAAAAAACATCAAGGCGGGGCCTGTGACGTATGCGTCACTTGATCCTCGAGGTCCGGTATGGGAGAACGAAGGGAAGGAATTTCGCTTGCGTAGGCTAGACGGGGCGAGTGGAGAGAGCGTATTGCTTGGCAGTGGAGCCCGCCTGCTGAAATGATGCGTTCGCGGCACTGAAATATTTCTATCTCGGCTATTAATGAGCCGATTTGAAAATCTTTTTGCGGCTGAACGCTCTCTAGAGGACACGTAACAACTTCCATCGTATAACCAAAATGTGTTGCTATGAGGCCTGGTGAGGGGCCCTTTAACAGGTAATGTCAAAATCACCATACGTTAGCGCCATACTTGTAGATCATATATAAATGTATTTCACTGTGTACAGACAACCTGACTCCATTTTGCTTATTGTTCAGCAATCCGTGTCATCATGCGTGGGCAGTTTTCACTAGACAGACAAGTAAGCTGGTCATCGAAACGCAGACATTTCAGGGTGATCGCAAGAGACATATTAGTGCTAACTGAGAGCAGGGGTGAGGAAAATAAGGAGAAAATTACATACAGTGGGTAAAAAAAGGCCGCTGCGTTTTACAAGGCAATAGTCGAACAACCAGCCCGTATCTTGGGTCATTCCACACTAAGTGTCCTAGACATGTTGCTCGACCATCTGAGATTTCCCAGTAAAAAAACTTATGGCTATTTATTATCCTGCTCACACTCATTTCCCACGAGCACTTTCTTGCTGAGAAAAAAATTCTTGTCATGTGAGATACTTCCAAAGTTTGCTCAAGTAAGTGAAACATGATTCTGCGGGGAAGTTAATATGAAAGTTATTTCAGCGTGTAACGCTGCACAAATTCCTTTGCTGACGCTACAATGGTTTGCATTCAATACAGGGTGTTTCTACGAAGACTAAGTGATATTTAAAGATGCACATTTTGAAATAAAAGGGCGGTTCCTTCGGAGACATGTTGTCAGAGGTTGCAACCATGGGGTGATGGTTGATACGTGGTAATCAGTCGCTAAGCATATATATATATATATATATATATATATATATATATATAGTACTTTTTCCTTACCACTTATTTTCAGCATGCTCATCATAATGGCGAAATTATGATGGAATCAAGTGGGAATATTAAATTATGGGGTTTTGCGTGCCAAAACCACTTTATGATTATGAGGCACGCCGTATTGGGGGTTCCGGAAATTTCGACCGCCTGAAGTTCTTTAACGCGCACCTAAATCTAACTACACGGGTGTTTTTCACATTTCGCCCCCATCGAAATGCGGCCGCCGTGGCCGGTATTCGATCCCGCGACCTCGAGCTTAGCAGCCCATCATAGCCACTAAGCAATCACGGCGGGTCAAGTGGCATAATTAATGTTATTAGCTGTGGCGTATCGTTCACGATATAGAATTTAAAAAGGTCGCAGCTTCGCCCGAAGGGCGAAGCATCGATTGCGATAGCAAATTAGCGGGCAGCTATACTAAATTAGGATAGTAGTTTTATCGGCCGTATAATTTTCTAAACATTCGCTTACCAACTAAATTAACAAGCGTGGTGTCACGCGCGCACAAGCACAAACGAGCACATCTCACTCGATGACCGCGGAAACTCGCTGTCAAAGTGCTGGAGTGCGAAAGCGTGGCAGCTGAAATATTTATATCTCGGCTATTAACGGAACCAATTTGAAAAATTATTGCGGCTGAACGCTCCTGAGAGGGCGCGTAATAACTTCCAGCGTATCACCAAAATTTGTTATGGGGCCTGGTGAGGGGCCCCTTAAACCGGGAACACGCTTTTGTCACTCCATTCTTTGTTGGCCTTACCTTCCTGGTATTGTATTTCAGGAAACAGTGAAAAACAGTGAACAGATATTTCATCGAGAAGAACAGACTTCCCAAGGAGGATGACGAAAGGACGCGCAATCCACCCAGCATGGGAGCTTCAGCGTTCACTTGTGAACCTACCGAGGTTCGCCTTAGCGGCAGAGGTTCGACATCTGCCACTGTAACCATTGCGCATCCGCATGCGCGCGAATTGTTGGTGAGGATCTAGTTACTAAAGTTAAAGCACACCAGGGAGAACATTTCCAACCAGCTCGGAAACATGCACACAAATGGCTCCTGTATGAGGCGTCAGTGGACAAGGTACTTTGTGAGACCTTTAGCGCTGTCTTTGAGATAAACATTTTTCTTCCAAATACTCGAAGTTCCATGGATAAGGACTCTCGTTTGACGTTTGTGCAAAATGAGTTTTCTAACTCGAAGAAAGCTCTTATAAGATATAGAAGTCATGAGGCCTCGAATCTGCATCGTGCAGCCATGCGCGGGACCGCAGCTTAGAAAAGGGGGGTGAATGTAGGAACTGCTTGTGTAACTGGGAATCAAGAAGAAATGGAAGACGCAAGGAAAGTGCCGATAGCGACATTATCTTCATTACTCAGCACGTCAGTGATTTGCAGCATATGGTCAGCATGATGCACAAAGTTATAAAGACTGCTTCTGGAACTTCGCGCCAATGACATTCCAGGACTGCTATCATGGCTTTCTCGAACCAAGTACAGACAGATGGCTCTCCCACGACATTTTAAACGAAATGTTGGAAATTTTGCCTCGTGATGTTCTCTGGTCAATCACAAGTGAGGTTCGTTAAGCGGGGCACTATGCCATGATCATGGATGACACAGCGGACATATCTGCCAAGGAGCAAGTGTCGATCTGCTTTCGTTTTGTCCAAAAGAACTTCGAAACACATGAGCTGTTATGTGGATTTTAGAACACTGCGAACACCAGAGTGGCCAGTCTTTTTGCCCTTCTAAACGACGTGCTCTGCCGTTTAATCTCAGCATTGACAATTGCCGTGGGCAATGCTACGCTGGCGCTGCAAATATGAGAAGATCACACGGTGGGCTGCAAGCTCTCATACAGCAGGAGGAGCCAAGAGCACTGTACGTACACTGTCTTGCACACATACTGGTGCTGCAGGACATGAGTCAGAAAGTGGAAATGTGTCGCGATTTCTTGGGCATGATATCAGAAATGATAAACTTTGTTACGTGCTCCCCAAAGTGCCCAGATATGTTCCAGGCATTTCAGGAAGAAAAAGAGAGGGTAAGCTTACGGAAGTTTTGTCCCACGAGCTGGACGCTAAGGGCCACTTCTCTGAAGTCGATTGTTCAGAACTATAGCCACCTGATCTCGTTTTTTCGTGACCTAGCATCAGAGTATCAGAGACGCCGGAGCCAAAGCCACTGGATTTTTAAAAGCGCTGTCAAAATTCGAAACATACTTCCTCCTCAAGATCATGACATGCATGCACTCTTGTTTTCGCGATTAGAAACAGTAAGTGCTGCGTTGCAGAAACCAGCACTGAGATTTAATCAAGCAGAAAAAATGGTCAAATGCCGTCAGGGAGAGTCTCAACCGACTTATGAAGGAAAGATTTTGCCGATTTCGGAACGAGACACACTCATAGGCGCGTGAATTGGAACTAAATGTTCAAGAGAAATAAGCTCCTGTGTCAAGGCAAAGGTAGACACCACGACTGATGCGAGCCGTGACAGAGGTTCATCATCATCATCATCATCATCATCATCATCATTGGCGGTATCACAACGGATCTGTAACTCACCACTATGTTACACCAACTCGCCCAAATCAAGCTCCTCCTGCTGCACCTCACGTATTTCCTTCGGTTGAGGACATGTACCGCCAGCGGTCCTACAAGGTATTCGACAAAGTAGATTCCTCGCCGGACAAGTATCCACCGGAAATGTGGCAGCCCAGGACACAGATTGAGCAGTTTTTGACTGGGAATGGTGACAGCACGTACCTGATGAAGTTCGATCGGCAAGATCTTGACCCTGAACGGCTTTCACCGTAGTATGCTCATAGATAGAGCAAGGAAGCGCAATACACCCTTGAAAACGTTTCAGGATGTTGTAGAGATGTTTTCGGGCGACAACTACGAGCAGTTGCGAGATCTTTTGCCCGAGGTGGCTAGGTTTGTCAAAACTGCTTTGACTATCCCAGTAAGGTGCCGCAGATCTGAGAGATCGTTTTCAGGCTTCCGTCGCGTCAAAGCGTACTTGACGTCAACAATGGGACAAGCGCGGTTAAATCGCATAGCATTTCTCCGTGGGCACAAAGATCTCGCCCGCAAAATAAATCGCAGTAACATCGCGAACGAGTTTATTCAGAGACCAACTGTGCGCGGAAACATTCTCGATTGTTGGGTAGCCTTTGCATAAAAGGACAGTGAACTTCATCACAGTATAATGCTCCAGCTTTATTCAAGCTGTCACAGCCCCTGACCTTAATTTATCCCCTCCCAAAAAACCTGCATTTTGCCGCTTCGACAACCTCTGCCCTTTGAGTATTATTGTCTTTTTGGCTGTATCGAGTTTGGTAGTTCGTTTACATTTTTGAAAGGCGACGAATCTTTAGATTTTAGATTTATATTTTAGAAGTCTTTAGATTTTATTGCTCGTAGTGCCCAGTGTTTCTTAGACACGAAGAGTTTAAAATCGCTTTAAATTTTGATTTGCTAGCTTCTTGTGGAAATGTTTGTATTGGTCAGTGGTTGTTGGGGTTTGTCATTTTTTAGTATTTGAATTGTTAGCTAGTTGAGGAAACGTTCGTGTTGCCCAGTGTTTTATCTCACTTTGACTAAGGGTGCTATGCATGTCTACCAAGAGTTTACATGTTTCTTCATTTATTTAGTATCTTAAGGACCATGCGGTCATTCTTTTTAGCATAATCACTGCACTTAATTCAGAAACAAATAAAACTGATATTTACACACATTTCCTCTCTGCCTGTGTATACCTGTTGCCAAGGGGCATGAGCGGGAAGGGGGGGGGGGTGTATACGAATGAAAAAAGAAAGGGTGCGCATTACCGTCGACAGCTATTGTGCGATTACGCTTAATTTCTAGAGCGCAGCTCTTATAGGCGCCCGTTCCTGCAGTGAGCGTCGGCGTCGGCCTCGGCGTAACCGATCGAACGAGCAAATCAGTGAAGGATGAACGAGCGAACGAGGAGCGAGAGATGAAAGACTCGAGCCACGAACGGCGGAGTCCAATGAGAGCGGCCCCTTCAGTGACGTGCGCAAGGGAACCTGGTGTCATGCGAATTAACCCGCCCGACCCCTCGATGCGTATTTGTATCTGGCGTCAGCCGGACCGCTCGCTCCGTACTATCGTCTGCCCGCGTCAGCTCTCGTCCGCGCTTGTTCCGATTGCCATGGTTTGAGATTGTTTTTTTTTTTTTTACAATGACGAGTCTAAACCGAGACGTCCTGATGGAAAGTTTTTGGAGACATTGCGCCATATCCGATTCTGTACAAGAAGGACCTGGTCCCTGAATTCAAGAACGCGGAGGTGACGCCCAGTACTTCATTCTCTTTGACATTGAAACGCGGCGACGCCGCAGCAGAAGAGAACGCACCAACATGATTATGATCAGTGGCAACGACGTCATCTTCATAAAACATGACTCGCGTTAAGAACGAAGGACGATGAACGTAAACGCAGCACCTACCGGTCAACAGACGAAGGAAAAAGCACGCAACGTCTCGCACCTAGAGGGGAGGGGAGATTTTCGTGCTGTCACGAGAGTGCCGCTGCTGCACGCCGGTGTGGCCGCTCCGTCGCAGCTGCGTTCTAACGCCGGCGGCGCGCCGCGCGTGCTTTACCGCTAGTGTAATGGGGCTTTCTGCGACGACGATCGCTCCGAGATAGCGCCAGAGTAGCGCGCATCGTCTGTTCACCGATGACGCCATCGATAAGACATTCGGCGAGAGCGTCAAAACAAAGCGCTGCATGAGCGAAGGTCTGTCTGCGGCGGCTGCTCTGAATCGCGCCCACGCGTCACCCGCGCGCTGCCTCTCGCATTCTCCCTATTAGCCATGCAGTCGCGCCACACTTCGCTCGTTCGCAACATGCCGCACGAGACAGATTGTGCGCGCCAGCGAATATATCGCGAAATGAAAACACGTATACAGCTACGCTCAAATTTCGCCTTCGAGAGTATTGTAATCGCCGGTGATTTTCTTTTTTTTTTTTTTTTTTGAAGGCGCTGGCATTTGTGACGATTACTGACTCGACTACACCGTGTGCAATTATGTCTCATTCATGCATCTGAAACCTCCCTACGCCATACATAAATGAACTTTATTTGAACGAGAACGTTTTGGAAGAGACTGTTAGTGTATTGCATGTTCTCCGGTTTAAACATTACCTAATGCAACAATTTATTCTTTTTTTTTCATTCTAATGTTGTGCTATAAATCAGGCGAATAGAGTATCCATGGTCAGCAAACGCCGACATCTTCTCTAGTTATATTGATCTCTATAGAGAAAATTCAGAAGCACAAGGGAGTCCACAATCTCGCATGAAAGATCGATCGCTGACTCCTTCGGTTTTCGAGGCACTGTCTATTATGTCCCGTCAATCATGTCATGGACACTCGACTGCCAATAGACGGTCAGCCAATTCTCAATGAGCGTCTGCTAGCCCGAGTAGAAGTTCGTGCACGCATGTACAGTACGTCACTGCAATCTTATAGCAAGCGGAGAAACGGCGGCCTTTAGCCAGTTTCCTATGCCGCTATATTGTCGCTTACAGGTAACTTTGTGAGATGCTAATCTTGAAGGATTGCCTTAAGTGTAACGCAGAAAGGATAGGTAAGATAACTGCAATCGACAAGGCAATGCTATCGGCACTGCTCCAGTAGCAGCAGAGAGGAAACGTTATATAGCTTGAGGAGATCGCCGGCTCACCCTCGCACGCTTTGACTCGCACATGCATACAGCACACGGCGCGCGGCGACGATTTTATCGCCCTCGGATTTTATGCGGAACCTCACGGCGACGCCGACGGTAGAAATGCGTCTGGAGTGTCCCATTGTTATCGCAATAAAAGCGACGAGAGAGAAAAGACGCGAGGAGAAAAGCGGAGAGGGGGGTGCAGCGGAACCACGGAGGAAGGAAACTAAGGAGAGGCCCTGACGTCACTCTTTGTGAAGCAAAAGTGAAGCCGGAAGTTGGCGTTGCTCATGGCGGTGCTCCGCCTTTTGTGCCACCCTCCTCTCTTGTTTACATCTTTCGCGAAACCACGCCGCGCTGCGTGTGGTTCCGCGCGCGGAGCGCGTGCGCTCGCGCAACATCCGGCAGAGCACGGTGCAGGTAACACAGTGCAACAAGACACGGTGACTAACGCAAACCCGCCCACACAGCGTCTTTGCCACGGCACGAAACCTACCAGAGCAACACGTGTGAGCGCTCAAAAAATCAGAACAACGCCGCCATTGTGGCCCAAAAGGCGTGGCCATGCAGCAAAAAAAATAAAAAAGCAGCAAAAAAAAGAGAACCTATACGTCATTTCCGCCACACTTTTCTCCTAGCGCGCGGAGGGGGTAGGGCCTCTCCTTAGTTTCCTTCCTCCGTGAGCGGAACCATGAGGCGGAAAACGGAGGGTATGGCGAAAGCGCGAGAAGAGCGGTGCCGTGACAGTGGCTACGAGATGGCGCCAGGGTAGCGCGAGTCATGTGAGAGGTTTGTCGGAGGATGCTTCTGTGAATCGCGCCCACGCGTCACCCATGCGCTGGTTCTCGCGATCTCCAAATAAGCGAGGCAGTCGCGCCACACTTGGCCCCTTTTGCAACGTGCCGCACAAGACAAATTGTCTATGCCAGCCAATATATAGCAAAATGAAAACATGCGTAGAGCTGTGCTCAAATTTCGTTAGGGAGTACCGTAATCGCCGGCGATTTTTTATGAGCAGCAACATCATTTGCAGTCTTATTGCTACCTGAGGTCAGCAAAAATTTGCCGATAAAAGAATTAACAAAGCTACCCCTTCAAGTTTACAACTCTGCAGCCAAAGAGTAAGGAAGGATAGCACAGTTCTGTAACGTAACATAACGTAACAATCTGTCGGTGATGTCCGGCCCGGAATTTCGAGACCTACAACTTAAGAATTGATTTAAGATATCGTGTAATGTTTCCGAACTTTTCTACTTTCTTAATGTGACCATCTTTTTAGTAAAGACTGCCTACAGACTGTCTGCCATTATTCAATAACCTATTTTGTAGCGTAACAGAAAGCCTACACAATTCGAAGTGTCTACGCATGCAGCGGTTTCTCTTGAAGGCGAGTATAAATGTCTAAAACAGACTTTTTTCGGTTAGCGTAACCTCTTAAAGGATCCCTGAAACGGTTCGGACAAATTCTGTAAACGCGTAGGGCGCAGTTACACTAAATCATTCGCACAATTTGCGTGAAGCGTCTCATATTACGGAAACTACGGACGATTACAAGTTACCCTCCTCCATAGCCATGCATTTTCTCAACTCGTTCGCCAAGTGATCGGAGCTAAGCACCGTCTTCGCTGGATCTCCGTCATGATGGGACCTCGTGTCCGTTTACTTCCGGTTATCTTGAAGCCAGCGCCCAAAGCCTCTCAACCTCTCCGCCAGCCACCTGGCAGTCGACCCATAGAATAAAGAACCAGCTGTTCCATCCCAAGCGAGATCTATCGAAGCAGTGCGCGTTGCGAGCATTCTGTCGCAGCACCGAGCGTGTCCGGTGTTCCAGTAACCACAGGCGAGCTTGACGTTTCGACGGATGGGTGGATGCGTAAACTAACGCCCCTCCATACTACTAGATGTGATAAAAGAGCTTAAGGTAGACGTACGTCAGCGGCCTGATCGGTCTGCACGGTCCACCCACCTGGTGGCGCAGTGTAACCAGCTAAACAAAGAGCTACTATTGCTTTAATAAAGTGTAAAACATTTTAAACATTTGGAAAAACAATGTGTTCATGAATACGCACCTTAAAAACTAGGCGTAGATGCGTCAATTAATGATCAGAAGGACCTACTCTAACGACTCGATACGTTTGTAGAGAATCGTCAAAATCGTTTCAGTGTCCTGAAACGATTTTCACGATTTTCTACAAACGTACCGAGTCGTTAGAGTAGGTCCGTCTGATCATTAATTGACACATCTAAGTGCTCCGCGTAAAGCGTGTAATTTATTATAAGGTTTTAAAGATGCACATCGCTGTAGACCGCAGCACACTGCTCGGCAGAATTTTAAGCCGCCCCTACCCATATGACGGAAATCGCCCATATGACGTCAGTGGGGCGAGCTATCCGATTGGCTGACCAGGGCACGTGATCGATTTTTCCAACTTTATGGTAAACAAATGATGTTTGTAACAGTTGGAATATTAGTTAATTTGCTTTTATAAAAAGAAAGTAACATAAAGAGAATGCACAAGAACAATTTTTCAGTACACTTAAGCGCTTCCGGCACACAGCAAGTGTCGTCTGCTTGTGTTACAACGTGCTCAGTCTTTGACGAGAGCTCCGCAGTCAGTCTGTCTTTTCGCGAGCGCTGATTCGACTTCGTTGCGTTTTGGACTGCAAACGTAGCGACTGGCAATATGTCAAGCTGCGACATCGTGTCCTTCTGCAAGCCAGTAGACGAGTGGACTGGCTGCAGCGCATTGGACAGCCGCTATCCGATGGGCGCCAGGATTTGCGCGATTGCGGCCGTCACTTTACACCGGAAGATTACTAACGCAATAGCGTTTCGCGAGTCCGGTATTTAGGGTAAACGCAAGCGCAAGGGGACGGGGCCTGGCCGTGTCCCCTTGCGTCGTTTCAGGGGGATGAACAGAAGCGCAAATGTGAATGGTCTGCACGGTGCAGCCACCTGGTGGCATAGAGCTCAACCACACACAGTAGCAGTAACAAAATATATTCTTTGCTGCTGGTGCAAATTTTTCGCAGGAGTGTAATCGTTAACACGTTGTTTTTGTAAATGTTTAAAATGTTTTACACTTGGTTAGAGCAATATTAGCTCTTTCTTTGGCTGGTTAAGCTCTGCGCAAACGGGCGGCTGGACCGTAAAGACCTATCAGGCAGCTCACGTACGTCTACGCTAATGTTCCTTCATCAGCTTGAGTTTATGCCTTCACCGTTCCGTCGAAACGTTCTGCTAGTGTGTGATTACTGGAATACCAGACACGTTCGGCGCTACGACAGAATGCTCGCAACGCACGCTGCTTCGATAGCTCTCGCTTGGGGTTGACGGCCAAGCCGCTAGCGGAGACGTTTCGCGCGGGCGGAGGCGGGCTCCAAAACAACCGGAAGTGGACGATGTGACGCCGCATCTTGACGCAGAACCACTGAAGGCGGAGCTTGGCCCCGATGGCTCGGCGAACGAGTTGAAGAGGAAAAGCATGGATAGGGTGGAGGGTAACTTGTAATCGCTTCTAGCTCCATTAATACGTAACGCTTCAGTTAAATTGTGGTGCGAATGTTCTACTTAACCTGCACCCTACGAGTCTACAAAATTTGTCCGAACCGTTCCAGGGGCCCTTTAAGGTTTTCACGAAAACTTATTTGATTTGTCTTCTGGCCATTAACGCTACCACTGTTCGGCAATTCACCTGTTTAAATATTTTGGAGATTGCTGATCTGGGGGGGGGGGGGGGTGCGCCACCTTTTAGGATGCCCAAACTGAATATACGAAACTACTGACCGACACGCCGATAAGTTAGAAGCGCGTAAACAATTCCAGGCAATACAATGATGCACCCAAACTAAATATACCTCTCCCTACACGGGTTTTCGGCTACTTTACAGTACAGATTGGTCGAGTTTCATTGTGATTTTGGTACTACTTTCAAAGTCAAATATAGGATTCCTTGTTTATGGGATTCAAGCATATTCGTTTCCGTCAGACACAGTCTCCCCATTCCAACCACAACTCAGACATGTCCTGAGCTGTAAACAGACCCTTTAGGCTTTAATGTGAATTCAAAACGTATGTCGTGAAATCGACCACTCCAATATTCTTCTGGGCACTTCCAACGGAATGCATGACAGCAGGCGGCCTCGTGGCATCAAGCTTCAAGAAACAATCCGCAGAGAAATCCGGCCATCTACGTGGAGTTCCAACCTTCTAGCATGGTCTTTGTTGTGCTGTCGACCAGCGCTGGATCCGTGTCAGCACTGTAGCTTCTATATGGCTACAGCAGTGACGGTGCGGCTACAAGCATTCGTTGCAAAGCAACAAATCAGTCATAGCAGACGTCTATAAATTCCTTCACAGTGCAGGTGAATTCATTATAGCTTTGCTATTGAGGCATTCACAGTGAAGATTTAAGGATGGGAATTCGACTGGGACACACGGAGCTATGGCATTGACTTACACTAGTTGGTACCTTTCCAAGTTTTAACAGCACTAAAGACTCGACAATTAGGGAAGAAACACGAAGGCGCTGACCTTCAACTAACGTTTATTTTTTACGGCATTCCTGGACACCCAAAAGCCCAACGTGCATAAAGTACCGAACAAAGTGCGCCGCCTGCATCACCGAAGTCGCGTACGACATCCGTGTCATACAGCCAGTCATACATACCAGCCGCTTAGGGATGGTTGACTAATTTATGTAATGAACTATTCGTCATTCATCGTTTTAGCCTTTAATCGTATAATCGCTTTTGATGCAGGCTTTTTGCATAGATCAATTTAAGAATGTTTTGCCATGCACTTTTGAAACGGTTATCTACTTTTTAGGATCCTATCTTAACGTTTGAGAGATGGAACAAAGTTTAAACACGTCTAACACATTTAATAGGTCATTTGACTAGCACATTTGAACCCTAGCATTCCGGTTTCTAGCACTAGCCTGCTCCGTCACTACTGACATTACAAGCAGCAGATATGAGGGGGCTACTTAATCCAATTTAAACGTAGGGTTATGTGCTCTTAACAGGCTCCCAAAACACTAATTATAACATGGCCTCTATATTAAAGAACATTGTCTCTCAAATCTCGTCCTGCAAAAATTTTTGGAATCCAACTTACCGCACTGATACCCAGCTTTCTCTTTTCGTCTCTGGCTGCAAGCTACACATGACAAAACCGAAGAAGGCAAACCCTGCCCAAAATTTGAGTGTCAAGGAAGCAAAAGAGCTTGTCGCAGAACCCTATAATGGCTATGACAGACAATACGCAGCATGCCACTGCCATCTAGAAAGCCATGTGCTGCAGACTCCGCTACGCAGTATCGGTGTGTAGACTAGCAGTGCAAAGAAAAAAAAATTTGTCTTGTTGAGATGGCAGACATTTGTATATTAAATTTAATGAACTTCATAAGCAATTTTGTATAACTGAGAATGCTCTTGCGACCACATAGTCAGCCAATAGTTTTGGTGGGTCCAACTGGTTGCAAACTCATGACATTGCAGAAGTGAGCAAGCAACTTTTCACTTGGCTCTCATGTTCAAAGCAGCCTCTACAGCAGATCGGCCATGTTTTCTTACTATATTCAAAAAGTGTTTCAGCACCGCTTTAAGAATTGAGTTTAAACATGGCATGCAGATAAATTTGAAACCACTTCCTTGATATACCTGGATAATAAAGTTGGCCTTTGACCAACTATGCAGAGAAGCGTAACCGTTTCAAACCATTGTCACTAAAGAGAACTGTGGTCTCATCACTAGCATACAAGCTCTTGTCCAAAGAAGCTTCACAGTGACAGTTGAAAACTGACCAGCAGACTTGGTGACCAGCACATGAGCAATGTGCTGCTTACAAAGACACACAAACATATGTAAAAAAAAAGACCTGTATTGCATCCAGACTCTCATACAAATTCACTTCGAGAGAGGGGAAATAAATGGTTGCACAGAAACATAAGCCAATCCTGTAATTATGCCAACAGATACAAACTTTTCTACTGCCATGCTTTAAGCGCACACTGAGGAAACAAACCAAAATAATTCTAAGGGCTAAATAAGACAGGTTGACATGAAAGGGGACAGTCGGCAGTTTTCATCAAATGCCAAGCAGCCGGCCACAGGTGCAGCCCCACATGTCAATCTTGACAATGGCAGCACTGTATTTCAGTTCGTTGGTAGTGGTGGTCGTCTTGCATTAGATGTGCTCCTGCTATGGCGGCGGTAGAAGGCTCAGTCACACGGTGGTTCCAGTTACCACATCGGTTAACATGTTAAGAGTACAATATACTGAACAAGGACTGCGAGCAGCAGGTGACCAAGGAGTCCAACCACATAGAGAAACCCGGAAAAACTAGCACATGCGTGCAAGCCTGCTGTGCCAGCAATGGGCACGTTAATTTTCTCTGGGAGCTACATGAGCCCAATGGTCTCCAACACCAAAACAAAACGGTGACACCATGGACACACCTTGGCACGCGCAACAGCTGTGAAAGCAAGCAAGGGCATCGTCTGGTGCGAGGACAATCAAGAAATTACACTGCACTCTAATACAATACACAATTTGGTAGTAAGTCTCAAAAACAGTTACAATATAGCGGCAAAAAAGACTGGAAGAATAAAGGAGTAGAGCAATTACAAGGGTTTCTTGCTACACAAATTAAACCACAGTGAAATGCTCCAAGGAGCACAGAACGGACACAAAAACGAACAGCATTACAGCAAAAACTATGGATGCTACTAACTCTCTGGGTTTGGCCTAGCAAACCAAGCACTGAGGGGAAGCAGTCTGCTGCTACTGCTGGGAAATGATACACACCAGTAATTATATTCTGAAACTCTCCACAATTTGACAAAGTTAGCAAAGCTGATGAGAACACTATTGCAGTGCAAGATTTAAGGAAGAAGTACCTGCAAACGCTAGATATGAAGCCTACTTTTACGTGCAATGTTACTGCTACAATGCCCTGCATACCAAAAAATCCCACTGACAAACAGACTGGTTATGTACTGCAACACACAGAAAAGAACTCCTGGTCTCCTCCTTTTATGGTAACCGAGAGAGTTCAAAGCAACTAAACAATAGTCTTCTGCTGGCAGCTGCCAGGTAACGAAGAAAGGCAAAAAAAAAGAAGCTTGCTCAAAATACAGCCTAGGGGTCGGACACCAATCGGCTGATCGCTGTTCCGGCCAGTCTAACACAACAGCGGGGTAAATGAATGGACTGTAGATGCGAGCCAAAAGAAAAAAAAAAACTGCCAGTAGAAAAACAAACGCCACCGAGGCAGAAACGAAAAAAGAAATTTAATAAAGCCCAGGAACGTCGGTAAAGAGCAGTGTAGTCTGCGCAATGCACTGCATCTCAGCCAAAGCCCAAGCAGCACTGGGGGAGAACAAAAACTTAAGCAAAAGGTGTTTAACAACTACAGGATCAAACTCTACCCTAAAAAACTAAGAAAAGGCCAAAGTGCAAGAAGGAGTAATCTAGATCATGATAAGCAAAGGATGTGCTGTGCCAGAGCATCAAGCCGCGCAAGGCAGCAGCAGCAGCCAGTTAGCAAATTCCAGGGGTCAAAATTCAAAAGGTGTTCTGGTGAATGGACACCACCACGAGGAAAGCCATAAAACACTGCAGGCAACTCCTTTTCATTTGCTCATACACAAGATGAGAAAAGAAAGCCTATCTCGG
This sequence comes from Dermacentor variabilis, assembly GCF_050947875.1. NCBI lineage: Eukaryota > Metazoa > Arthropoda > Arachnida > Ixodida > Ixodidae > Dermacentor > Dermacentor variabilis. The sequence continues at coordinate 145,429,309 of NC_134569.1, forward strand.
AGATCCATGTTTTACACTGCGATCTAGTAGTAACACATGGAAGCAAACATCTACAAGGCAGGAAAAAAAAAGTGCAACGAGTATGCCGTCTGCACAAAGTAACGCATTAACGAAGCTTTCCTAAACCAGCGAACACCAAGGCCGCATGGAGGGAAGCAGAAAAGGGGCAGTCAAACGAGAAGTGTCATGTTCACAAATCGGTCTCTTCTCAAATCTGTCATGAGTTCCGAGGTCTCATTTGTCAAGGTCCGTATTTTTTTTCTTCTCTGTAGCCACTGCGGGTTGCAAATGTTCCCGTCATCTTTGCCAAACCGGTTCACTCATCAGTTTCCTTGAGAGTTGAACTATCGTGCAAGACCCCTCTGAGCAAAGCGGGAGCCCGGAGTTGAAAAAGCTTGCTTGCACTTGCAGGATGTGGAAAGAGAGGGTGACCAAGAAACAGACGTGTTCAAGCCATAAGCTTGAAGTTATGAGCAAGTTGGAAGAATGCTTCACAGCAGAGTTGCTACCCTTGATACATCTGTCTACCTAAATTGATTTCTCTGCAAGACAATGAAAGGCCTTCCTCAATCCGCTGCAATGATAAACGCAGTGCGAAGCAAATGGGATAGTAAAACTAGCAACGTGGTTGCTTTTTGTCAGGTTGACTCACTGCCCTGCTGGCATACGTTTTCAAGCTGACGTCAATGCAGTTCGGAGAAACTTGATGGGAGGAACTGACAAATAGGCGAGGGTTAAATTGCTACCACATGGCAGCAGCTTGTTCCACGCTGTAGTGGTCTGTTATGTGTGTCACTGTCAGCCTTCTTTTGTAGTCGAAGTCACGGTAATAATAAAACTCTGGGTTCCTGGATTGGGGAGAAACTCCCCTTCCTGCATGGTACAAGTGAGGTAGCCGTCGTCAAAGAAGAGTGCAGTCAAACGAGGACTCCTTCCAGAAGGAGAGGATCACGCGAAGCTGCGCTCCCTAACCAGTGGATTCAAAACGAACAAATGTTTAACACGGGCATCACCTGGAGACATCCTCGCAAAGAGAGAGAGAGTGGGAGCACAGTCCTGAGAGAAAGTTTCCGTAGCCTGTAACCCTGAGGGAGGGGCGTCATAGGAATGAAACTGGTGCATGTCGGCGCAAAAAATATAACGGCTTTCAGCTCCACTGTGGGAATGGCGTTTTGAACGCAACTCTGTTTTAGAAGCCCCCACCCTCGCAAAAAAAGCCAGCAGAAGGCCTTGAGCTGCTATCGTCAAAGTATACGTGATGAATTCTTTTTTTTTTTTTTTATGGTTTTCTAGAACCTGCTGCTGAAAGCAAGCAGCATCCCACTTACGTGTTCCTTTGCTGTTGTGTTTAGCCTATGAATTCAGTTGATGTGTTACGACTAAGATTAGTGGTCTGCGTGTCTCATCTTCACTGCAGCTACAAAAAAAAAAAAAAAGAACATTGAAGCACTGTTAACCCATGCGAGGCAGTCAACATGAGATTTTTTTTTCTTGTGCAACATCTGAAGCAGAGGGAACGAGAGCTTTTCTTTTTCTTCCAGTGCTCTTAGCTCCCCTCACAAATTTTACAAGTGTGTAACAGCAATGCAGTTGTGACGCCAGCTTCAACGGTAATAACTGCTTGCAAAGGGAAAGGGATTGGGAAACAACTGAACTTATTGGAGAAACTTGGCACAAAAACCAACCGATAACATGTCTTGAACTTTTTTTTCCTCCTTTTTGTGTCTTTCACAAGTTGCACACGCAAACATGCCAATAAAGGCCTCAACAACATCTCGCAGAACATTTCTGAGCATAACCCATCCATGGAAGAACAGCAGATGTGTAGGAAAAGGCTGCTTGGCAATGCAAGGCGTGCATGCAAAATTATCAGGTTTCAACTATCCGACCGACTTGGTAAAAAAAATTTTTTTTGCTTGTTTGCTTGTTTATCTCTCTGACAGACATTTTGCCTTCTATGTTTTTTTTTTTCTATTCCTTCCCACACGCAATGTCTCACAACACATCAGGTCATCAAGCATCCGAAAAAAAAAAAATGTGTGTCGTGGCAAAAGGCGCCACCTTGTCATAGGACACACACCTGCACACGCTCATACACACACACACAAAAAAAAAAAGTTTCTCCAACAAGTATCAAAAATAAAAGCTCTCGTTCGTCGCGTAACGTTTATACAATAAAAAAACGGGAGGGACGGAAACACAAAACACGAAAGTGTTTCTCACCTCCATCAAAAACGCCTCCTCTCTGCTCAAGCATGAGCGGCAGACTCGCAACGCCGACTACTAAAGTCGGCCAGCTCCAACGGCAATACAGCTGCTTTCATCACGAGCGCCGCCCGCCGTGACCAAAAGTTTTACACGACTGGCGCATTTTTTTTTTTTTTACATACACATGTCACATATGCTACTGAAAGCTGCACATGTGTAAAGAAACGCACCTTTTTTTTCACAGCCCTGGCAACCGCAAAAACACGAGGTTGCCTTTGTGCCTGCGCCCAAGATGAGAGGGGGAGGAAGGTCACCCTCTAAGCAAGTCTTGTCACTGTCAAAGCGCAGCTCATAGCCTCCGAAAACCAGAAGGCCACCACCATTGTAACAAGTGTCGGCAAAACACACTGATGCACAGTTTCAATCCCACTCGTCTAGAGAATGCGAGCGGTGTTGTGCAAGTTGCCACAAATGCATTCACGAGTAACACTGGCTTTAAGAAGGGACAAGGCACTTCAAAAAACAATTTTTTAAATAATCTGAATGAAATTTCCACAGTTAATGTATTTTTACCAGCCGATTTCAAAAATGCAACTTTTTTTCTACAATAGATATTTTTTTACGATATCCAAAACAGGATGTTCTTTGTTAGGAGCCTAATTAGCTAATCAACAGCAACTTGCATGCTAACAGAGCACATGCAATCAATTCTGAATGCTCATAAGGTGTCATAACCTATAAATTGTTTTAGGCCATTTTGAAGCAAAGTTATAGGTTGTCAAATGTAGTGATAAAAAATGCCCACATTGATATTTTTCTATTACCTAGGTGGGTATTTTTCGTGACTAAGTTTGACAACCTGTAACTTCACTTAGAAATGACCTAAAACAATTTATAGGTTACGACACCCTATGAACATTCACAATCAGTTCCGTGTGCTGTAGGTTACTGTGCAAGTTGCTGTTAGTTCGCTAATTAGGCTCCAAACAAAGAACATTCTGTTTTGGATATCATAGAAAGTATTTATCGTAGAGAACATAAACTGCACTTTTGAAATCAGCTGATAAAAATAAACTTTCCAACTTTCATTCAAATTGTTTGAATATTTCTTTCCTTTTTTCTTTTTTTTGAAGTGCCACATTACCCCCTTAAAGCTTTCTTCCCAGACTTGCATAGTCCAGCAGTGTAGTTGGCTCCTGGCTTTTCAGAAAGCTGTCTGGAATACTGCGTGAGCAGCATAACAGCACGTCTTGCACCACATAGCACTCCGCAACACACTACTCGTGTGCTCTAGAGAGATGCGATCTGAGGGGGGGCCAGTAGTACATGCAAACTTCAGCAAGAACTGTCGCACAAAGCGCTCGTGTTGGTCTAAAACAGCAGCCGACTGCTGCCTGACGGACAGCTGCAGCAAGATGTCACTGCAGCTTGGTGCCTAAAAGCTTGGTGGGGCAAAGCCGTGCTTCCTGTGGCCTCTCGCCATTGGCTGACGCCCACTTAATACACGCCAGTATCCATTTGATGTAGAACAAACAAAGGAGGGTTCCCTTCCTCCCCACACCCAAACGTAGTATACATGTGTATATATATACAATGCACTCTCCTCCACGCACTCCCTCCCTCATTACTCTCCCCTGTGGAGGAGCACTCTCTCTCTTCCACATTTGCACTTTGTGTCGATCAAACCCACTTTCTCCAACATTTGTTTCCTAAAGAGAGAGAAGGAAAAAAAATGTGACATGTTGATGAAGAACAAGGTCAACAACATCATCAACTGCCCTGCTCCCTAATCCCCTCCTCTTTTTTTCTTGTGGCCAACACTCCCAATACACCACTACAAAAGGGGGGGGGGGGGGCAGATAAAAAGACCATTTAACAAAATGTGCTACTTTAGTTCACTAACCGCCACTCCTTGTAAGTGAGGCACAGGCAAGCGCACGCATATTTACAATGCTGAAATTGTCTTTGGTGGTGCTTGAGCCTCAATTCTACAAGACAATCAAGGCCAGCTAAATCCAGACACCCGGAAAAACGAGTTTCGCGAGTTTGACTCGCTGCCCAAACCATGCCAAAGTCAAATGCACGAGGCTTTCATTACACTAACTTCATAATGTTCGGGCCTTCATGCACAAACTATGGTGTGCTGCTATTATTTAGTGCCAGCAATGAGTCTTTTTCATAGAAAAAGAAAATAAAAGAAGACTGCAAAGGCTTACTTTCGAAGAATGGTGTTCATGCAGATGTACAAGCCCCAAACAAAGGAAGTGCAATCGCACACGAACACCACACTCGAAATCTCCTTCAACGCTCCACACCTGCCCCTAACAAAGCAGTACTTCACACAATCACCGCAGGTAATCCTTGGGAACCCTTTGGAACAGTGCTGAGCAAATGATGCAGAAGAAACCTCCTGAATACAAAGAAGCAGTCCTTTACCTACCCCGTTACTCCTGCTATAGTGGTGCAAAGGAGTGTGGCCACAAGAAAAGAAAAAAAAAGAAAAGACTGGGAGGAGCGGGACGGCCACCTAATACGTTCAGACACAATCCCCTCTCAGTTGCTCGTTGGGGGCGAGCCAGCCTGCGGCTGCGGTGGCTGCGATGAGGAAGAGGAAGATGGAGGCGATGGCTGCTGCTGCTGCTGCCTATTGCTGTTGTTGCTGCCACCTCCGCCACCACCCCTGCGTGGTCCCATCCGGGGGTGCATGGGGTAGGGTACCTGGCCACCCACCATCTGGTTCCGGTTCACCAAGGCCCGGATCTGGCGCTGGGCAGCCTGCACGCATTTGCACGGGGAGACTTGACATCAAGCACACGAAACAGCGGCAAAACGTCTTCAGGCACAAGAGGGCCTGCACCAAATGCCAGAATGCACTCAACCTGCAGCAATGGCACAATAATGGTGCAATCCGGATATAAAAGAAAGACCCTTTTGAAGCAACATGGAGCAACAATTCCAGCCAGTGCAGATTGACAATTGGTACAGCATTTCCACTACTGCTCTTCCTTTCTTCAACATGCAATACGCCTCCATCCTTGGCCTCTGTCACCAATTCTCTGAGGTCACCGATTCCCCTTCTAATCTCCACTTCCATATTATCCTGTCGAGCGAGTGATCAGTAAGCTGAGGTTCTGGCAACTTGTTCATGGTGTGGCCCGCAACCAGAATGGTCTGCAATACCCAAAAGTATTTTCTATGCAGATCCACTATAGCAGATTAGGACTATACCGACACATCCAAAAGGCAAAATGGCTACCCTAAAAAGTGAGAAGAATGGGCGATCATGAAAGAGGGGAAAAGGGAGCTTACTACACATGGGGGTGGGAGTTCCCTAGGAGATACCAAAACTCTGAATGGCAAACTTCACAGCAGTGCACACTGTCCTGCCGTGAAGCCACACTTCAAGCCAAACTTCCTAACTTCCTAACCTAACTTCAAAATTTAAAAATTTTGTTTGGTGCAGGTTATAATCACAAAAACACTGCACCTACTAAAGTTATGGATGAAACATCACCACTTGGCTTCGTTTTCTTTTAAGGCGAGACATTGCTATTGAAATAATGTTCCCCATTTTGCTTTCATCAATATTGAGGAAACATTCCAGTCTTACTAGGATTTTTGTGCAGATTTCAAATGTGTAATTCGTTTTGCTGCAGCTTAAGTAGTTTCTAAGATAATATTTCACTTCCATTGTTTAAAGGGACACAAAAGCAAAACAAATCAGTTTAAACTAATTGTTTCACACAGTATGCTGCAGGCAGTCGTTTCGAATTAATAGCTTGGTTATTAGATGAAAAAATGAAGGTCGAAATATCAGTATTTGAATTTCGCGCCGAAACCCAGACGGCAGTACATCAGTGTGACATCCGAGATTCAAAAGTATGCTTTTGCATTTGGGCTGCGTTGGCTGCGTAAAGGTTCCCGAAACTTGCCATGTTTAATATTTGGTTCCTTTAGAACACAATGTAGTCAATCTGTACTGCTATATAGTTAAGTAGGCCCTAGAAGATGCCATCAAAATCTATGACGTCACAGCAACCAGGCGCAGGAACTTCAAGGAGGCATCGCCACCCGTCTTTCATTTTTGCACTTTTTCTGGCTTACCAAGCAAGTGTCTTATCGTAGTAGGAGTGGTGTTTTTGGTGTCCTAGAGAGGTAATTTACTGATGCAGAAGAAATCTTTTTTCTCTTTAGTGCCCTTTAAGGCCACAATGGAAAATAAATGTCACAATAAACATTTTTACGGCATGGTTAAACAGCATAAAGTGTAAGGAATGAAGCATAGCAAGCACTTGATCTGACCATAAAAAGATATATTTATCAACCCTTTGAATATAAGACTACAAAATAGGCAACCATGTAGCAGAAAATGTAGCAAAATATAATTGATTTCTGACATAAAAACAAAATGCTGCTTGCTGTACTTTATACGCATTAAGCTCCGTTCTGCAAAAAAAAAAAATTATTTCTATCTGTTCCTGGTGTTAAGATATTGAAGCCTGAATGTTGGATGGAGACCATTTTTTTTTTTTTTTGAGAAAAGTACAAAAACAGCACGAAATACAGTCAATGACTGAATTTTCGGACGCCCAAATTTTCGGACATGCTTGATATTTTGGATGTCTTCGCAGCACCGCCACGAGCCCCATAGAATCAACGTATAAGGACATCTGAAGTTTCGGACGCTCAAACCCCCCACCGTCCAATTTTCCGGACTTTTTGATGCGACGGAAGGTCCTTTGCATCCTTGCGCGGCACCCTTGCGAAGGAAATCGACTTGCAGCCCAAGCTTTGAATCACAACTAGCCGAATCTAGCCGTCACACCGATTTGGGCTGGCCACCCTGGCTATGTTCATCGCCGCACTTCCGCCTGCGGCAGAATTTCCGGAGCGGCGCCATTTCGTTTGTTTGCACAGGCCACGTTTTGGCTAGCGTGGTGTGTGGTTGTGCTGTTGTGTCAAGTGTGCTCTGCGGCGCTAGGCCTAGATGCTCGTCAGCGAACTCCACTGTTCGCAACTTGAGGATTTCGCTTGCCTTCGATGGCCCCCACTCCGTCTTCGTCGTCCTCGCCGATGGCATCGAAGCACGGAAAGCAGTACCGTCGGTTAACGATGGAAAAGAAAGCCACCATTATTAACAAGTAGTGAGCGGCCAATTGCAGGCTGACGTGAGCAAGGAGTTCGGCATTTCCAAGCAAACAGTTTCGGATTGAACTTTTGAACAGTTTGTTGACGCTGACAACGAGCTCAACTTCTACGCAGAACTGACTGACGAGAAAATAGTTCGTCAGGTTGTGGGGGATTCAGAAGACTCCGATGTTGAAAATGCGCCAATGCCTGCGCCGAGCTGACGCGAGCACTGTTGACTCTCATCGGTGTACAGTGCTGACATGACCCTTGCTCAGATCGAGGCATGCAACCGGAACGCCGTCCAAACAACAATCAAGTTCTTCAAGCCACTGCAGCAATTAACACCGGCTGCATGCAGAGTTTTTGAACGCCTTTTTATAGCCACTTCATTGATGCTTTGGCAAGTTTTCGGAAGCCTGGTACTTCGCCCTTTACCTCTAGATCAGAGAAAAAAAGAAAAAAATGTGCGTTTTTTGCATGCATTCATTTTTTTCGGACTGCCTGAATTTTCGTACGTTTTTATGTTCCCTAGAGGGTCCGAAAAATCGGTCGTTGACTGTATATGGGGGCCTGGCATTGTGTCCCCATATATTTTTTGCTATTAGCTCTAGACACAACTTTCAGGACACATCCAATCTTGCGTGCCGATTACAAATATGCAATTAGTACCTTTACTGTAAGTCAATAAAAAAGTTACATTTCTTGCGTTAAGGGGGGACCTGGGTTCTAAAAATTTTTTCTTTATTTTTCTGTTCAATCTGACCTAAGCTTCACTGTTTTGTTCAGTTTTTCATGCTAATTTCAAATGTATAATTAGTTTTTTTATTGCTGCTCTAGTTCAGAGAGTATTAACATCTGAAAATAAACTGAAGGGGGGACGCAGGTTTCGCATCACAAAAAATGGCCAAAAAAGCAATGTTTTGAAAATCACATTTTCAGTTTCTGTGCCTCTTTTTTCTATATGATTCTGAAATATCATCCACATAAACCACGTAGAAGTGCTCTAAAAAATTTGTTTTATCAGCCAAGGTGGCGCAAAATTTCACGGAAATCAAGAAAGAACAGCGTTTTTCAAGCCACAATATATCTGGAACGGCGCAACCAAGCACCGCCATTTTGGTCTCATTGGAAAGCGCTTTTCTCAGTGTTCAAATGTGCCGCTTCAGCTATCTCCTCCGCAAAGAAACAAGCACACAAAAAGCAAATGATTGAAGGTCGTGCCAGAGTCTTCAATTGGCCGCGCCCGCCACGCGACTCTAGCGCGGTTCGCCATTGGTCCGGTGCTCACGTCGTCAGCTCGGCTCTTTGTACCTCGTGAGCCTGGAAGTCCCCACTCCGTAATCTCGACGTGTCAAACGGGTGCTACGCGGATATTTTGGTAGCGTGGCCGATCCCTACGTTTGTGGACGTCTCAGACCCACGGCAAAGCATTCCGAGCATCGGCGTGCGGACATCTCGGGCCCTCGCCTAAGCATGTTGGGCATCGGCGCCTCCAACTACACGACTAAGTACAATACCCACGGATTGAAATAGGACATTCGGAGTGCGTGGCCGTCGCTACATGCAGCGCCGCTCGTGGGTGCCCATAGAACCAAAGTGCTGCATTGTGGTATAGCACGAGGGGCAGAACACCTACGGAACAGAATTGCTCCTTCCGGTCGCCAACGAGCCGGCCTGTGGTTTAAGGGGGAACACGGGTCTTTGCGGCGAAAAAAATCGCGAAAAAATAGATTTTCTGAAAATGAAATTTTCGAATTCTACAGCTAATATTCCTTTAATTCACGAAGTTTCAAATCTCAGGGAAGAGTATTTTTTCCGCAATATCAAGTTATAACATCACTGTGAGCTGAATTCCGCGCAAAAACAGCCTTTTTTATCGCGGCGCGTAGCTCTTTTTCTATGCGCGCGATCGCGGCCATCTTGGTCTCGTAGGAAAGAGGAGCCTTCCTTCTTTAATTTCCCGCCAAAAGTGACTCCGTCGGTACGCCAGTGACGTTGAAATCCGGGGAAGAAAAAAAGCCCGACTGCGCGATCCGATTCATTGACTCGCGCACGAGACCAAAAACGCGTGCTGTGGTTGGCTGCGCGAGGTTCCCATCGTCTGCTCCACTCCGCAGGCGACGCGACGGCGCGTCTCGTAGGTTTGTTGGCGCACGCCCAACGATGTCCAGTCCACCGGTGAAGTTCACCACGAGGCACAAGTTCGGCAAAAGGAAGCGATCAGCTTATAACTTTCAAAAGCACTCCATTGCTTCTGAAAGCATTGAGAGTAGCTCGCCGCCAACCGCAAATGATGCCGAAGCCGCGGACGAAGCCGAAGTAGGCCTAGCCAGCTCACAAATTAGTGAAATCGTTACGGACAGCGGCCGCGTTCGGCGTGACACTGCAATGTTGCAGCGTGCGGATTTTTTGCAGAGGGAGATGAATGCTCAAAAAGTTCTTGCGTCAACGCCAGCAACAAAGCGGGTGTTGGATTTGTTGGACTGGGGCGACTGGTGCCGACGGCGCTGCAGCCGCGCCAGTCGACGCCGAGGCAGGCTTCGCTATCCTCAGTAGGACTCCGTGAACGCACTGATGTCGTTTGTCAAGTGCAACGTGTGCGGCGGCAGCGTCGCAGGAGGCAAAAGCGAACGGTAATCTGGCCTCGCCATAAAGATCGTTATCACATGCGCGTGTTGCGGCGATGTCGCGTCGGCGTGGAGCTCGACCCGCGTGAACGACAACCTTGCCGCACGCGCGATGCAAGCCACCGGGAATCGACGAAAGGTGCCAAACGATGTTTTTGCCGCATTTGGGTAGCCATGGACAGGGAGACTACTTTCCTGGTGGCTTTTAGCCACTTTCACTACAAAATAATGCAAAATTATTTCTGTACTTTTGATTAAAAGTGAATGTATTCCTTTTTTCTCGAAACACTGACTTTTGACTTGTTGCTGATTTGCCGCGGCGATATCTCTGCCTTCAAAGCAGATAGAGCCATAATTTTTGTTGTGGCTTGTAGCTGAGGGTGCAAAGTACACAATGGTAGGGTCAGATTTTGGAATTTATGCTTTAAAAATTTTCAATTCTGCTTTAGATTAGACAGTGGGGTAGCCACAATTCGAACAGTAAAGATTGAATTGCTATAAAATTGCTAATATTTGATGTATCAAAATAGTATTCCTACCATTGTGTTCCTTATGTTTTCTAGTACCCAGGCATGTGCCAATATGAATTTTGTAGCGCATTTTTTTTCCCTATTGTTTGTGCAAATTATGAACAATGAATTTCATTTATCTTCAGAACTAAATGGCCATTAGAAAAATAATTACATATTTGAAATCAGCACAAAAGTCTTAACAAGAATGGAAAGTTTCATGAATATTGATAGAAAACATCATGAACATTATTTGAAGAGCAGTGTCCCCCCTTAACACACTGCCAGTGTGGCGCTGCAAGGCTTGCGCACCTTCGTGTGCTGACCGAAATGGCTCGACGGTGCGCACCTGCGCGAGCAGACGACTCTCTCGTTACACGCGCTTTGGCGATGCGACGCGCATGCTGTGCAAGCAAGGCATGGGATTCTGCTAAGAGATTGCGCCTTACATGCGTATGTAGATATAGTAAACATCGGCACAAAAGAATAGCTTATTTCGTGTGAACACCTGTGGAGTAGCGGACAAGAAACTGGCTTCTTTATTTCAGCCCCAAAATGATAACTTCTAGCGTTGTTGGTCGTACTGACGTCAGCAGAACCCGAGCCACAGGTTCTTATATATGGGAACACAAGATGCGCCTCCGTTTCAGACACTAGCAGCAATGCCAGGTGTACCCATCTCGGAACTGATGCAGGTTGTGACTGTCTGCAGCAGGTTTACCGCAGCAACAAATCGCCGATATGACCGGACGCCCCCGCTCGTCGGTGAGCAGGACTGTGCGGGCTTTCAGGACGGATGCTCGCTTGACAAACCTGCCCAGAGGACACCGACCAAAGGTGACGACCGACTGACGATGAGCGTATAGTTGAAGCAGCGAGACGAAACCCGAAGATGACGGCGAAAGAAATACAAAACGAACTGGGGCTCACAGCCAGCACACAAGTAGTACGCGAGCGCCTTCCCATGGGTGGCCTTCGTAGTTGTGTGGCGGCAATTAAGCCCTTCATCTCTTCAGAAAACAGGATCAAAAGGCTGCTGTTTTCACAGGAGCATCGGTTCTGGACAGTGGAAGAGTGGCAGAATGTCATTTTTACGAACGAGAGCACGTTCACCTCAAAATGGGACCTGCAGCAGCGAGCGTGGAGGACACTAAGCACGAGGTAGGTGGACTCCTTCACAAATTCAGTGTTTACACAGCTTCTCTAAAAAAATCCGCCAATGTTTATCTTTTTTTACATTACCGTAGCGCATTATAGATGGGATAGATGGTATGTGGCGGCTAGGTATGCGTTTTCATCAGAAACTATGTTTTACATTCCGTGCACACCGCTACCACGAGGAGAGAGCGCACGCCGAAAAACTTTTCACTGGTGCCTTGTTTCATGCGTTGGACACAAGCAGTTTGTAGAAATGGTCACCAAAGGCAGTGCATTCTGCCAACAGCCAAGAGCAGGACCCCCTATCCCAACGATTATCAATCACAGTGAAGTAAATGTCTTGTGTTCTTTCCGCTTCCTTCACCCAGGTTCGACGCCCCTAATCTGCATCGTGTTGCAAGCAGCGGTCGATGTAGCGTCAACGTGCGGGGGTGAATTTCCAAAGACGGCTTGGGTCGGCCTGTGCACCTGAACGGCCGCTTTAATGCCGCAGCATACTTAGACCTCCTCGACACCGCCCTTATGCCGTATGCCCTGGATGGCTCATTTAAGGACGGCTCGTTTTACTTCCAGCACAACTGGAGCCCAGTTCACACCGCAGCACCCGTGACTCGCTTGCTGGAAGACAGGTGTGTGATGGTGTTGAACTGGCCTACGCAAGGTGCGGACATGGATATTGTTGAGATTGTATGGGATGAAATAAAGAAGGCCCTGTCTCGTCAGCCACTCCACAGGTGTTCTTCGGACAACCTGTGGGCGCCTGTTCAAGAAGAATGGGAAAAGTTAGCGCGTTCTTCCTTGGCTGATAGCCTCTACAAAAGCTTACCGCGCAGAATGGCCACAGCATGCGTGCCGCATTGCCAAAACGCATGCAACGAGAGTGTCGTCTGCTCGCGCACATGCGCAAGAAGACGACGCCGCAAAACGGGCAGTGCGCACCGCCGAGCCATTTCGGTCGACATACGAAGGCACGCAAGCCTTGCAGCACCACGAAGGCAGTGTGGTAAACCACAGGCCGGCTCGTTGGCGACCGGAAGGTGTAATTCTGCTTAGTAGATGTTCTCCCCCTAGCGCTATACCACAATGCATCACCTTGGTTCCATGAGCATCCACAGGCGGCGCTGCATGTAGCGACGGCCACGCGGTCCGAATTTCCTATTTCAATCCGTGAGTACTGTACATCCGAGAGTCGACTCCTCGAGCCCGCATCTGGGCATTTCACGCGTCAGCACCTCCGACTGCACGACTAAGTACATCGAGTGTCGACTCCTCGAGCCCGCATATAGGCATTTCGCGCGTCGGCACCTCGAACTGCGCAAATAAGCGCATCAAGTGTCGACTCCTCGAGCCCACGTCTAGGCATTTCGCGCGACCTCGGACTGCGCGGTTAGGACTTTCGTGCGTCTGCACCTCGGACTGCGCGAATAAGCGCATCGAGCGTCGACTCCTTGTATCTGCGGTTAGGCATTTCGTGCGTCGGCAGCTTGGACCAGCAACCAAGCATATTGAGAGTTCACTCTATTATCATATTGTCACAATAGCTCGTAACAATATCTATCATACCCCCCCTTGATAAAGAGAACCTCATCATGAGCTCTGTTCACTAGGCCCTTTGGGTTGGCACAACTGGCTGCAAAAGTGATCGAGGCGCCATACAAAAGTACAATTCTGGAAAGCACCTAGCAGCTGCATATCTATCACCGGCTCTCTGATCCTAAGTTTGACAGCCATTGTCAGGTGAAAATGACTTGGAAGGCTACTTACACTCAGAGCCTTCATTCAGTAACATGGTCTATTCTACCAAATGAAAAAAATGCCACCGTCACACATTTAGCATGGCCCTTCTTACAAAACATTGAGCTTCAAAACGGTGCCATTTGCATTGCTGTAGGTTCACTTCAGCAAAAGCTACATTTGTTTGAAACTTCAAATGCAGTTATTTCAGTTCCATGTTTTTGCACACCGTACTCAGCCTTACGGGTGTTTTTTTCTGGTTTGTTTTTGGCCAAAAATGACAAGGGTGGATCATTTTATTCACATTAAAATGATCTGGGGGTGACGCTATTTTTATTACTCTTGCACCATCATGAAAATTACGTCCAGGTATAGTACTCGCTGCTAATTAGAAATAAAATGTTCATAATAAATGCAAGATTGTATTCTTGTGCATAAAATGCTTCCAAACAGACACGTACCCAAGGAGCTCCCCCCACTCACTCCCCGTCCACGCCATCACTTTTCAAACGCATTTCTAAAGCGCTGCCAAATCAATATTGAGGCTTGACAGCTATTCGGCGGTCAACATTTTGCTGCCTTTTTCACTCCTTTTGGCTGGGGTAGTAATCGGGGTCTACTGGGATGTGAAGGCCAGCTTCCTCATCGATTCCGTGCCAGCGCGATTAACTCGATGCATTCAGTTGTCGCCATCTGTTCAACGGTCACACGCATCGCTGTTGGTTCGTTAGTTCAACCTTGTTTGTTTAGACTGATCTAGGGACCAGGAAAGTGATTCGCTTCGTGGTCAGCTGGTCTGTATGCACGTGCAAAGAGCTGCGGACGGATAAAACGCCAATTGTGCTTAACTTTTCCTTTCGCTTCATTATTTCCTCGAGTGACGGCTCGCCGAAACACTGACAGATCCTCAAAACAATATGCCCGTGATATGGGTTAGATAAGGTGGAACATAAAATAATGCGAGACAGCGTCCATCATCAAACTATGCAATAACCCTTAAACTCACGGACAATAGGACTTTCACCCGTTAACTCGTCTAGCTTTTCCCTAATTGTACAGCTCTTTTGGTGCAAAATTGCCAACTGGAAACGAGAGTCGCAAGGAGTTGATAAATTAAGCGATCTACTAAGGGAGAGAGCCGAGGCAACAGCCAAACAGGAAGGAAAAGCGAAAATTAACAAATTTACCCATTGTCTATGAAAATATTTATTTTTTTAGTTAACTAGGAGGAAGCAAAAACGCTGCCTGAAGTGGAGAACAATTTCGTGTGTACTGAATGACGCTTATAAAGTCATCATTCGAGCCGCCTGACGTAGCCTCTTCTCTGCTGTGCTTATATATATAGGTGTCTTTCTAATCTTCCGCGGTGGGCGTAGTACGTTTAGAATCCCAGCGTCCTGTGCCCTACGTGGTTGTACGGGACTGGCGGCTACGCATCGTTACGTAACTTCCCAAATAAATATAGGAGTCAGTTGTGGCACTTGCTAGAGCAGTAAACAAGGGATCCAAAAGAACTGTGATTGTTCCGCAAATATATATTTATTGATAATTCTTCCAGAGCGAATTCAACAAACGCTACTATGGTCTAGTATAGTGTAGTATAGTATGTAGACAATAGTATAGTCTGCTACAACTTATGTCCGCCTGCCACTGTTCCTCCGCGAGGCCGCAAATAATTCGTACTTCAAACTTTTTCTGTTACCCAAATAAAACAGTAACCCCAAAAATAAAATTATTAACGCATAATTTTAAACCTTTTCCCTCGCCTAATACAGGGGAATGCCGAAAGCCTAATTTTTTATTGAACTGAAATAACATGCTTCCTTCTCTGCAACTATTTATTGTCAAGTTTCACTTCAGTTGGCAGTGAAGTTTCATGAGTAAAACGGATTCAACAGTGAAATGAACTGCACCGCAGACTTTTGAAGAGCGAGATGTTCAGACTCCATACACGTTGTCCATGTCTGTTGCACACCTCATTGCTTCCGCCGATGAAAAGACTCTTCAAGAACAGCAGACGCTCTGGAGGTATCAAGTACGACGCCATTTTGAAAAGGCCGCATGACGATTTTGTTTGCTTCTGTGATTGGATGGCAGAGTAACACAACTCTGCGCGTTCCGTGTGCCTTGGTTGCCAACTGCTGCTTTTTAAAGTTGTATTCTACTAAGTAATTTTTATATTACGCTTTCGGTTCTTGTTTTTGGCACTGTTCTTCTTGCGCAAGTTCATTTGACATGGTTCCTTGTTTGCCAATTAAAGGAGAGGGGTATCGCATAGGTGTAGCTTTAAACCACACCTTATTTCATTTCTCTTTTGTGGGTTTACACTTGTTTATGGCTAATGGTGGGCGTTATTCACATTTCTACTAGTAAAGGCCCCCCCCCCCTTCATTTGCTTAGAAAAGTTACTTTGGGTTGCCCCCCCCCCTCCCGAACTCTGGGTTGGGGGGGCGGTTAGGTTAAGTTAGGTTACATTGGGTTGGCCCCCCCTTTGGGTGGGGCCAACCCAAAGAACGGCGGCGCTTGCGAGGAGTATCGGTAGTTCATGGAAGAGCAGATACCGCTCGCGGGTTTCTCTGTTTAAAGGCATTGGTATTGGTTTGACTAACTTCTTGACGCGCTCCACTTCGGCTACGTGCTACTTCTACGCTTCCCCAGTCGTCATGAGTGCTGCAGGCCCACTAATCTTTCGGCACTCGTTCACAGCAGCGTTCAAGAGGGCTGCCATCCTTTACGCCGAAGAAACAAATCACTGCGCAGCGGGCCGCAATTTCGATGTTTCTAAACGGGTGGTGCGAGAGTGGCGACTGCAGCGAAGCGAAATTTTCACCTGCGTGACGGCAAGTGAGAAATTTCCCACGTGCCGAAGTATGGACGCTTTCCAGTGCTGTAGGCTAAGCTTGCGGCGTACATCGCTGAAATGCATGACCGGTCCCTGCCAGTGAAGTGCGACGTGGTCATGAAATAAGCCCGGACCTCCGCCTTAATTTTAAGGTTCTGCTCCGCCGTGAGTACAACGAGTGGCTGGCGGCAGAAGACTGCGAAATTACGCCAACCGGACCTGTCAAGAGAGCCTCCCTGACGGCTGCGTGTGGTTGGGTGCATTTGGCGTGGGCTGCTGTTCTGCAAGATGTCCTGGTGCGGTCGTTTGCCAAATTTGAAATTTCGCTGGACCACGACGCGCTGTGGGACCGCAGCAACAGTGACGATGGCAGCACTAGTGAAGACGAGTAGTCCAATGACCATGTCAGCTACTAATAAATTTTCGTTATCGAATGCGCCCTCGGTTTTTTTTTTTTTCTTTTTTTTTTCGGTAAAGCGATATGGGGGGGGTTGACTTACATTCGAGTCGACTTACAATCGTGTAAATACGGTGTTTATTAAAATCTAGGCTGATAGCTTTCTTTTTTTTTAAATAATCATATACCAAACTCTAGGGTAGGCTTACATTCGAGGATATTAAAGAACGTGCCAGTTTTAACTTATATTAATAAATACCGTGCATAGCTAATACCATCTAGAAAAGTCAGTATCACAGCTGCTACTAGCCGTGCCAGTAGCCAGTTGAAGTACATGAGCGACGTCACCATTTTGACCTGGGTCTAACTGGTTTAGCATGGCGTTATCGCAATGGCATCAAACAGGTAATGCCACTATGCCACCGCTTTCAAATGAAAAGTTGTGCTAGCCGCAGAGGCATCGCCAAACGTTCAAGCTGGGTGCAACTTCCGCATTGATGAGAAAGGCGTCTGTCGTTGGGGCGGGCTTCAACAAGATGACAGCGATAAGAAAGTGGCATAGAATGAGCTCAGCATGTTCATATTCAATAAATGCTGTTTTCATATTGTGAACGCTGTCCTCGCTTTATTTTGTTCGCCTACATTCAAGGTAAGTGTTTTCTTCCCCTTGAAAAAAAAGAAAGACCACTCTTCGAAATGAGACCAAGATGTCCACACTACGATGCGTGAAATGGCAGCTACGTTTCGCAGAAGTTCCGTTTTATTATTAATTTCGGCTCAAATTTTGCTAGTAACAATGAAATGAAGCAATGCTATGGCTACAATACTGATCGAATAGCTTAAAAATACAGTCTGGTTGTGTAAAAAGGGCTGTAGATTTCAGAAACGCCATTTTCAAAAAGTCAGCTTTTTCTATATCTTTTTTGTCCCAAAGACCCGTGTCCCCCCTTAATCAGCTCCAAAAGCTTTTTTCCACATTCTCTGCCCCTGTGGCCAAAGTTTCGTGTCATTCACCCAGTCACTGCCTATGACGTCTCCCGAAATAGAGGTTTGCCAAGTTGCACAGGCATCATACGCACTTATTGTAAACACGGAGGCAGTTGAGGCAAGCAATGGTGGCGTCACCACCTGATCAAACATTGCAGCGCCCACAGGATCGCCGCGAGAAATGTCAACACAGTGAGAAACTAAGGACGGGCCCCTGCTTCCTTCTGTAACGATGATGATGTTAACGTGCTGTTGGTTTCTGTTTTGGTAGCTGCCAAGCATCGATAGAAGGAGGGCTTTGCTCTTTTGCATGCTTTGGCCACTTTGGCGCAGGCTCAGGGCAATTTTCCACTAAAATGCCGTTTTGGCGCAGGATGGAGCAAAGGTCTGCTCTCGGAGCAGTTTGCGCTATTGGCGCAGCTGTTCCACCACTGCACTTAGGATGCAACAGGTGGTACCGGCCGTCCTGTTCACGCCGGCCGTTCAGGCAGTGAGCCGCCACCTGCGATCTTCGGCCTCTCGTTCCATCAACACTCAAGTTTTTTTCCGTAAGCCTGACAGGCCTTCTTGAGGCGAGAGCCTCCTGACACACCACAAGGCAAAAGCCGTTGCACCAGCCACGTGAACGCAAGCGAAAGCAGACGACGACGACTCACACAAATCGGCAGCAATGGCAGAGACGGCGGCGCATGGAAAAAAAAATATATGGCTGCTTTGGTCGCACCAGCCCATGGAAGGCGCAAGATGAGGGGCCCGGTGCTCTCTGCCCAATCAGAGGCTAGAAATCACCCTTCAGAAAAGTGGCAAGGGCGGTCGTTCTGTTTGAACGAGCCATTTTGAGCCGGCACAAAATGCGCACTAGGAAACCAGCTTCTAAAGCCCAAGATGGCAGCAGTCGGCTGTGGCGGACGCAGGACATTTGAACAAATTTAGCCGGGCTCCTGCGGCGTTATGAAAGCAGATTTATTTCTTATTTACCGGTCTAAATCAGCTATAATAATTTGAGGACAGATGCTTGAAGGCACACATTCCTAAAATAAATTTTTCAGCCATTTTTTATCATTCTAGAACATGCAAATCCCCCTTAATAATTTGGGATGTGACTTGCAAAAAAACGTAGTGCAACAGGATAGATAAAAGTAAGCAGATATGTTTCTGGATGTTCACAGACTGCAAGTTAGAATCTTAACGTTTGTATCTGTGCTTTAGCCGAAGTTTTGAAATTTTAATGTTGGAGCTTTACAAATGTGAGTTCATGTTAGTGATTTATACAGGATTTCAAAATTTCACAGTGTCATAAGACACTACTATATCGTAGTTCTTGTGCACCCTCTGATTCGCCAACATTCAGGCAAAAGAAAGAATGAGAACTGCATGAGTAGAAGGGACACAGTGGCAATCCCAAAATTTGAGACTTAAAAAAGAACTGTATGTGAGAAAAACAAAAATAAAAACAAAAAAGATGGGAAATAATAATTGGACACAAGAACGCTTCTGCCTATGACATTACGCAGACGTACAGGCGCGTAACAAGATCCGGAATGCACCAACACGAACCCGCATAAACACGAGAGGCACACGCAAGGAGTAAGGGAATCAGTATCGGCACATCATCTGCAGTCTCCGAACTACGCAAGAGGACAAGCAGCAATGGTCGATGCAGTACGAGATTACAGGAAGCAGTGGCTTATCTATGGTGCGATTTTATCATCGGCTGTCTGCCACAACCATCTCCTCTTTCTTGCCCTGGGAAGCAGAGTGCTTGTGCTTTGTTTTCCATAGACGCGTGTCCTGTTTCGAACAATTTTTTTGAAGTGAGGGTCGATTTGGTTTTTACGTTAGCAATGTGATCAACAAATAAACCGCGGATCAACAGTTTTCAAAGCAGCCCTACTGGCATGCCCAGCAGACGAGCTCTACTCTGGCAGTTTCAGGGCACTAGGTGGCATAGTAACAGCGAATCAGTAGGTGCCTCTGAGCGTGCCGGCGCACTGAGCCAATACGAGGGCCGCTAACTTCTTCAGAACGGCCCCTAATTGTTTTACATTTGCCCCTTTTCTATGCGGCCATCATGGGTGAGAATGCAGGAAACTGAAAGAAGGAACTTTGAGCTTTCGAACAATACCAATATGGCAGTGCTCCACGGTGGGAAAGACTGGAAATAGCTACGTGAACTCCACTGTTTCTGCACGTTTTTGGGCTCTTTTCTCGCTGTCTGGCTTGACAAAATTTTTTTAGTTACTTGGGGTGCGTTTTTGGGCAAATCATTTTCATACAGCGTAGATTAGGCATTATAGATGCGGAAACAAGTACCGTATCTACTCTAATCTAGGCCGGCCCCAATTCTAAGCTGACGCCCAAATGTACGAAGCCAGAAAAAATTTTAAAAGCTCACCTCGAATGTAGACCAAACAAAAAAACGGAGGACAGCGTTCACAAAGTGAAAACAGCATTTATTTAATATGAACATGCCGAGCTCACTCTACGTTACGATTGCTGCTAGCCCTGACATGCAAGCTCACGTCAGCAAGCGCAGACAGTGCGGCACGGCTTGCAGGCATTGAAACGCAGCGCAATCTCGGCGAACAGGTCCTCCTTGTTATCGCCCGCTTATTTGCCTTATCGCTGTCATCTTCTTGTTGCGGCCATGCATAAAGTGCCTCCCCCCATTACTCCCTCCAACGACAGACATTTTTCTCATTGATGCCAAAGTCCCGCCTGGCTTGGACGTTTGATGATGCCTTTGTGGCTGGCACAACTTTTCATTTGAAAGCGGGACTATAGTGGCATTGCCTGTTTGGTGCCATTACGATAACCCCATGCTATGGGCCACGCCGCACGCCAGTACGATACAGGTAAAAATAGCGGCATCGCTTGTGTACTTCAGTTGGCTACAGGTGCAGCTAATAGCAGCTGCAGTACTGACTTTTCTAGATGGCACTAGCTATGCACCATATTTATCATATTCAATTACATACCGGAGCGTTTTTAAAATCCTCGAATCTAAACCGACCCTAGAGTTTCGTACATGATTATTTGAAAAAAGCTATCAGCCTAGATTCCAACGAATACGCTAGTTCCTAAAAATCTTTTTTTCACGACTTTCAGTTCTTATGACCCCTGCTTGCCCTTAACAAACCAGCCGTCACTCGCGGTACATATGTCTCACGTCACGGTAAGCAATTCTGAGGCGTAAATGTGGAGGAAAGATGGCCAGCGAGAAAAATTAGCATGCTCACATGAGTGCTGAAGAAGTCACCAAGAAGGTGCACTGGGGTCTCCTCAGTGTTGGCATTCTGGCTCTCCTCTGGCAGCTTTATGAGCGCACGTGTCAGCCGCTGCAGCTCTCGAACCTGCAACACACACAAGCAGCCCAGACAATAAACAAACTACTAATGAACAGTGGTGCCAATGAACAAACTATTGTGCCATGGCGATGACATGTAGTGTTTAAGGGGCAAATAAAATGGTCGATTTGGTCACATTTTTTAATCGTCTGATTTACTTCTTTCGAAATCCTCGAACCTTCGTTCACCTAGTGGTGAAGTACTGTGACAAAACATGCAGTAGAAATTAAGAAAGCGGCACTTTCCTAGTGTGCTGTCATAAAGAACTGCTAGGAAAATGGGCTTCGGGAGGTGCCATCGCGCCGCGTATCGCGTGACTTCTCGCTGACGGAGCGCTGCCATCTTGGCACTACCGTAAACAGGAGAGATCAAGAGCTTAAAACAGCCATAGCGCCAAAGCCATAGCGCCACACAAAAATAGAAACAAAAGTGATCGCAAAAACGGGGAAAACTATCATCGCAATCGGTTACTGCAGTCACGTGGCACACGCAGAGTGCTCTTACTGGCTGAGGCAGATTTTAATCACTGGCACATTTGTGTGTGCAAGTGTGATTGCTGACAGCTGATAAGATTGCAAAGAGTTTGAAATTGGACAATCTACATGTTAACACTAAAA
The DNA here is from genome assembly GCF_050947875.1 of Dermacentor variabilis. Taxonomy (NCBI): domain Eukaryota; kingdom Metazoa; phylum Arthropoda; class Arachnida; order Ixodida; family Ixodidae; genus Dermacentor; species Dermacentor variabilis. The sequence continues at coordinate 145,450,865 of NC_134569.1, forward strand.
AATTCCAAAGAGTGCATTAAAATGTAAACAAAATGTGACCTCATAGTGCTGTCCCAGTAGGTTTTAGGCTAGTAAACTCTTTCCTGCAATGATTCAGACAAACAAAACTTTTGGGCAATATTCCTACAGCTTTTAATTTTCGGGCAGTTGCTGTCATTCACCCCTTCGTCATATTGAAAATAATGAAGGCAGAATTGTTCTGTTATTCGTATGTAAGTCCTCAAGCATTGCAAAGTGCTGCAAAGCTGTACATTTTTGCCTGCGTGCCATAAACATTTTTATAATTCACCTTTTGGTTAATTCACTTGCAATGCACCATGCATAACAAAGTTAAATTTTTTTTCTTATGCTTTCTGTGCAGTAAAAAAAATGATAGCTTTATAGCACAATAGAACATTGTAAACATTGACAAAATTCAAAACTAATTTCTATGATTTGCATTAATTATTAGTTGTGGGATGGCAATTACAGGGTGTCAATTGTTGTGAATACCATATAGCTTGGAACCATATACGATACCATATAGCTTGGAACCGATTTTAGATCAGCATTTGTCAATAGTGAGCTACGATTACAGTCAAACCTCTATTTATCGAACCCGGATATATCAAATTGCATATATCAAACACTTTCTATATCACCCGAAAAACTGCATGCATCTTTAATTTTTTTATTTCAGACGGGGTTGGACGTAAAGTGGAAATATTGAACTCTGCAACCCCAGACAATGTGCGCTCTGTTGACAGGCCGTGTGCTTTCTAGCAACACCCCCGAAGATAGCGGTGGCGTGATGGGCTTTCCCGACTGCTGCGCGCTATTAGTGGCGAAAATTTGGAGTGGCGCCCTCTTGCGAGTCACGTCACGGCCAGGACGCCGCTCGCTCCGGCTCGCTCGGCTGCCGTGCGCGCTCGTTCCCTTCGTGTATGCTTCGAGTATGGGAGGCTCGAGCCGTACTTATTGAAGGGTATGTCGGCTTCTTTCTGCTGCCATGCCTGAACCACAGTTCCTTCTCCTAAAGGGCGTGAGTCAATAAAATTTGCGGCCTGGATATCGTAAGCTATGTAGCATTGAAGGAGTCTACTGGACTAAGGACAATGGATATATGCGCCGTGTCTGTCCATAAATTTTGCGTAAAAGGAATGTCTGCAAATTCAACATGCGAAATTGTGTATGACGCTTCGATAAACACTTCACATTCCCTTAGTATTTAGCTATGAGAGACATTGCATTTTGCATGGAAGAAAAATCTTTGTAATTGGCGTCAGCATGTTATCCGATGTTAGAAAGATACTGCCCAGCGAAGCTGTCATCATGATTCTTATTACTATGGCGAGTTGTTCTATTCAAATGTGGTCATTCATTAATGCGTAAAAAAATAGGCGCGCATTTCTTATGAAAAAGTTTGCTGCTGCTTTCATCCCCCTCTGAAACAGGCCTCCAAAAAACGAATTGCTCATGGCTGCTAACACGACGGCGCGTCATGCAGAGTATTTACATACATTCACATATTTACGTTCACAAACACCATAGTAGCAATCACCTGAGAGAAAAGTTTCGTTGTTAAGATGGAGAGCCAATCAATTGAAAGTGATTAAATGTTTCATAGTGGCCCTCAGTAGCCTTTATCGACAATATGGCACACCACCGATCATGTAACGGTAGCAACCGACTGTCGGTATGGCTAGGCACGCTTTGTTCCCGAAACCCATCAGTTCACTACAACTTCGAATTGAAACCAATTGGAATGGCTAAAGTATTTTCGAGCTACCACAGCGCAGCTTAGATTGCCTAGAAAAGGAAAATTCAAGCAGTTCATGTCTCACGTCTCAATCCAGCACCGTTTAATTATACAAACGGAGAACTAGTCGCTTCGTTGGTACATAAAAGAGAACCTCGCCCAACTGCAGGAAAAATAAAGTTTGCTCCAATCCAATCACAAACATTTATAAAGAAAACACCACAAGCCTTACATATATTTCCACTAGATTTTTTACCCTCCACAGGGAAATTATGATATATGCAATATGTTCCATACTACTAATGATTGGCGCTTCGACTTCTTTCTGGCTGCAGCCGTGCGGTCCAACAGGCACATTTCACTAAAAAATTTAGGCCGAGCAGCCTGTGTCAGTTTGCCGAACAGATTCATCCTGTATATTCCTCAAGCAACAAGCACCAGTAAATTTCTCAAGTGAGTTGTAACGTCTATCACAAGGCGAATATATATTGGGAACATATATTGGTACATTCCTTTTTGTATTCTGTAAATAGCTGTGAGCCTTCATTAGCTTTACTTCAAATTATTGCAGTTTAAAATAAACACTTGGACAACCGCCTAATTTTCAGAAGCAATTAAGAAAGCAAGTGGTGCTTGCAAAATCTAAACTGCAGTATTAGTTAAATGTAGCGTTGAAGGGCTCCATTGAAGGCGTTGATCCAGAGAAGGCCAATTTTAAGACCAAAATAACAGAAGTTTGGGCCCATAGAAATGTATCTGTGCCAGCGAAGACCTTCGGTCAAGATTGAACTAATCGAAAAATTAACCGGAGTTGAATTCATGGAAGTCTACTATACTTGGAATCACAATTGCACTTTCATTTAGCGGAGATGCTCTTCTCGAATTCCTCTCGTATGACTTCATTGTTTTTCAGTACAGTTGACAACGTTGAAGACTGTTCACCGAAGTGCTTTGCAATTTCACATTTTTGTCGGTCACCTGCTGCTGCAGGCGACCTGCAGCAGTCTCTGCTGCGCACTTACAGCAGAGTTCAGCTCCTTTTGCATCGCACAAGCGAGCGAGCAACCCTCAGCCTCTCTTGTCACGCAGCCTTTTCCTCCATACTGCGCTTTCATGTTATCAATGGCAGGCAGCCCTTGCCAGTTCACTCTTAAACAGAGCAGCTTATCAGTATGCTTTGAGTAATCTGGTAGAAAACCAGGTGTTCAGGTTGGGACTTGGAGAAATAATTCGAACTAAGCGGCTTCATTGCAATGAAGGTTTATACAGTACGTTGCTATGGGGTAATGTAATGTGGCTGTATACAGGCCTAAGAGTACGCGCTGTATAAAAGTTTAAAAGATGTACACTGCTGAAATTATGAGGCTGAGCAACGGACACGTTTACTAAAATGAATTCGGATTGCAGTAAAGCAACAAAGTTTTGTTGTCTAGAGATATGATGAAGCTCATTAAATTCTACGGCCATACCCTGGAGATATATTGCACTGTGACAAGTATATCACTGTCACAAAGTATATTGCACTGTGACAAATGACCCTGGCTTTCGTTGTTGTGGAGTACCGACTGTATTCCCAAAAGTGACCGTCCAAGATTACAGGCCGATATAGCAGCTATTGCTCTATCACAGCAGACTGCATTGCCTCGCGACACTGCAGCCTGCCAGAGATCGCTGCTTGCAACTAGGAAAATAACACTGCACATGCAACAGGAACAAAGATGGCCAGAAAGATGCACGGCCCACTCCAGTTACACTATTCTTTCCGAACAAGCTACAACGAACTAAGCAGGCAGACAGTGTGTGCTGTTGATACTCACCGTCTGGCCACCCTTGCCAATGATGCGCCCAACTTGGTTGGAAGGCACGTAAATCTCTACCCTCAGGGTGCCGTCTGGATTGCCCATGCAGCCCTCGTAGCAAACTTTGTTGAAGATCATGCTTTGTGCCTGCATCAGAGCAAGACGAAAGAATGAAGAAAGGCCTGCAGCAGCACATCACAGTCGACAACGTGGTGCAGCACCTGAAGCAGCAATCTGCACAGTCTTCCATATGCAGCGTCAATGTCACACCAATGTCACCCGTGGCATCTGGAAACATTTCCAGCACCAGGCTGCACATCTCAGTGCCTTGGTGCGCGAATTAAGCAGGCATTTTGAGGACTTGTTTCAGGGCAAGTTCCTGCAGTTTACTGCACATTTTTTCGAATGGTGCCAAAAGCAGACGCCACACAGAAAACATTGACACACAAGCACACTAGTGTGCATTATGTTCTCTGTGTGGTCTCTGATTTTCGTGACATTCAAGAGAACGCATACAGTAGAACCTCATTCATACATTCTAGAAAAAAAAGAAGCAAGAAAGACATACTAACCAGAAAAATTTACGGGCCAAGCCAAAGTCCTTAAAGAATTTGCCAGACTCAATTTTATTTGACACCTGTGAAGCGTTGCACAAATTGTTGCACCACAAGATGCTGACACATACCGAGCTGGTTGGCCTGAGACACATTCTGTCATTATTGCGGCTTCGTCAAGCTTACGTTTGCACTCCTTGAACTCTGCCTAGGTCGGCAGCTCCTACAGACAGTGCATTTTGCCGGACGTTTTGACGTGCCCCCACCGTGAGATTCGTTGTGGCTTAAGATGCCGACACACGTTGAGCTGGTGGGGCTCAAGTGGCTGGAGAGGCGCTTTGTAGTTTTCTTATTGCCTTGTGTTTTAAGATGGTTATGGGAAACCAAAAAGAAATTGAGCTGGCGGGCAAAGATGCTGCCAGAGCGAAAATTGATGCTCACTTCGCGCCCAATAATGGTGGCACATTTGGGTTACAGCCTATTAAAAGCATCCAGTACACTTCCAACATCAATACGCCACACCCTGTGAAACAGATGGGCGAAGATGCTTATTCCAATACAGTCACGGCGAAAAATCCAGAAAATCGGACTGTGAAGGGTTTTTGTGTCCAAAATTTCAGACGTTCTTATAAACTGGCTACGAGGTACAACATGGTGGTGTCATGAAGGTGTCCAAAAAATTGGCCATTGACTGTAAAGGCTTTTCTGCAGACGTCTATTTACGACATGTGACAGCGTCTCAACAGTTGCAGACTAAGCAGTTCCTAAAAGTACAGCACTTTCAAAGGTCCGTAAGACATGTCTACATTGCACGGAGATATACAGGGATCATTTCGCGATGAAGTCGGCTTTTGGAAACCAGGCGTTGCGGTATTGGCAACATTTAAATCGACACTGTATCAAAATAGTTTGGCTGAAAGTGCCCTTAAAGTGCCCAAAGAACTTAATTTGTCAGTGCGCAGGGCAAGAAAATGGCTTTAAATTGCACACGATCACCACACTTTGCGGAGCCATATCTCGCCTTTCCCGCTACTGAGCGCTGCCATCTCGGTATTATACCCAAGCTCAAAGTTTCGCCATTCCGTTTCTCAATTCCTCAGTCATCGCCATCTTGTAACGAATGGGCAAACACAAAAGAAGCACAGGTCTGCTGGAGGTCGTCATACGGGCGCTGCCGTGCTGAAAGGTTTTCCCCAATGGTCGCTGCTGCTGCAGTCGGCAAGCTGGCATCCACATTTCTCTGCTTCGCAAACCATGCCAGCGTCTTCACTTGACACGCAGAATTCGGATTTCCAAGAATTCTCCCGTTAGTGATGGATAATCGCTTGTTTCAGAAGAAATTTTCGACGAAGCATGCCTTCGGAAAAAAGGAAAGCCTCCTATGGCAAGAAAAATATGGCGATTGGCGTTACAAGCTGAGCACCCGACTGAACATGTGGATAACGTGCTGCACTATCTTGCACCATGTGTGCGGCTCCAGCAGCGAAACCAACAATCGTCCTGTGCCATCGACACCAACAACGCAGTAGACGCAAGACGCACCAACAGAGGCTCCCGCGCCTCGACATACAGACGCGCAAATCAGTAGCAGAGATCGCATCGCTGGAGGTGACGCGAGTGGAAGGTTACAATCGCCAGCAATGACGGTGTACTCTGTTATGCATTGCGCGACACGGACATGCAGCCTGCAAGTGAGCCTCAGCCGTCGCCGAGCTACAGTGCAATAGCCCAAGATTCACCGGACGAATCGTCCCGCGAACGCCGCACCATTCAGACACACCTCAAGCTGTGTTCCGTGTCAGCGATGATACAGACACACAAGCGAGCAGCATCCGCGACTCCCTTCGCGCGGTGTCCACAACTGAATGGAAGTTGAATTTGATGGACCAGCAAGGTCAAGAACAAATTTTCAAAGCCCACCAAATGACAAGGCAAAGGTGCAAAAAGATGACTAATAGCTATGATGCCAAATATTACAGCTCTGGTCCATTTTAATAAATCTGCACTGCTTGCAAAACTTTGCAGCCCGTTTTCCTTCCTCTTCTTCTCTTAACAGCTCCAGTGTAAAAACCTCTTCAATCCAGTTGCTGCCTGCGGAACGGCCTTTATGTCTCAAGCTGCTTTTAAGCCACGGAATACAGTAGAACAACAATGATAGGCGTGTGTACAGTTGTGCATACAAGGTGGCTGGTTATACACTATATTACTCACCCTCCACTGGCACTCGGGAGTTCCCACAATCGTGACCTTTCTCTCGTGAGCATCAGCAGGGTCATCCTTGTTTGGTTGAGCAACCTGAGTGGTGTAAATGAGAGAGAAAATTAAGGGCATTATAAACACAAAAAACCAGAACCCTTTATTGTACTGTGAAGGCACTGGACAAGAATGGCGGCACTTTTTGCTGCATTCACGCATTTAAGGGACAGTCAGCGCAAAACAAGCATGTCACTGCGGCACAGAAAAACTGAAGACTATCGAGAATACAGTTGACACTTGTAACAACAAATCTAGCAAGAAATGTCCATAACATCCATAGCTCGTTCATTCTCAAATTTAGGGCTGCTAGCATATGTAAAACTTGTGGGTGTGTGAATACAGACGCTGACCGATTTTTCGGACTCCAAAAATTCGGACATGCGTGGTTATTCGGTCTGCTTCATGGCACCGGCATACTCCCCATAGACCATAATGTATAACTGCCAAAAGTTCGGGCACCTTGCAAACTCTCGTCTGATTTTTCGGACACTCCTCAAGCCAACTTGATTGCTGAACGCCATTTTTGTTTTGAACAGAGCCTCCTTGCTGTCCCACGAAGTGGCGCTACTGCAAATCCCGCTCATCGTCATTCCTGCTTGGTTCGATAGAGTGGCTACAGTTCCGGTCTCAGCTTAGCAAGCCATGTCAAGACAATCCAGCAGCCAATTTGTTTCTTTCTCCGTGCATGACACTGCGAGTAGGCCACGTTTTTCATTTGTGCGACTGGTGTCGACGTCGTGATGGTGTTTGCTTTGTGTGCTGTGTCAAGGTTGCAGCGATCCAACGCGGCATACGGAAACATCGCGTCAAATGTCTAATGGCACCAACAGTGCCCGCCGGCAAGCAGGTGCCGGCAGGCCTAGGATTTGTCGTCTTCCGATGTACTCTACTGATGCCAAAGATGTTCTGCCGAGGCTTGTGCAGTGGTTGCATTGCGATTCCGGACACCGTCTCGTTTGACAGTTCCACAGATGCTGACACTGCTGTACTGACATGTGCAGAACTCGACGATGGCGAGATCATTCGTCAGGTTTCTGCTGCACCGCCGGACGATGACTCAGAGTCGGAAGATGATGCACCATGTGCTATGCTGCCTTCGCATGCGGAGCGTGTACATGCAGTGACTGTGCTTTCAGCCACCTATAGTGACCGTACTACCCTCTCCAAGATTCAGCCTTATCTGACTGCGTGTAAACGGAATAGCATGCAACGGCGCATTCACGATTTCTTCAAGCCCACTGCCGAGCCAGAATAAGTGCGTAGAAATAGAGGATTTCTTTTTTTTTTTTTCTTAATCTGCTTTTTCGGACACCTGTTTATTCGGACATTTCCACAGTCCCCGTGAGGTCCGAATAAACGATCTTCAACTGTATCAAAGTTTTCCATAAAAGCAAACTCGAATAATGAAAATGAAGTGTGAACTGAACCGAATATTTTTTTATTATGATCGTATATACTTCAATGTAATGTGACCATGATGTTTAACACGAGGGTTGACTTTCCAGTGACACGAAATAAAGAAAAGATGCCACAAATGTAACGCATGATGAAAGGACAAAGATATGGTACTTTTGTTCAAGAAATAACAGTTTGGAAACAAGTTCTCTTCACTTATTGTCACTTATTGTAATTATGGGGTTTTACGTGCCAAAACCACTTTCTGATTATGAGGCATGCCGTAGTGGAGGACTCCGGAAATTTCGACCACCTGGGATTCTTTAACGTGCACCTAAATCTAAGTACACGGGTGTTTTCGCATTTCGCCCCCATCGAAATGCGGCCGCCGTGGCCGGGACTTCACTTATTGTCACCGTCTGAGGTGGAGGCAGCTTCCTTGGGAGATCCCTTTTAGAGACAGTTTTACTTTCCCGTAATTTCACGTGACTTGGCACTGGAAATGTCCCCGACAAGTGTTCCTGGTGCTGTGCCAAGCTCGCTATCAGTGTCAAGAGTGCTGTCAGCTGTATACAGTCGAACCTCGATAATTCGAACTCAGAAAGGGCCCAAAAATTTGTTCGAATTAAAAGGAGTTTGAATTAAAGGAAGCTAATTGGATGGAGGACTTAGCTACAGTGGCGCATGTGAACTGAGCTAACACATGAGCGGGAAGTTCCACAAGATTTATTTACACGTATTTACAAATTACAGTCAGTTATTAGGCACACTTGTGCTCATACTGCGATAGGAGACGGAAGGTGCATGCGTGTATAATTAAAGGAAACGAACCATGTCCCATGACAATTTGCCCCTTCGAACTTTAGGTATGCTTCGAAGCCTCAAAGCCTTGAAGATTGGCATTTGCAGTTAAATCTCTGAGGCGTCGTGCTGCGACATAGGCAAAGCCTCAAGGATTACCATCTAATGTGCAATCTCTGAGGCCAAATTTGATGTCTAGGGTCTCTGACACCACAGATGTCTTGTCAGGGTTGCAGAGGAGATAATGGTGGCAGAGTCGGTGTTTGCCACAGACACGGAATCTGGATAACTGATTATAGAGCTGGCGGCTGCGTGAGATATCAGTCGCCTTTACACATTAAGTCTATGGGGCCATTGGTAGTGCCGCGAAGCTGTCCGAATTAGCGAGCATATCTGGATTATCAGTGTCCGATTTATCTGATGGCGACTGCATTGCCATTACTAGAATGTAACGCGAGGGTCAAGTTGAAGTAACGAAAATCACGAAAAATACAGTCAACGACTGAATTTTCGGACGCCCAAATTTTCAGACATGCCTGATATTTCGGACGTCTTCGCGGCACCGCCACGAGCCCCATAGAATCAATGTATAAGGACATCTGAAGTTTCGGACGCTCGAACCCCCCGCCGTCCAATTTTACGGACTTTCTGACGCGACGGAAGGTCCTTTGGCTCCTTGCGCAGCGCCCTTGCGCAGGAAATTGACTTGCAGCCGAAGCATATCACCGCTTTGAACGACAACTGGCCAAATCTAGCCGTCACACACCGATGTGGTCTGGCCACGCTGGCTCTGTTCATCGCCGCACTTCCGCTTCCGCCTCCAGCGGAGTTTCCGGAGCGACGCCATTTCATTTGTTTGCGTAGGCCACGTTTTGGCTAGCGTGGTGTGTGGTTGTGCTGTTGTGTCAAGTGTGCTCTGCGACGCTAGGCCTAGGTGCTTCGACGCTCGTCTGCGAACTCCCTTATTCGCAACTTGAGGATTTCGCTTGCCTTCGATGGCCCCCACTCAGTCTTCATCGTCCTCGCCGATGGCATCGAAGCGCGGAAAGCAGCACCGTCGGTTAACGATGAAGAAAGCCGCCATTATTAAGCAAGTCGTGAGCGGCCCATCGCAGGCTGACGTGAGCAAGGAGTTCGGCAAGGAGTCAGGTTGTGGGGGATTCAGAAGACTCCGATGTTGAAAATGAGGAGAGAATGCCTGCGCCGCCTACAAGCGCCGAGTTGACGCAAGCACTGTCGACTCTCATCGGTGTACAGTGCTGACATGACCCTTGCTCAGATCGAGGTGAATATGATCGCATGCAACCGGAACGCCGTCCAAACAACAATCAACAAGTTCTTCAAGCCACTGCAGCAATAAAACCGGCTGCCCGACGATGCACATGTACATAATAAACCGGCAGTCGGCTGCATACAGAGTTTTTGAATGCGTTTTTTTATAGCCACTTCACTGATGCTTTGGCAGGGTTTCGGAAACCTGGTACTTCGCCCTTTACCTCTAGATCCGAGAAAAAAAGTGCGTTTTTTGCATGCATTCATTTTTTCGGACTGCCTGAATTTTCGGACATTTTTACGTTCCCTAGAGGGTCCGAAAAATCTGTCGTTGACTGTACTTGTGTTCAAATTGAGTTAATACAGTAATATTATTGGTTTTGCAAAAATTCAATTTTTCCACACACCAGAGATTCGAAAAGAAAAGTTTATTGCACAGTAAATGTAAAGAAAAATTATGCTTCTTGATTAACGAAATTCTGTATAGTACAGCAGTATTGCTTGACAGTATGACAACTGCAGCTATTTAACATTGTCATGAAGGAAGGATAGCTGCTCGACATGTTCGGGGAGCAGCAACACACTGGTGCATGTCACAATTCCTTCCGACACCGAGAACAGTCTAGTGAGCCGCTCTTTAGTGTATTTGGCGTTTATGTTCCTGGAAGCATTGATGTTGATGGAAGCACAGCTTCATTAAGGCGTGGTCCAACTATGTACAGTGCAGTCCACTTATAACGATACCACATATAACGATACATCGGTTATAACGATGGGTCGACATGAGAGTCGTTTTATGCATTAGGTCTATGGGGAAAAAAAGCATTTATAACAATAGGTTATTCACCGCATATCGGATATAACGATCAAAATTTTGCCGCCTGGACGGCGTTTCCCGTGCCAAATAATCGTAACATTTGTGTTGCTTAGTTCCCTGAATTGAACGATGTCGAGACGAGGCGATGTTTGCCTCCGCAAGTTCGTATCTGCCGCCATTACCGTGCAGCGTGTACCGCCCCGCCCGCGCACCAGAGAGTACCCGAGTTGGCGCAGCGCGCCACAAGATGGCACTAGCTGCTCCGTGCACGTCGGCCACAGTCGCTCCGAAAGAGAGAAAGAAAAAAAAGCGACAAGCAAAGCGGCACGGTGGCGCCCATCCCTCACTCAGTCTCTCTTTCTCAGCGAGCGCGATAGCAGGCTGAAGCCACCTAAGCAGCGTGCAACCAACGGTGCAACCCAGTTCGAAGCCACCTAGGCAGCGTGCAACGAACGGTGCAACCCAGTTCAAAGATGGCGCCGACAAAGCGCAAAGCTGTGTTGCTTGACACGAAGATGGATATTTTGCAGGACTCTCGACGTGGCTTCAAGGTGAGCGCCCTCGTGAGGAAGTATGAGCTCACCCAGTCGACGATATCAACCATCTTGAAAACAACTGCTTCAAGAAGGCGGGCTTTTTGCATCAGGACGAACTTCCCCAACCCACTGAACCCATACAGTGGAAGCCGCTAAAATAACAGAGCTCTGGGAACTCGTTCCTACTGGTGACACAGGTGGTGCGTCGATGGAGGAGTTTTTGACTGCAGCCAGTGCTGCCTCGTTCTGCGATGAGGTCACCGACGAGGCGATCGCCGAAGATGTGCTGTCTCGACAGACAGCAAAGTGTAGCGATGGTGGCGATGGCAGCAGTGACAGTGACGAGATTGACAGTGGCTCCTTGACAGCGACCTCGATGTCCACGCAAAGAGCACTGTCATCGATCAACTCCTTAACTGATTTTATGCACGCTAAAGGATTGCCGCCAGTGTCTGCGCAGCAGCTGGAGTCCATGCACACCGCGGTTGTGAAGCTGAAGCTGCCGCAAAAGCAAGTGCAGATTTCTGGCTATTTCGGCACGCCTAACGCTTGGCATGATCATTGGCGCTAGAAATAAAGTTTGTTTTTCACAGTCTACTTTCTACATCATCTATTCTTTAGAGCAAGTGGCGAATTCGAGTTCGCAGCTGCAAAGATACGTTCAGCGTTTTTTTTTTTCTTTTTCTTTTTTTAACTTCAGTCCAGATATAGCGATCATCGGTTATAACGATCATATTTTCCGTTTTTCTTGATATCATTATAAGTGGACTGCACTGTACATATCCGGCACAAGAAACGTGCGCAGCACCCACCTTGATGGAGGCCCCCGAGAGCATGATCATGTCGCGGATGCTGCTTCCACCCGTGCCGATGATGGCGCCCACAGCCGTGTTGGGGATGTACAGGCAGACCAGCTCCCTGTCCACCCCGTGGCCAGGTGACATGTAGCCCCCCATGGGACCGTGTGTGGCACCCCCCATGTAGCCCCCCCCTCCCATGGTAGGCGGGTGCGGGTAGGGGCCGCCTCCGCCTCCACCCCGGTAGTGAGGTGGCCGTGCAGGGGGGCCGTGCACAGGCGGCGGTGGCGCATAGGCCGACATCATGGCCATCGGGTGCAGCCCGGGGAACATGAGGCTCTGGGGTGCCAATGCCGCCAGGTCGCTCTCGTACGACTGGCGCAGCTTGGCGCTCACCAGTTGCTCTGCGCGGCACACGCCTTCTGGTTTGCCCTTGATGGTGATTACCCGCTCCAGGTGAAGGGCACTGCCATCGTGCAGGCTGCCAGGAGTGAAGAAGAACAACAAGGGGGCACGGTTCAAAACGATCGGCATCACATGCTGGTGCGTGCACACTCACACACAGAATCACGAAGGTGCAACATAAAAAAAAAAAAGATCGTTATGCTAGACTATACTGATCTTTTTTTTTAATGACCGCGCCTTTCGCTTCTTGACACATTCTGTTGCCAATACAATAAAGCTTTGTTAATTCACACTTCACCGGACCGGAAAAAATATCTAATTAACCGAATGTCGAATTACCGAAGTATCAAGAAAACAATTGAACGTTTAGTATGTCAACACGCTTTTGTTTACTGAATGAATAGGCGAGCCAATCCTGTTACTATTTTGCACAAAAGCAGTGCGCAAGCTGGAATTCTCGTCATCTCGTGGCTCATTAACGCTCGCAGTGGCAAAGGCTATGCAACTTGTTTCACAACGTAGCTGCAGCATGCATCTTCATCTGACACACTTTTCACCACGCCATGCAAATCCCAATTATTTTTCCTCCAATGAGCTAGGCCGCTATCTTGTACACATTCAAAAAGCCGACATTCAGTTTCACCTCACGCAATTGGCCTAGATTAGCCCAGGCCACGATATCGGCGTGACCTGTACAATCGCATGAGGCGAAACTGAATGTCGCCTTTTCTGATGCGTACAAGGTAGCAGTCCTGGTCGCCATCTATCATAATATAGCCAGTGCCCTTTTTCACAGCTTTGCACCAAGTCAAATGAAACTACTGTTTGCCGCAATCGCTGCAGATGAAACCACAGCCACTGTTGATGCAACCATGGCCGGCGACCGTGCGGTTCTGAAACTGCATAGCCGACGCACGCACAGAGTCAGAACGAAACTATTGTTTGCTGCAACTGCAGCCGAAACCGCGGTCGCTATCGACAAGATCATGGATGGCTACCATGCAGTTACGAGAGCACACCCCCAAGGAACGTACCAAGCCAGAACAAAACTAGTACTGCTGTGGACAAAACCACGGCTGCTATCAACACGATCATAGATGGTGACTACGCAGCCATGAAAGCATGTGGTGCACTTAGAGAAAACGAAACTACAGCTTGTCGCAACTGCTATGGACGAAACTACGGTCACTATCGACACGATCATGGACGACAACCACGGAGCCGACGCACACACCACGTCAAAACGATACTGTTTTCTGCAACTGCTACAATGAAACACCAGTCACCATCGACGCGATTATGGAAGCCAACTATACAGTTATGAGGGCATGTGACCAACGTGGCATTCTGCACAGCAGTAAACGCAAGAATAAGGACTGTAAATCAACAAATAGACAATGCATTCAGACATTCCCAATGTTCACGTACGATTTCCACTGATGACTATGGCAATGTAGACTGTGCTGCTGCATTTAGGTTGAAAGCTAGCGCCGCTTTTGCTGTGCTGCGTCACACATTTGCAGCGCTCTGCATTAACGCCGATGTGCGGCCAAGTTTGACTCTATCAAATAATGCATATGCCAGCTGGAACCAGACGACGAGCTCGACTCATTTAATTTTCCGAATTAACAAGGTTTTACTGTAGCAACGGCGCTGCAGTCACTGGCTATTGAAGGTGCATCACGGTGTGCGATGAAATACATTGGTCATCCAGTTAATTTTGTGTTTCAAAGCATAAAAAAAGGCAGTTTGTTAAAAAAAATTAAGTGGAACAGTGCATTTTTACTGCACGTTTGAGGGTTTGTATCTCGAAACGGGTGCCATGCATAGAATTCGTTGCTATTGGATGTACCTTGCAAACTCACCAGCTACAATTAATAAATTGCAGTGTATTAAAGTAATTAGTTAAAATTCATAGGTGAACTTCATTTGTTCATTATGTGTTTCAAATTATTGGGCAAGTAATGTCCACCTCTTTGAGCAATGAAGTTAAGGATTAGAATTGTGCTATCTGTCACACACAATTCTTAAAAATTCTTCATTTCATGTGAACTTAATATGTGCGAACGACGACATATCAAAGGGGATTCTAATACATAAGTACCTTTTCCGCGGACCAGGCTTAAGCAACATTACAGCTGCAAAAGCGTATGAACGAGGAACGTATCAGCAGGCTTTTACTCTGGATAAAAGCATCCTCATCTCTTAACATTCGTTGTTCCCTTCAGACTATTTCACGTTAATTCAACGTTTGAATATAGATAATCCTTCTGGCCCCATGAAGTGCAAACCAATACAGTAAAAGTTCGTTAATTCAAAACTCGATAATTCAAAATTTCTGATAATTCGAAGTAGCCGCTGCAGCCCGTACAACAATGCATTGGAAGCAATATGTAATGCATCCCGCTAATACCCACTGAAATCCGCACTGCCACCGATAATTTGAACTCCGTGCCATCAGGGATGGGGAGAGTGCTAGTGCACGAGAGCACGTTGGCGACGCTGGCGTTGCCGCGCGGGCTGCAAAGCTTTGCTTTTTCTACCTGCGGCCCTTTGTTTAGACCTCACTGGAGAGACTCATTTGCAGCTGGCCACGCATTGCCAACGCCTCTGTTGCAAGTCTGTTCTCTCCCTCTGTCTCCCTCAAGACCAAGATAAAAACGCAGACGTGGCGCTGTTTTTTTTTCTCTTCTCTCTCTCTTTTCATGTTGCATCTTGGAAGCTATGCTCTTTCTCCACGAGGTGTTCTGCCGACAAGCAGCACCAGGTAATGTCTGAAGCATGGCGGCCGTGACGTTTATCGGTGCTCACAGTATGAAAAGCGTAGCCTTTGAAATTCGTGACTATTACTCAAAGGGAAGCATCGCTGGGATACATGTTTGGAGCCACCTATACGTATTGTGGAACTTGTCAGCACACAGCCGGCACAGCTACGAAAGTACAACGGAGACCAACGTCACAGCAGCTTGTGGTGCATTTCAAGAGTGCAATTTAGAGCGCAGCTCCTGTTCCTGCAGAGTGTGTCGGCGGCGCGAAGGCGTGTTTATAATCCAACATTTTCGGCCCACATCGCTTGCGCTACGCCAGCCAAAAAGCCACCCCCTCTACACTTCGAAGCATGTGCCGTTGGCTACGCTCTTCGGAGCATTTGCAGAACGATCGCCAACCCATGCACCGATTTGAATGGGTGTCTGTAACCGTCAGCTAAGTAATGTGGGCACCTTCTTTCTCCATGCCATGCATTATGGGAAAGTGAAGTCGGCGAGATGAAAGAGCCATCTCTACGTCGGGCACGTCGATCCGCAAACTGCATTACGTTGGCTGCACCAGTGCTTCAAAACATAGACGTGACGCAGCATGAGTGCACGGACGCTCAACACTACGTCCAACTATATGCGCGCCTCAACCTAAAAAATATTTATTCTACGACTTTCATTAGTTCGAATTTTGTATATTAGAATTTTTGTAGCATCGCCGAGGAATTCAAATTAAGGAGCTTTTACTGTAGTGTTTTATCGTACTCAAAAAGTTGAATCGAGGTTATCGGCCATTTAATCTTAAATTCGAACATTCACATGCTTTGACCCTTACCCACCACGAAGAATGCCAAGCAAAACAATACACCAACGCCACATTTCCTCCCACACGCACCTGGACACGGTGATCTTTGTATCTGTCTGCTCCATGATGCGCTTGATGGTGTTGCCGCTCTTGCCGATGATGCGACCAATCAGGTTGTTGTGGGCCAGAATCTTCAAAGGAACATCCCTGCACAAGCAGAAGCTGCTGAGACATACAGCTGGGACACTTAACAGTTCACTGTATTCGTTAATACTGTGAAGAAACTGGGTACTGCGACGTCTCAATGTGTCAAAGAGTCCACGTGACAGACAGCCTTTAGCATCATCCTTGAACTAGACAAAAAACGCACTCATGTCATTCATTTTCCATTCACATTCCCTGCACCTACCATCCCTACCATCAGACATGCTGTGGCCCACAGCTTGTGACAAATTGCCTGTGCTGCAATCTGCATTTTCTTTCTTTTTACCCTCAATCCATATGTTACAGTGCTCCAGCACAGCATGCACTACAGAAAAATAGAAAAACAAATGCTGTGTACCGTGCATGTGTGGAACACTTGTTATGCATTTACTTTCACTGCGAGAAGGATGCTGCAAGCGACCAAGAGAGTTTGTGTTCGTACAAACAAGCACACACGCACACACATGCACTCACCCATCTGATACATCATGGGTCCATTTTAAGATTTCCTAAAATGGCCCGCTATAGCTTTTGCCCTTTCTGCACTACGGATGATGACCTATGTGGCAAGTTCTACCCAACAGACCACTAGGGTCAGGAATGAAACATCACGCAATATCAAACCAGTATGCGTGCTCACATGCAGACCTCACTTTTGCTACTTGCACGCATTGCTGACGGTTTCGGAGCAGTTTCTCACCGCTAAAATTTAACAAGGTGTGAGAATTTTCCTACATAAAAGAAATACTATTTCATTCACACACCGAATGATAAAACACGTGCACATGACGCAAACTTTTTTTGTTACTTTAATATTTATCCATTTCTTTTTTGAAGTGACTGATCCTACAAATCTTAAATCTCGAATTTTCGCATGTTGTCTACTGAAAGGGTTAACAAGTGTCCTGCTCTACGAACAAGTGACCACTCACCCCCTGTTGGTGTTGCTGGCCTCCTGCTGCATCACCTCCAAGATCTTCTGGCAAGCCGTGGAGCAGTTCTCAGGGTTGCCATAGATGGTGATCACCTGTAGGGAGAACAAGACCACTGCTAAAAGAAAAATTGAAAATAGGCTTTTGTATGCCAAACCCTAATCTGATTATGAGGCGTCTCGCAGTGGGAACTCCTAGTAAATTTTAATCTCCGGAGGGCTTTCTTTACCAAGTGCCTAAATCAAAAAGTGGACGAGTGTTTCTTGCATTCTGACCACATACCAACGTGGCCACTGCTACTGAAATTGAACCCACAAACAACCTTAGGCCCAGCAGCGCAATTTCATAGCCAAATTTCAAAGCGCTGCTGCGATATTTTAAAGCTACCGGACTGACTCGTCATCTGTGATCCGCACTGAGTGACCGAATGATATCACCAGTGGACTTTCTCTTCTTTTAATCTTTCCATCCCCTTTTCCCTTTCCCCAGTGCAGGGTAGCCAACCCAGCTCAGTCTTGGTTAACCTCCCTACCTTTCACTTATTTGCTCTCCCTCTCTCATAGCCAGTAACAGTGGTGGGAATGCCCTTCAGTATTTTTCACCACCCACTTCTGTGTTCAGAGCACGTGTAAAGCTTCCACGAAAGCACAAAGAAATGAAATTTAGTTTCTCTCTAGTTTACGTAATCATTTAATTGTAACAACTAGGAAGTGAGCCACCACACAATCCGACACTGTCAGCAGTGAACCTAGCCTAAACACGACATACTGCTGGCTGCGATGCATGAAACCGTGCAAGTTAATGTTAAAAGGACACTAATGCAAAAAGTGAAATCAGTTTCGTATAATAATATATTTTTTGAAAACTGATTTCTTCTATTTCGCAGCAATGAGTGATTAGAAG
Organism: Dermacentor variabilis; assembly: GCF_050947875.1. NCBI lineage: Eukaryota > Metazoa > Arthropoda > Arachnida > Ixodida > Ixodidae > Dermacentor > Dermacentor variabilis. The sequence goes on from NC_134569.1 coordinate 145,468,835, forward strand.
AGGAACTCAAGGTCACAATTCCAGTTATTCCATTTCGCACTAAAACTCCAGTGCTGATACATTAGCGTGGCACCGCATATTTCACAGAGTAGCGGTGGTGCGAAAACTAAACGAGAAGAGTCACTCTTTCAAACAAAACCAAAGTGCAGCGATCGGAAACTTAGAATGGCAACTGGGTGTCATGGAAAAAGGCCCTTTTCTTGCGCATTTATCAGTAAAAATACAGCTTGTCGACGTGATTAAAACACCATTAAAACTAAAATAGTAGTCCAAGATGCGTGAAAATTTCTGAAATAATGCATCACACACTGTAGAATCCAAAAACCAAGATGCGTGAAACTTTCTGAAATAATGCATCACACACTGTAGAATTCAAAAACAATGTTTTCAAAAAGTAATTTTTCTGCTATTTTTTCAGCCTCTTAGATCTGTGTCCCCCCCCCCCCCCTTAATTTGCTATTGCTATCGAAGCGTCGCCTTTTTGGCAAAATTGCGACCTTTCTTTACTGTTTTTTACTTTAGACATTCACCACTCACTTTTAAAATTGTTAGACAATGCGACTAAAGTTTCGGAATTGAGGCGTTATGGATATTACGAACTTCTGATAAAACAAGTTTTTTTTTTTTTGTCAGCTTATCAGGGCCCGTTGCAAGGAGAGTCAAGCATTCATAATTCACCTGTACAACACTCGGGCATCGTGCTAAACACCTCGACACTACTTTCACAAGTGCATGAAAGAACTTCAACTCTGAGGATACACCCCACCCTCAATGAATTAGGGTGAAGGAAGCATGCCTACCTTTTCAAGGGAACCAGCATTCTCTTTTCTGTGAACATCCACCCTGCAGGACAAAGCGGAACCACAAGCAGTGAGCAACACAACTAACAGAACTCGGGGATAAAACAATTTTCCACCTAAAAATATAAATTTTCTTTTGAAGTGCAGTTTCATGAGATGAAAAATATGATATGCTGCACGGTATACTCTCATTACGATTGCACTTCTTTCCCTGAAAAATTTACACAAAGTGAGAGGTGCACCTACATTATGCCAGGTTAAAGTTGGAGCAACTTTTTTCATGCGAAAGCGTCAAATGGCTCATTGTGCAAAAAAAAAAAAGCCAGCGTCCGGTGTTTGTAGCAGCCTAAATTCCCATTGGCTGCGACGCCACAGCACGAACCCACTTCGACCGAGCAGAGCGGGCGAACCAGAACACCAGCGCGCCAGATGTAGCATGAGGAGAGAGGGCATCGCCGCTACTCCATGTCACCTTCGTCCTCACCCTCGGAAACCTGCCAAGGGTTTCTTGTCTGTGCAAGCTCTCGCCAGCATTCTAACTGCGTCTCGGGAAGGCCAAATCTGCGAGTGGCCAAGCGAGTGGCCGGGAAGGCCACTCGCTTGCTTGCGAAGAGTTCATAACTCGAAGGACCACCCGGCGGCGTTCAATTGGACATTAATGCTTTCGCTGTCTCAACTCAGAAGTGCTTAGGTGCCCGCAGTTACTTTTTTTTTTTTTTTTTTCAAGTGGCCACCTCCAAAACGCGGGAGACGCACTGAATTTTCCAGTATCTGCTACAGCGTCCAACGCACCGGAACCTAGGCGTTTTGCCGTGCCATAGTGCTGACTCTGATGTCTCGCTTGCACAGGCATGAAGTCTGGTGCTATGGCATGGCAAGACTCCGCAGTTCCGGCGCGTCGGACAGATGCCGAATCATATTGTGCGTCTCCTAATTTTTTCTCACGCCAGGAGTGCAATTCGGCGCTGCGGCACAACGTATGCCTTGTTCCGGCACGTTGGACGCCATATCAGGCATGGAACTACCCCGTGTCCCACTTTTGTCGCATGCTGGACATCCGATCCGGCACTACGGTATGGCAAAATGACTGATCCAGCTGCCATTCCAGCGCATCGGAGGCCGTATCAGATGCCAAATTGTACAGTGTGTCTTCTACTTCACGGCAGCAAGTTTCGGTCGTGACCATTATACGAGGGAAAGAAAATTCTTACTTCTTTTATTGGAAAAGTCGGGGATGTGTTCATTATATTAGTAAACACAATATACCGTATCTACTTGCATAATGATTGCACTTTTTTGTCAAAAGAATTGCCGCAAATTCAAGGGTGCAAACATTACGCAGGTTAAATTTCCCACGAAAAGAAACATTTTTTTCATCCCGCATTTGCTGTGGGATGACAACAGGTCAACAAACAGGCAGCTGCCGCTGTAACAGTTAGGGACACCAAAACAAAAATGGCATCCGACAGAGCAGGCCGAACGCATTTTTTTTTTTTTTTTGCAAGTACATGACGCGCATTGAAACAGTTTCTTCCCATCAGTAATGAATAATATTGTTAATAACGGCAAGCTTGTGGCTATAACATAGCCACGTCTACTCTGAGGGGACAGAAACAGAGATGGGCATGCTTAGCTGCCAGCGACACAGAAACACATGGTGGCTATGCTGTGGAAACTGTGGCATTTTTCTTCACTACTAGCATAATATGGCATGTTTCCACAAAGGGTGGGCGAGTATCTTAGCTGTGTTACAAGCATTGGTGTATGAATAGGGTAAACCTCTAACATATCAGTGTAAACGTGGCTGCTATCATTGCCGCTCGCGATTTGTTGTGTGCCCACCAGTGCAGACGAGAAGAATCGAAACGCACCTTATTTTGCTGTTGTTGCCCACAACCATGGTAAAGCCTACATATAATAAAGCCAAGGCAAGTTTGGTTGTAGCAACTTTTTTTTTTCATGGAAGTGTGGAAAGTGATGAAAGGAATAAAATGGGGCATCTGCTCAAGAATGTTTCGTGTGTGCAGACTGCTTGGTATGTCTTGAGTCGTTCGCGTAGCCTTTGACAACATTCGACAGATGGTAAGTGCGATCATCATTCGCTAGACTTGGCACACAACATATCACTGCGGCAAGTTCGGGGTGCAATCATTCCACAGGAAAGAAGAAAAAAATCGAATTTTGACGACAGAATTCAGGGGTGCGATCATTACGCGAGTGCGATCATTACGCAAGTAAAGACAGTAGACATTGCCCGCTTCTCAAGTACTTTAAGAAATTTATTATTTCGCGCGATACCTTCTTCACTCAAGTTCTCACTAATTTTCAGGTCATTCTGCACGTTCTGCAATGACAGGGAAATTCAACATCACTGCTTTAATTTTAAAAAAGTTCGGCCATCAAATTAGACTGAAAAAATTCTTGCACAAAGCAACGCATAGGCTTATGTATGTGCAGTAAACAAATTTGTCATACAAAAATGAAAATTATGTTTGCACATGACCAGTTTACAGTCCAGAAATTGTGCTTCAAGTTCAGCTGCACTTCACACTAGAAACTTCAAGATAAGAATAAACCTTCGTTATAACAAAGCAAGCAGGACAAGAAGCAGGCTTCGTTGTAAAGGTCATTTCATTAAAGGACACCCATCAGGGTCCACTGGAAGCTGTCAATCACTGTGAAAAGAGCATTCCACTACAAGTCTGTCAAAAGAGGGTTCAATTCGATTCATCATTTATTTTATTTATGTAGAAAGACCTCACAGGCCTACGGAAGAGGCATAGCATGAGGGGGGCATATGGTACAGTTTATCACAACATACAATCAGTAAAAAGATACGCGTAAACATAAAAAGATAAACATTGGCACAAAACGGTGAAATTTACATATGTACAGAAAGATGTCAAAAACAAAGAAAAAAAGCAAAAGGAATTAACAGATAAGCATTGCATAAAAAAAGCAAGAACAGCAAGTAATACATAAAAGCAGCAAGGTACAATGCGTTGAAATGTTATACGCAGTGAAAAGTAAAAAAACAAACACAAGGCATAACGCGTGGAAATATATTGCGAACGTAAACGTAATGGGATTGATGAGTACCTGGGCACTAACTCAGCCCTACGCACACTGCGGTGAAAAATGTTTGACCAAATTACTGCAAAAGGCATCATGGTTTCTGAGCAAAGCAGTGCTATACTGAAGGCCGCTCCAGAGATGGAAAGCGCGAGGCAGTGGTGGCGAAAAGTTAAATGTTTGTGTCGCTCCATATATGCAGACATAGCTGAAATTATTGTGCAATCTGCGCGATAGAGACAAGCAAACCGAATGTCAAAAGAGGCACTCGTTGCACTGACTCGTGCATGCAAGCAACATTCCTCCCCTGCTTTTTCCACCATCAGATACAAGGAGCCCACGCAATACACATTTATGCTTCTTTGAAATATACACTTCGCCTGGACCTTCCTTTGTCAAACTTCGTTGCTGCGACAGCCATAAGCAACGCTGCATCCAATGTAACAACTGACAAACATCTGCGTAGCAGACGACACTTCCCTACAACCAATCAAGAAAGCAGGATTTGTTCCACATAACACGAAAGTCTGCTCCACAGTTGCAGGAGCAACAAACCTACAAGTCTACCGTGAAGGAATGTACCACGCACCGTGCCCTCGACTGCTGGGTGATCTGTCGGATAGTGCCTCCGGCCCGGCCGATAATGGCACCAACCATGTCACTCAAGACAAGGATCCTGCAAGACAGTTAAAAGTAAGCGTTTCTTTAACAAAAACACACGACACAAAACAGCCCATACATTATTCATCGCAGTCTCCAAGACGCTGAACAGAATCCTAATAGTTAGCCAACAGCCTGCAAGCAAACCCTTAATCACAGCTGATGAAGATGGCATATCACCACTGATCATAAATCACTTGGCACTTTGCCATACACCACTCCTATATCACTTGACAAAGGAAGCAATTATCCCTAGCTATAAAAATAGGCTGCAATTCCACATTTTAAGAATTTTTTATGCTGTATACATTTGTCAACCAATTCAGTCTTAACAGAGACTACGAAAATGCCTGAATAAATGAGATTAAAGATATTCAATTTGCCAGAAAATAAGTTATTGCACAAGTTCCCAAAAGACGTGTGCCCTATTCTTGGATGGCCACTTTCTCGGATACCTTCAACAAAGCATGTCTAATGCAATAGGCATCGGTCTCTACAAGCGACAGAATTCTTGGAACAGTGTCAACCACCTTCTATCACAGTGCTGGGAACACTGTCAGCTGTGGATGCGTCCTGCGCTAGCCGTGCAAAACATGGCAAAAGTACTTGTCTTCGCAAGTGATTGTCCAAGAATATGGCTCAAGTTCATAAAATGCGGTGCTGTGCGCACTTACGCTTGCCTTTAACCTAGATAGTACACATATGACCATTGCCATGCTGTTGCTACAGATAGACAAAAGTACGGTCAATGCATACACCAAATCTTCATTCCTTGGCAACATAAAGGCTGACTGCACTGCGATAGGCAAATGACCACAAGTCTCCTTGCGACAAATATTGCATGGTACTTCTCACGCCGCTCTTGTCGGCGCATCGAAGGTGGCGTTAGCACCACTTAAAGCCGCTTGAAGAAATTGCCTGGAACCATGTCGCTATCTAACACAAATTACCGAATGCTAGATGCACAAAACTCGCACGACAACTCACAAATGCTGCCTTCACAACTAAGCAGCTTGGCTTGGCTTGTCCTGAAGCATGGGCTTTACATAAGAGTGATACGTAGACCAACCAGCCAAGGCTGTGGCAAAAGTTGTCCGCTGGCCAGCGAGATGATCGGTAGCAAACCGCTGCAAGAAGTTTGCCGCCATGCTGATAAGACGGTACAATCAGCTAACCAGTGACTGGAGACTTGTGATTACGCATGCAGGCCAGACGGAGGGCCGAAGAAGTGACGTCCAGGTTGGCTTATACAAGCAAACACCCAACTAAAGCAAGCTTGCGTACTAAGTTGTTTGCTCTTACTGAACTTAACGGGTTACATTCACATGCAGAGTGCAGTCAGCGTCCCACTTCGTGGCATTACGATGACACGCCACACACATCGGGCCATGTAATGAGGGAACGTACAATGCTCCTGTGGCCTGGACCATTACGAAATTTTAAGTAACTTGTACCAGAACACTGAGCAAAAGGGTGTAAACAAATATTCTCTACTGCTGGCGTTATGAAAAATGTACACCTTCCATTTTTGCACATATATAAATAATGCTTTCAAGACGATTAAAAAATTATCTCTGCTAGTAAAGGATATACTATCCTGGCGTCCACATATGCGCACACAGTGCCTGAGAGTGATATACACTTGCCACGTGTGCAGAATAAATCCAGTTACAGAACAACACTTATGTTGATCCCCAACAGCTCCTTGTCTTTATCGAAAAAATGCATAAGCGGCAAATCAAATATACCATATGCAGAAGCAGCAAATCCAATAATAAAAAAAAAATGAGGTTTAACATGGCGAAACCACTTTGGTTATGAAGCACGCCGTAGTGGAGGACTCTGGAAATTTCTACCACCTGGGGTGCTTTAACGTGCACCTAAATCTAAGTACACAGGTGCTTTCGCATTTCGCCTCCATCGAAATGCTGCCGCGGCGGCTGGGATTCGATCCCGCGACCTCGTGCTCAGCAGCCCAACACCAAAGACACTGAGCAACCACGGCGGGTTCCAATAATACCACATGAACATGTACAGGTCCCTTATAAAAACTTGGCATGCCCAATACGATACACAAGAGCATACAGGTTTTTATATGGGACCCCCCAAATGTTCACATAAGACCACTGGCTATAGGAATTATAGGTGTTTTCAATAGGGTTCTCTTTGTGCTGCACCACGGAACTATTTCTACTTGCCCAGCTCTGCACGCCATATGGTACATGCATGCACAATCTACTCCCTATTGGTGAACTCCAATGGCAGATTCAAAGAACTTCCAGTAGTAGTTTATCTGCTGCTTGCGAAGCTAGTCTATTTCAATTAGAGATTCAGAGTGCCTTCCATATCCTTCATTGGCAGATTGGGAACAGCTCTGCCACAAGATTCACTCCACAAAGCAGAACTCTCTACTCCGCAAAAATTGAGGGAGTGGACCAGAAGTAACATGATGTCAGGCCACTCACAGCTAACGTACCGCTATAGCGCACGTGCCCATGAACGTGAGTCGCGGTCTCTCGGAAGAAACGAGTGGTGCCTCGCATCGTCAACTTGCACTTTTACTGCTTGTGGAGAGCGATGATTCATCTAGCTCAACTTCCGAATTGACCAGCAGTGACTCAAGGTACAAAGAAGCTTCGGAAACTAGTGTATTCAAGCAAGCTATTGACCTCATGTTCTGGCCGCCGGCCAAGAAAACGAAAGTTGCGCGAAGTTCGTTGACGGCGACGTTCGCCAATATTCGGACGAAGAGGTAACACCAGCTCCTTTTCGGAAGTTTGCATTTTAACAGCCTTTACTTTGTTGATGAAAAGTATTTGTGAAGGCGCTTCAGGCTGTCTCGACGTGTTGCCACAGAACTGATCGCAGGCTTTGCTGCATCCCCGATGTTTCCAACACAATCATGGCGTATGAGAGAAGAAGACTTACATGCGGTGTGACTTGGATTAGAGCGCAGGAGGCTAAAAAGAAACACTAAACTTCTAAACACAATGCTCGCACAAGTTCAAGCCGAAAATGAACAAAAAAACGTGAGGAATGCTGGGCGCTTTCAGAAGCGGATGTGTACTAGCACTCCCTGTCCATTGCTCTGGCTGGACTGCCTGTGTTTCACTCGCAGATTTCATTCTGTTGCCCTCCGCCACAGTGGAGTGCTCCGGCAGTTTGTCGGCCACTCCGAATCTGCCATTGGAATTTGCTATAAGTAAACCCCAAAGAGTTTTTAACGAGGCTTTTGGCACAAGACACACGAAGCAAACATCAGGCCCAGAGGTTTCCTCATGCCCTCCCACATGTGTCCGCACCTGAGGGGGAAGTCAGACGGCCTCATGGGGGACGCCTGGCCACCCGAGTACTGGAAAGGCCGGAACATGGGTCGGTTGCCGCCCATGCGCATGTTGTTGCGGCCACCGCCACCACCGCCGCCGCCGTTGCGCATGCTCATGTCCATGGCGTACTCGGCTCTCAGCACGCTTCCTTCGTACTCGTAGTCCCTCAGCTGAGCCACAGCCCTGCAGAGAAGACAGAGTGCTACTGCAACAAATGAGAGGCTAAAACCTTCTCTCGCGACTAGGTAAAAACAACGAAGGCTTCACCACATCGCCGTAGTGGCATAAAACGGGGCACTACGACGACATGGTGCACCATCTGACAAGAATGAAAAATGGAATGGTAAAAAAAGGCCCTGCAAGAACCACTGGCTTAGTCCATTTTTTACACCTGCATACTATAAACAAATATGGCCAACACTCAAACAGTGGTGCTCCCCAAAACAAGCCATGCACACACACCTCCGCTGACAGTGGTAAATCAAGTTTGGAGTGAAGGCATGCACTGGTGAAAGTGCACAACCTGCACTTCCTGGTTGCGCGAGAATATGAAAGCCAGCCACAATTTGCAATATCGAGAGGGCTAAACTACCCAACACTGCAATAAGAAACTGCATGGTTACCATGATCTAAGTGGCTGCAGCAACAAAGGTTTGACAGGACCCCTTGTGGGGGTTGTTCATAACGAGGCAACAATGCCTTATTCAAAAAATGTGTAGAAATGTGCCTGGCATCCTCGTGAATTTTATTTAAGCAAAAAGCTATTTTAGTGTGTTCTGTATGAAGACCATGAATGAGGTTAATGGCAATTAAGCACTGCCGCTGCCCCATCCTCGCAACGGTACCACGTCATTCAAATAAATTCCGCTTCTCTCCGTTCATCGCTGTGTCACGTTAGTGCATCAGCATAAACTCCAGATAAAGTAGCACAACCCACAGAGTTCCCTACCAAAATACTAGAAGTCTGAACCGGCAATCATACTGCTACCATAGGAATAATGGCTAGAACATGGATTCACTTTTGTGCATATGGCTTCAGAGGTTTCATCAGGATCATAATTTATTATTCCCTTAAGGGTCGCTTCCGGGACATTACATAAGGGGGGGAGACGGCGATGGGAAAGTGCCATACATCAGCTCAAACAAAAAAGCAAACAAAGGTAACAAAAAAATAAATAATAAGCTGTGTAGCAAACATCAGGTAAAAACAGAACAATGAAAATATCTCCAAACTGAGTAGCAATAAATTAAAAAAAAAAATGTACACGTAAATATGAAAAACGCTACACAAAAGTGGCAATAAAGAAGAGAAGGAAAAATAAGCGATGACACAAACAAGTAGGATTGCTGGGAGAGGAAATGTGAGGAAAAGTGGCTATTTTAGGTTCAAGTGGTCTGATAGTAACTGCCTAAATTTGGAGGGATTTGACTCTGAGACCACGGCTTTGGGAAGATTGTTCCATTCTTCTATGGCGATGGGGAGGAAGGATTTGAAGGCGTTGGAAGAACCATGCAAACGCTGTATGCTAAGGAAGTTAAACGGTGAGATGAGCGTAACGGAGCATGTAATAAGTTCTCGCGCAGTGCAGGAAAGTTAAAGTACAATTTTGTAGCATTAGTTTCTAAGCAATCACAATTTCCTGAACAAAGAAGGCAAGAAGTCCCTATGCACCTGCGTGGCTGTGAACGGCTGCATTTACAAGGTCTTGTTTCGTTGAAAATCGTCAATTTGCAAAGCCACAGAGCTGTTAGAAGCCAGAAGTAGGAGGTTTAGGCAAGTCCATGTCTGCCATCATTCCCCTGCAGACTGAACTGCGAAGCTGACACCAACCATAGACGCTGGCACCACGTTTTCCTTTATAGTAATTTTTTCAGCAAACTATGGCACAACCCATTGTAGCATGACTCAATCTCTAAATTTACTGTATTGATGCAGTGGTATCCTTCACGATCAGATGGTGCCACCTATTAGTAACAAAATTCTCTTGCTTCTGCTCGAGGCGCTGCTTAGCCATGACATCTAGAGAAATCTGGTCAGTGGCCATTGTGCGTTGAGAAGTGTAAAGGAATTTATACAAGTGGCAGATATTTCAGAAAGTTCAAAAAGAAAGGAAGAGCAGAAGTGCAGCAATAATTGGAATGTTTTAGAGTAAAGTTGCCATCCTACTGTTACCAATAATTGCTGCCACGACTTCTCAGGCACAGAGTTACTGGGTTCTCAGTATTCACCGTTATAGCCCGGCAAGTTTGTCATGACTGCGTCCATTGGTCTGCCGCGATTGTGTAACAACATGGCAGCATCCAGGCAGCCCACCTGAATCCTAATTTGCCACTGCTATTTCCTCTCCACTGTGACAGCAAGATAACACAGTAAAATCAGCGCTCACTTACATCTTACTTCATGCTGAGGATAAAGTATTAGCAATCTTTACATGAGAGTTAGCTGTTGGTACATGGTATCGAGAACAAAAACATTGAGAAAAGAAGATATGCAGGTACCACACACTGTGGGAATCAATGTAAGCGAAGCTTTCTGTGCTGTTTGTATTCGATGGTATTTCGTGGCAACATGGACGGCATATGACAGTTGTGATGTGATGATAAATGTTACCTTGCCTGCACCACTTGTGTTTTTCCACGCAGTACACAGAGAGACATGTCATTCATTCACTCATTTCTTTACTGAAAAGAGCCCAAACGAGCAATGCTTTCTGACGACGCATTTTCTTTCTCCCATGCTATGTTAGGTGAAGTGCCACGAGCACCAAGAGGGGTAAGTTTAATCACCCGTTTCCAGATTGTGTTGGTATGGTATCCAGTTGCACCCACCTCCCTGCCTCCTCTCTCTTTACTCTGTGTCTAACACTCCCTACCTCCTCCCTGGACTGTCATTGCTATTGCGCATGAGCATGGAAGCAAGCACGGCAGCTCCTACAATGCTTTTCCGGTGGTTATGCCTAATTACAGCGTCCACAGGGCATTGCTGAGTCCCTTGGGAACCTTCAAAACGGATTGTGGCGTAGCTACAGGCACATCGGAGGGCCTTGTGGCTCTGCACTACCGAAACATCATTGACGTCGCCCATCTCTCCGCCTGCACTGCTGCCGTGAGCTCTCAACCATTCCCCAACGTGGTGCGCAATGCGGCGGCAGCAGCAGCAGCAGTGGAAAAGTCTCAGCAAAAGACAAAGAAAGCTTCGTTTAAAAAAAAAAAAACTAGACAAAAGACAGATACAGTGCTTTGTCTATCATTATTGATTTGACTTTTTACACCGTTAGACCTAAGAAAATATACAGACGACAGGCAAAAAGCTCCGACTTCTACCTATAAGATACTGTAAACCCTCATTTATTCGCGACTCCTTAATTTGGAAAATATAATTCAAACCCTTTCCTAGGTCCCAGCAAGCACATTCATTATTTAATGTTATCAAACCCCTGCTAATGCAAATGTACTCAGCTGCACACCAGCTAATTCAGACAACCCTCAAAGCACGACGAGTCGCACGAACATGCAAAAAAAAAAGAGCAACAGCAGCACTAGCGAGCACCCAAAATGAAGTAGCGGAGTCCACATCACCATAATCAACGGAAACCGTATGGGAATGACAGCACGACCAGAACGCTTTAAGTCTATTTGTGCCTTTATTTTCAAGTTTACGACCATGCCTGATACTGTGGTGGGCGTGTACCTTCAGAACTGCATAGATCCACGATCGCAACAATAGCGACCACAGTTTCACATGCACTAGTTGCAACAAAGAGTACTAGCAAATATGTTCAAATATAAGTCTACCTTTCTTTTTTTTTCCCCGAGAATGTAACCAAAAATGAGCTATCAACCTAGATGTGTCAACAAATCTAGCAAAAGTACGAAGCTAACAGTTTCTCCATTGTACTCGCCGAACGGCAAGTCAGAGACTATCCAGACTGGCTTTAGGAAATGCTGCCTATGCAACGCACTTAACAGCCCCAACGACGTTGCAGTTTGGGGTGCCAAGGACGTCAGCGAAGCATCCAACGAGGACAATTCTGGCAGTTCAGACAAGGATGTAGCATGTGGCATCAGCTAGCGAGACGATGTAGCCAACCTTATGGTAAGTAAAGGTGTATCATGTTCGAAGTATTTCTTTTTTCTCTAAAGAGATATAGGTAAACTTGTATTCGAATCACCGTATATACTCATGTAATGAACAAGTTCATGGGGGAAGAAGGAAATTAATTATGCTGAGAAAATTTTATGGGCATTTTTTCTAAACAGCAAAAAATATAAAGTAAGACGGTAATGATTTGAAAAATGCATTACATAGATTATCTTTGCAGTAAAGAGACTTATACTATTTGCAAACCGTAACAGCATTTTTATTGCTCTTCATACTGAACCGATCGGAACCACCGTTCATGTTGCTGGCCGCTTTATCCGCATTGCGGATCCACAACGGCTCGTTTTCGCAGCTGCTTAGGGCCGTCTGGAGTTAACACAAGCATCTTGTCGAAGCAATGCTTTTTGGCACCTGTTCTGACAAACACACTGTGTGCGTCTCTTTCCTTTACCATCCTGCTCATGGGCATGTCAAACTTTATCGGTGTCTGATCAGTCTTTCAGCTTCTGTAAGCAGATGAACTCTGTCCCGCAGCAGGCTTCGGGCTCATCGCACAGAATGAAACTAAAGATGCAAAGTGTCCACCAAGAAAGGCAGAAAAGTGGGCAACTGACAGGTCAATTTGACACTACACCCTGCTATGCTCCCTACGCTGACCAGTGCCAGCCACCCCTTCTTCACTTAGACTCTCCCATGCGCAGCGCAACGCGTGCTCCTATTACATCAGAGTGAAGTTCGTAATCTGCTTAAAGAAACTGTTGCAGAGAGCCAGTTGCATTTTTTGTTTTTTCTCTCGTCTGCGAGGTGCCTTTGCACCAGCACTGGTGGCAAGCATACAGCACGAACATGCCAAGTGTTATCGTGTACACTTTCCGTCAGGTCCAAGACAACCATGATAGCGTGCAGCCTGTTTTTATTTCATGCTTGCCGCCAGTGTGCCATCGGCTTCTAAGTTGTCAAACCCACTGGCCCTGCCAGTGCGCCACCACAGCATGCTTACCGCTAGCATGGATGTACAGCCTACATAAGTCAGCCACAGAATCTTTGTTGCGCGACGTCGGCGTTCCTCACGTGGCATCATCATTAAGTATTTCCAACACAGCAACGAGCATCAAGTGTGCTTGCTGCAAACACATGTGCGAGAGTAACAGATTTTAGTCACTGAAAAACTACAGCTCAGCCATTCAATCGTGGAACTGCAAAGTAGCAAAGTTGGGGGTGCATTTATTATGCAAGCGCGTTCCTTACACAAGTATATATGGTATATTCTTTTTTCTTTGAGAGTTCAATATATAGGGGTCAACGTACATTCGTGTTCAGACAATCTTCGAGTAAATACAGCAGTTTCATTCCAACTCTGTGCGCATTGGCCAACCACCTTTAGAACAGCATGCCTCTATTTGATTTCTCCCTTTTTCTCATCTTGGCTTGAGATGTGCCAAGTTTTCAGTTTGTCCCGTTTTGTACTCGCCATGAACTTGCCAGACGGTAGTGGTAAATACTGAGATCCCAGTATCCTCCACGCAGGTGCAATCATGGCAGCTGGTATCGGCAACAAGAGGATGGTAATGCAATGCTTAAACACCTATTTCGGACTTGGATGTTTATGACAGCAGTGCACAGAGACTAAGCTATATTTACAATGTTCCAAGGAGGGTTGCAGGGCCCCCTCAGATCACCTTGTTCTTCAGTCCCCAAAGTAGAAGAAACAATAATAGAAACAGAAAAACAAGAAAAAAAAAGCATACGTACTGCTGCGCCTGTTCGGGAGTTTCGTAAGTTACTTGTGCTCGAAAGGTTTGGCTCTCGGGCTTGGAAGGAGGAACTGAGGAAAAGAAAAAGAAACGAAAAGAAAAGAAGGAAAATTCAAAGAAATGCAGCTGCATAATGTTCACGGGCCAGATTATAAAAGCAGAACCAATAATATTGCAACGCAAAGAGCACGAACTGGCTATTTCACAAGTAATGTGCTGCACAATGCTTTATGCAATCCCTCCTGCAGCTGCACAACAGCTTGACACAAGCTGCAGATGCCAAATGCCTGCTCCGCAACCATGGTGCTGAGAGTGCGAAGTGCATCAACCCATTACCCTACAACTGTCGCACAATCTCTGACATGAACAGCCACAGTTGAAGACCAGCTGCAACGAAATTTTCGATGACCATATAAAACGCCTAGGCCAGGATAACATAAACTTGTTCCAACCTTTTATTCCAAATGTGCCATTAGCTCTCCATGATGGGTCAAAACCACTCTGGCGTCACTCATGTGGATGCAGCCCCCGCCTGTTTGGGCAGGGCAAGAGTCATTTTGACCTATCACGGACATCTCGTTATCCTGGCCTTGGTTTCAGATAGCATCGCAGCAGAGCAGCCCTTGTTCAAAATTCTACTTATGGAATATGAGCGGATGTTCCACTGAAAGCTTGCAAAAACAGATGTTTTTGATACCAAAACTGAAAATAATGCCACCATTACCATTCACTAGCAGTAACCCATGACCTAGAAGGCTGAGTACCTGCGTGGGTCCTCGGGGTGATCGTGGAGATCAGTTAGGGTTGTGAATGCAGCTGCCACAGTGTGCCAAAAAAATCTGACGCAGCCTGCTGGTATCCTATGTCATATCCGTTAACTACCAGGTGCATGTGCTGTCTACTCAGATGCTGCTTAAAGGCTGTTAAAAAGAAAATTATACAGTTTCAAGCTCTGAAGCTTTGTAATGACTTCTTCAATAGTGCATACTACTCATTCATAACCAATTTAGCCAAATTGAAATTTCGCTGCAGCTGGCCTTTAATGAAACAGGAAAATAAAGTGAGCTGTATTAGCAATTTACGCTTCTACAATTTTATGCCATGGCCGAGCCCAAGAACCCCCATTGCAACACCATATGGTTACCTCTGCAACAAGGAACATGCGGCTTTCCTAGAGCAGATCCCAGAACAGCCCTTTGAGCTTGGTCATCTACTACATTCTACATGTACAGCACAGAGGTGTGACACTTCAGTCCAGTTCTGTAGTCATGTGCGAAACATGTAACTAACGAGCATGACATGAAGTCCCTTTATTTTTAATGGAGGGCTTCTATGCACCATTTTCTGGAATGTCAGGTGATGTCAGCTGGCAGCTGATGACAGGTAATGGTAGCTCCGGAAGAAGGAAAAAGAAAGACTAGGAGAGAGCATGACATCAGGCAGCAAGCCTCAGCAAAGCAACCTATTAGCAGCAACGGCCCTCCTTTCCTTCAGGGCCTACCTGAATGTTGGTTCCTGGGAAGTAAGCCCTCCAATGTTGCCAGACCTTACAAGGTGTTTGGTTCGCGATAGCTCTTAACGACGCCCTTGTCACGATCGGCAGTCGCCGCCTGCTCACCACTCTATGCCCCACGTGGTCGGCAGCCAGATATTGCTGTTTACTTGTCGCATGGGGAGGGCCTATTTCCCATGAGCCCTTTATGTTTTATGTGACTAGGCTTCAAAATTGTCAGGCGACGCTGCAAGTGCCTTTTTTTGAGCGTGCAGTAACTCCTTTAGACATGCACTTCATAATATTATTGCTGGCAATAACTGATGACAAAGAACGCTCGATTAAGAGAACAAAAATGGCGTTTCAATTTTCGTTAAAAAAAGTGGCACATTCTGAGAAGCGACGAAGTCCGCTGAAGCTCACCCACACCTGACCAAGCCTTTGGCTTCCTCCATAATTGTTGCAATTGTTAGCTTCAACTTCAAATTGGTCACACACACACAGCGATACAGGGCCTTCACGATTGCTATGTATTACAAGGAAGTGGAAAACATCCAGCAATCCCATCCCAGCCAATCCCTGCCGTCATTCTCTGGAAAGTTTGTCAGGGGACTATCTCAAAAGGCCCTTGCCAAGCTCTGGTCAAGTTTCTCAGTTTTCTCTGATGTATTCATTCCACGAAGCATTGCCAAGCATTGTAAGACTAGAGAGACATGAGCTAGCCAAAGAAAACATCACCAGAACCAATGCTAAGTTCCATAAGCTCATCGGAATTCCTTCCAACACTACATCAGACCTGATACAAGCACATTTCAGCTCGGCAACTATTTTTGCAACAAGGTAAGCAAGTCAAACAGGCCTTGCTGGGCCCGTTTGACGTTGAATCATTACAAAGATTCATACCGCTCAAGAATGACTTTTCAAATCTAAACAACTTAGCCACAATTTTTCCCATGCCATCAAACAATGTATGCTGTAGGAACAAATCCACCAAGGTTCAAGCGCCTGTTACATGGCCATGCAACTCATGTGGATTTTTTTTTAACATGCTTATCTTCACAATAGTTACACGCATGGAACTAAAGGTGCACTAAAGAATCGAGATCTCCTTTTTTAAATTACTTTTTTCCTTAAAATGCACATGCTTAATTGCTTATGTTTAACATGCCAAAGCCACATGATAGGCCATGGGCACCCCATAGTTAGGGAGGGTGCTTATGGATAACAATAAACTCGAACCTACCATAAGCAAACAAACATTATCAAACAGGCATTTTTGCATAATCCTAAACATCAGTAAACAAACATTTCTGCATTCCACCCATATAAAAATGTGGCCACCACACCCAGGGATCTGATAACATGACCCCGTGTTTTTTATGTGATAATTGCCTGATCAGCGACACTCAAAATATTTGTGTGCCCCACCCACATCAGGAAGCAGGTGACGACCCTATGGACCCAAGTGCCTTTGACAAACCATTGGAACCAGTGACATTCCTTTTTCAAACACTGTCACTGACGTGAAGTCTCCCTCTTCCTGTTAACTTCTCTCCTGCTCTGACCCCTGTCATGAAGTTTCCTATGAAACTTAGAAGAAACTGGCGCTGTAGACACTCAGATACCATGAGAATGCTGGGTCGTACATGAATTAGTGTAA
Organism: Dermacentor variabilis; assembly: GCF_050947875.1. Lineage (NCBI taxonomy): Eukaryota > Metazoa > Arthropoda > Arachnida > Ixodida > Ixodidae > Dermacentor > Dermacentor variabilis. Next base: position 145,485,701 of record NC_134569.1, read on the forward strand.
TCTTCTTGCTTAAAAACTAAATTCTGTGGATTTGTGTGCTAAAACTATGATCAGATTATGAGGCATGCCACAGAGGGGCAAACTCCGGATTAATTCTAACCACCTGGGGTTCTTTAATGTGCACTGAAGTACACAAGAATTTCTGCATTTCACCATATTTATATGCAGCCGCTTGGAAGGATTGAACCACTGATCTGCACTATAAGTTACTCGACACCGCTTCGCGGCTCACCAAGCCAGGTGCAGGTGAAGCCAGCAGAAATGCGGCATTGTGCAGCGGCTTGTCCTGGAAGTAGGGCGAATGTTGCCCTTACTAGCACAATTGGTCGGATAATGTTGCAGCCGTAGCAATTTCCCTTTGTGGTTTACCGCGTTTTAGGGGGTGCTTTTTTTTTTCCAAGTACGGTAAGGGCTTTTACGATAATCTGAACGCGTATGTGATATCTTGCTCTTACATAAAGAGTTTTCTCAACTGGCAATGTTTCCAACATGCACCACTCATGCTAGCGACGCTGTCGGAGCAGTGATGGCCAATTTTTGATGTCTACCCAAAAGACATCTGGCATTCTTGGGTAGTTTATGGTGCAATAGGCAGGTATGCAAACTGAAAATTTTAAAAATGCCGAGATCCCATGCAGGTAAAGTGTCACTGCAAATGAGCAAAGCGCTGACTTCTGGGACAAGGGAGATTACTTTCGATGGCTTCAGTTGAGGGCGCTTGATGTGTTACACAGCCCCCCTAAAGTGGAGATCAGTGGACCGAACTCACAACCTCGAGATCAGCAGCACAACGCCATCGCCACTAAACTGCCAGGGTGGAGAATCTTCACACTTGTGGCTTCATACAATCGCATTATAGTACACTTTATCTCTTTAAATTTCCTAGCAATCGTATCTTTCTAAATATATCAAAGCGATATGTTACTGCAATATGCTGAATTTATAATACAACAGATGAATATCGTAAATTTGCAAAGCCATCTGAAGCCAGAAGGATGATGTTGAGGCAAATCCACATACAGCAGACATCCGATGATTTAACTTTGGTCAATTCGACCCAGGTGACAGCTGGCACTCATACATTTATGTCGGACCAAACATTTGTTATTTCAGTCCAAAAATTTAGCCTTCAGCAGATAACTCGAACCTGGCTGGTTACCACACACGCCCCCGGCCCCAATGATCACCACAGTTGGCGACTCCCATAAGCGGCAGCATCCATCTCCTGTCGAAAACGCCGATTTCCAGCCTATCCCAGGAAGATTTTCAAGCGAAAACAGTATCTTACGAAGAATTATTACAGTATTTACCCTACTCAAATGCACACCTTGTTTTCGAAGAAAATTGGCCGTAAATTTCTCGGGTAGTCAGAGCCAGCCTAGCCATCATTGCCGTCACAAGATGGTGACCACAGATGGTGACAAAACAAGCATTTTCGCATAGCATAGCGACGACAACTTGTTGCTTTTAGTCTGATTATGAAATCAAATTCAAATGATAAGTTATTTTACATGTTCAGCTAGCAGCAACAAGTGGCATCGCAGGTTACTGGCATACTGGAGAATTGTATGTGTCACCAGACAAACTAGCGAAGTGGTTAGTCTAAATGTGGGCTACAATCCCATTTGCAATTGTTGTGAAGTCGCCTGATAAATGTTGACTAGAAAATGCGCTGTGGACCACACAAAGAACAAGATGTTGTGGCTCTTAATAGACAGTGATAAAGTGCTGTCCTAGAGTGATGATGATGGGTATTATGTAAATAAATTTACGTTCTGTGAAGTCACAGTTCACCATTGTATTCTTTCTTTTTTCTTTTCCTTATTGCCAGAATCATATGCACGGTACAGTTTTCTTGCTAAAATAATGGGTGTGCATTCAGCTTTCTTTATTTAGGAGCTCTAATGCCATTTCTACATAGCTATTTTGAATGGCTAAATAGTGGCACCCACTCTTTAGCATTCGATTCTGGAGCGTTTGAGAATTGGGGCAAATACTGACGATGAATTGGCGGCGTCTTTTGGCGTTTCTATTTCTGCCTCTTGCTTAATTTGGCCTGCCATCCACCATTCTAGGGACTAGCGCCAGCGTTCTGCCTCGTAATTTTTGTAGGAAACATTTCCTCTGTGCACTGAAAAAATAAGCAAGCAAACAAAAAAAGCTCACATAGTTCTAGGTTCTGCACAGTTCCAAAAGTAGCAAGAAGATCGTGGACGTCTTCACGCTGCACATGGCTGGGAATGTTGCTCACGTGCACTCGGTTGCCACGACTTCTGGAAACGAGCAGACACACCCCAAAGGCACACCACTATCAGCATACACACCACACATATTTGTACAATATGAAGCGTTTTTCTTTTTTACTATACAGAAGACACTACTAAAAAGGCTATGAGCAAGCGAATGTGGAAGTGTTGCAGAGGAGTTGTAAGGCAAGGCGGACACACCTTGCCACTGTTATTAGTGAAAGTTTGAGAGGACTAACAAGCATTTTTTAACTTCCTTATTAATACCTCGAGGGCACTTTATCTGGAGGCCATGACATTTTATGGCCACCCCCACCTTTATGAAATCCACAATTGTGATTTCACAAACTCAAGTTTAAATCAAGTTTCGTAAACCTTAATGCAACATTTAGTAGACCGAGCCCGAATTTCTAAAATTCGCATAAAGGTCAAGAGTTTGCAGATACGTCTATTCTTCTAGACCAGGAGACAGCCTGCAAGTCTTTTATATACATTGCTTGCAACGTGTGTGCAACTCCTGGCATTTCTCACATTTACAAAGTTCGCAATGGCACTCAATTGCATGCACAAACCCAATTGTAGGTGAGACTATCTTTGAAGAGATTGTTTCACATTTATGCTTTTCAGAATCAGCGATCGAGCAGGCATCTCGCTTTAGAACACATCAGCAGGACGATGGGGAACATGACCAATAGCAGCCAAACATTACCAAGCCATTTTCCTGTTGTGTAAAATGCCCGTGTTATCAGTTTCGCACAAAACCTGTGCAAGAGGTTCAAAATGACCTCGGTGAAGACATCTGCAACAGAGGCCTGACACAAGCATACTCCAAAATTACATTTCTTTTAAGACATTCAAAAGTCACAGCAATAATCGCAAGTCACAGGGTTTCACAGTGACACTGTATGTGAAAAAACGGTGTGTTACCACCACCATCCAGGTGACTGCCGAAGAGGTGCAACGCTTTCATTCCTTTTGCGCAAAAAACTGTTTTCTGTACGGAAACGAAGTCTGGTTCTGGCCGGTGAGGATGCTACGACTCCAGAAGGTTCTAATTTGGCTAATGCACCAAGGTTTACATATGATCCACTGAAACACTTTCTGCGTTTCCGGAATGCAAACTTTATTATATACCCATGGCACTCACTTCTGACAACATAAATTATGTTTTCCACCATGTATAAATTTCATGCTTTTCTTGACTGCTTTACTTCCCATATGGGAAACAAATGGACACCTGGCCACTAAAGCTTCTAACTTAATAAGCTTGACTCTGCATTGAAGGCACTGTATACAAATTATTCTTGCGAACTACATGACAACTGCAGATTGCTGGCACAACTAAAAGGGAACACAAAGGTTAAATTGCAAAGTTTTTGTAGTTTGTGATAACAAACGTTCTGTGATCATAGCAAAAACAGAAAGCAGCACATTCCATTTGCTGACATACTAGCAACAGATAAATACTGCGGGGAGGGGAGGTCATTAGGCTCAGAAATTTTTTTTTTATATCTAGTTTTGTATTTTTTTTTTATATCTAGTTTTGTATACCTGCATTTCCAGAATCCACATCTATCAATTTCTTTATCTGCAAAATTTCTTATCTTGTATGTTGATATTTCGGCCATAACATTAATTTTAAAACTGTAGGGAAGTGATTTGTTTGTTTTCATTTTCTCAAGATACTAATTTTGCACATCCAGCAAAGCTTCTACTGTGGTACATCAGTACCTATTGCAGAATTATTTTTGCAGCAAGAAGCTGGATATTTGGAGCACCCAACATGAGCTCAGATTTAAATATTCTTCTTTGAAGCTTTTAAAAGTTTGTCTTGTGTGCAAGCACTGCATGGCCAGTTCAAAACGCTGGTGTTCAGTGTGCTATAAAACAAGAAATAATGGCCTATTAATAGAAGTGCCTCCGTCATTGTGTGTCTTAAGCTTCCTAGTATTGACTCATGTGTGATTTGCACATTTTCGTGCAGTGGTTATTTGCACCACTATTCTGAAAACAAAAGGACTATTTTGTTTATCTTGTGAAATAATGAACCAAAAGAAAAAAATTTCATTTTTAGAATCAGAAGAAACTAACCAAGTATGTTAATTTTTAACAAATTTGGTTCATAAATAAAGAAATATAGCTTAAAACCCATGTGCCCCAATAAACACAACAGTACGGAAAAAAAAGCCTGCCACTAAGATAGGCAAACTGAATTAGCTTTGGGTGAAAATTACATAGTTCAACATATTAGTGCACTGTATCTAACTATTAAAAATATTAGTCATTCCACTCCATTGCTAGCAACACTAGAATACAAATGCCTCATAATGCCTCATAAGTAATTTGAAATGCCATATTAATTCAAACAAATCTAAAGTTTTCAATTGGCTGAACATGTCCTCTGTGCCAATAAATAGCGCCCACTTCAAACAATGCTCCATTCAAAAGACTACCAGTTCGAATTTCATTTTTATCTCACAAAGAGGTGGAACACAGGAAAAAGTGGCTCATAAGGGGTACTTGTAATGCAAGAGTAGTCAATCCATGCACACAATCACATACATGGTCTCCTCCCTAGGATTATGAATTACTGTGATTTGACAACAGCTCGTAAGCAGCACTCTGCCCCACAGCTCAAGCCCTGGGATAATATACCTTCTGTTCTGCGGTGCCGACTGTTGTGGTTCCACCAGCAGTTGGGATCCCATGAAAGAGTGTCCTACAAGGCAAAGTGGGCGTACACCCAAGTTCAGTATGCACAGTGACCCGAGTTGGGTACACAAAGAATTATCTCCCAGATGCTGCCAACAGCAGTGCACACAAAATCACCGCCCAGATTGCAACATTAAAAACAACAGCGTACGCTGTAACTTGACCATTCCATTTTCATGCTGCCTTACAGCAGTTCTATCAAAATGTAGGTGCAGAGATAGCGCACTCAAACTTTCTACACGCCTCACTAGCTGTAGTCCTTCCTGTGTCAATCTAAAGGTCACTAATACTAAAATCTGAAGGTCACTAAATTTGCCCTGTCAAAAAGGCAAACTTAGGCTACGTTCACACATGGGAAGCCGTAAGCGGGCGGAAAGGCCAAGGTAGAAAATCTTTTCCAGAGTTGTCCAAGATGTTCACATTTGTTTCGCCACTGCAGCGGAAACCAATGCCGCGTTCACCCACATCCATCTAGTCTGCATACATTTGTCCGAGTGGTGGCGATATTCAGTACACCATTTCAAGCGGAATGTTCATTCATTGAACCATCAGTTATTAAAAGCTATCATTTTGCGCAACTGCGCATGTCGTCTTTAACTTTCTATCATGGAAGAGGAAGAAGACAGTTTTGATACTTTTAGCTAGTTTTTCCTAAAAATGGACAATGAACAACGGAAGATGTTAAATATTACGGCCAGATGTTTGCATGCTAGTGCAGCTTTCGGTGAAGCGGAATGGCTTTCTGCTTCGCCATGGCCAAAAGAATGGTCCGAGACCGATCGGGCTCGCCGCCTAGTTTTCTGCTCGTTTCGCCGCCTAGGCGGGCAGATTTTGTCACATTTTTGCCTCTTCTGTTTGCTCTAAGACCAAGTGTGAACATAGCCTTAGAGTCACTACAGGCGAGTGCGCTTTGCCATTGGCGTCGTCAGCACGCTGTCGCACAGAATGGTTTAGCAACAGTTGCTGTAGTACGCACGTGCTGTCAAGTGTCTTCGTTCAACACACTTTGTTGCAATTAAGTGTGTAGCCTCAATAGCAGCACTTTTAACATAATACTCAATGCAAAGTCCAAATTATATTTACAACACGTAATTTTAACTGTCACAAGCATCCCAGTGCCACCTGGAATGGAAACAGCCATATTTCCTCTTTTCGCATTGGATGTGACATTGTCGTCTTTTGGCTCACAATGATTAAAAATGGTAATGTGGTTGCAATGATTTGCTTTATTCAAGTTAAAATTCGTGCTAAACAGTGTTCTAAGCAATAATGCAGTGTTATTTTGCAAAGATTAACTAAAACAACAAATATTTAATGTGCCTACCAATTTCCCCATTGGCACTGCCATCAATTCCAAATTAAACTTTTCTTTCGTGCGTAGAAGCGCACTGCCAACGTGACCACATCTGCTGGTCCAAACGGGGTATAAATCATGTCATTAGACTAATAACCTTATTTTCACATAGTACTTACAGGCACAGTTATAAAGGGAAACATTTGTCACTTTTTTTAGGACCACAGACCTTGACAAAATTGATGTCACTTCTGGGCACTTCAGCCATGTGCCTGGCTCTTGGTTACAACAATGCAACCAAGCTGCCCAGTTATGCAAGGATTTCCAAGACTTCCATGCACAATCCTAATCACTTCCCTCACATGGATGCTTTTTCCTCGACTACCTATGCCTGGGGGGTCACGAAATTAGCACAGAAAAGTAGCAGCGGTTTTGTTCCTATCTCTTTTGTTGCAATCACCGAAGATGTTCACCTCATCTGCTCACATAAGTTTTCTATCAGGCAATGTATTGGTTTTTTCCTTAGTCTGCTCTGCTGCAACAAAACTGTACTATAATCATGATTTAAAAACATTGTCGCACGGTGTTACCACTAGCACTTCTCACTCCCAGTGCATTAACCACATTGGTGACTTCACAAGGAAAAGCATGGCCAGCCCAATTCCAATGTTGACATAGAGATTGTTGCTTGTTTATAAAATGATCTTAGGGCAGAAAAACATTGAGAAAAATCTATAGCAACCACTTATCTGATATGGTCAAAGATCACCGGAGTTTACCGCTAAAGATGCACCAATGATAACCAGTTCAGAGCATACTTTTTAGCTCTATTCATACTTCTTTGAAAAAAAAAAGTGTTTCTTATTAGCAAGACAAGTTAAAGGCCTAAGTTTCCAGTGTTCTTGAATCTCACCCAAGCGCAACATTGATGAAGCCTATTCTACACTAAAAACTTCATTTAGTCTTTATTCCACATATTTCAGCCATTACTGCACACAAGAAATTGCCAGCATGGTTGCTGGCATGCTCTTAAATGCAATGTATTATTCCTTTACCAGTAACTAACCCCGCAAAGACATCAAAGTCTCATGTCTGTGTGGAAATTTCTTTGATGTCTGCATGTGAAACTTGTGCAGGAATTTCTAGATTTCACCACGAGTTCCTGCTAGCTTAATTGTGCAGATCATTCCAGAAAGTAATGCCAGAGGTTTTCCACGGTCTCTCATTACAAGGATCTAATTGATCAATACAGCTCATTATCAATGGAGTTTAGGTTCCTCAGGAAGTCCCTGCTGGCATGCCGTGTCATCAATGACGAATTCGAAATTCTAGAAGCATGATCTATTGACCTGATGTAACTTAATATCTTTCTCTGACGTCCCTTCGGAGGAGGCCTACTGAGCTCTGCAATAAGACCGCACAAGATTTGCACTAAGGGACCACCAGCCTCTTGCAATCAGAACTGTCGCTGTAGTGTTTGCCCCCAGCAATATGCGACAATGATCGTGACAACCCTTGTCGATCATAGATGCCAAACAAACTACACACATGGTACTGACAGTACCCTAACAAAAGCATGTCTTAACAAGACCAGCTTACATATCTGGTGGCAATAGGTAACAGGTGGCCAGCAATTTTGAGAGACAGTGCCCATTAAGGTGCGTTTGCACAGCGCTTTAGATATCTTCCAATGATGGAATACACACATCTCAACAGCATATATCGGAATATACATACTGGTCATGGCATCGGTACACAGACCGCAACAAAGGCAAGGGCTCCATCACGGTGTTATTGGTGTGCACTGCGACTTCTCCGCTACCCAAAGAACTTTTCACATATGGTTCTATAGACAGAAGTTGCTGATGACCATCCAGGCAACGACCAGACAACACACGAGAAAGTTGCAACTTCTATAGTTTTTCGTATGGCTAGCCCAACGCTTCAAACAGTACTTAGCTCAGCAGACAAGTGGTACATGTTAGTTTAAAACTACAAATATGTCGGGTCAGTTGAACGATCGTGTAAATTTTAAATGTTCGTACAGAGAAAGATAAATTTCCTTGTTCGCAAAAAAAAAGAAAAACATGACACGTGCCTGTCTTATCTGCGTTTCATCATGGAGGCGACTACTAAAAGTCCAAATACGTCGTTAATAATTACCCCACGATAAATCGCCCATGCAATTGCATCAATTTTTGCACTTAGCTGTTCAAATACACCGCCTCTTCAAAAGCACGCTGGTCCTGAAGTATTCTGGTCGACATGTGAAAGAACGCGCGACGGTCTGGCTGGAAGAACATTTTGCTATCCCCTTCGAGGCAGATTTTTGTGACCTGTCACGCTAACCAATCTTGACGCGACAATTTATCAACGCTCCCACGCGTTTCCTTCGTATCAGTTACAAGAGGAATCGCGGAAAGGAGGGACACGTATCGCGCTTAGTATGTCATCTTATCGACAGTCCACTTGTAAAATGAAAGATGCCTAGCCGAGGCGAAAGCTTACCGCGCAGTGACTTACAACGGGGTGGTATCCTTTCTTCTATCTTCCTTTTAACGATTATCTCGAAAGTACAGCACATTTACTATAGCAAACCAGAAACATATCTATGAAGGTCGCCGCCAGGAGACTTTTTGAGGAGCACACGCGGCGAATATGAGACGCTCCTCTGCATAAAACGCCGCAGGATTTTAAAAAAATGAAGTAGGCGAGTCCCGCCTAACCAAACACGAGCATGAAATGAGAAGCGCCTCTAAGGTCGTTGCCTCTAAAATAAGCACCCGAAGATTCAGCGCCGCTCAGCGACCGGCGTTTCCCAACGAGTATGCACGCTGGTACACACAAACGCGCACGTAAAAAAAGCGGCAATAAGCACTAGGTCAACCATTTCGCGCAACTAACGGTAACAGCGCGCGCTCATCGAGCTCGCTTTTCGCCGCCGCATCGTCTGTCGCGGCCGAATTTAGCTCTATTTCCCCACAATTTTTCGCTAAGCCTAACCGCAATAACCATGTGAGCGTGGTTGCGTTGCTGCGGCAAAAGCAGTGCCGACAGCACGCGCCGATAGTACGCCCAACGGTCACGTTGTCAGCGGGCCTCGCGCTAACGCCGCGCACCGCGGACGCAAGCGTCGCAACGCGTCATCAATGAATAAGCGACAACATGCGACCTCCTGGCCACGCCGGCCGGAGAATTTAGATTAGGCGCCATTTTGAAGCCGAGTTCATGCAACCAGAGTTTCCTCGGCCCTCCTAACACGAACCCTACTAAAAATGTAAACTGGCAGCACGAGACACTTGCCGCACGCGCTTCTTAGAGTCATAATGTCAACTAAGTGCGCATAAACACGACGTCTCACCGTTCAGGGCTTCGATGGCCTTGCTAATCACCAAGTCGTCGGCACACTCGACGAAAGCATAGCCCCCCTTCTTCAGGAGCACAGATTTGGGAACGGCGCCGGTTTGCTCGTGAAACAGTTCTCGGATAGATCCTTCGTTCACGTCCGCCGGTAGATTACCGATGTAGAGCTTGTTCATGGTGAGGACACTGATCTATGGATACAGTTTTGAGACAGTTTTTGGGGTTGGGAAACAAGAAGAAAAGAATAATAAAAGAAAAAAAAAACTAACACGCCGACGGTACACTGAAATATGCTCGTGTGAGTGCCGCCTCACGTTGTCGATCGCCACCCTCTTGGAGCAGTCTAAAACGTGGCACGCATTAACCCACGTGACCAAAAAGAAAAATAGGTTTCACTTTGTAAACTTCTTTAATGTAAGTTGCAAAAAATAAGCTTAAGAAGTTTTTACTTCAGTAAAATACAATATTATAATATAATTTAAGTCTGATCGGCGCATGTAGCTTCGTCGTGGAGAGAGGACAGTTTAGCTGTCGCGGATAACGGATTTACAACCGAAACTGCCTGTGGCGTCTGCTGCAAGCATATGGCTATACCAGTCGCTGCGAGACATCATTTGAATTTACCGTTCGTCGCCCCGTTCCCCGACCGTCCTCAGTAAAATGTACGTTCCGTAGACCGTCAGAAAATAGGCATCCAACCAATGCTGTATCGAGCAACTTAGAACACTTAGCCGGTAATGATATCAAGTGACCGTGACCAGCAAGTGCTCCGGTCATAGAAGTCTCAGTGCGCGCGTTTCGAAATGCAGTTATTTTTTATCTGCGACGCTTTCTGCGCAATAACTGCATATATTACAACTACAACGTGTAGACGTGAGGTCACGTCAAATTACCTATTATTTGTGCACCTTTGTGTTTGTAGTATGCGATGTAGTATGTTCTGGTCGCGAACGCGTGGCGTGCACTGTGACCGCTAGTCTCAGTAAGGCTAATTGGATTAAGATGAAAACCAGCGAAATAAACGCATATACAATGAGTACACATGTCTGTTGTTGTTGTTGTTGTTGTTGTTGTTGTTGTTGCTGCTGCTGCTGCTGCTGCTGCTGCTGCTGGCAAATTGTAGCAGTGAGAGAAATTATGCCTGCGGAGCGGTGCGTGCTACGCGTATACGAAACGGAATTTTTGCTGTAACGAATTATAGTAATGCGAAGAAATTGTAGCAGGTGTCTTCCACTATAGCCGATTTGAACAGAGTATCTATAAGCGCAGTCTCAGAGATCGTACGTGTGCGCGCCTATTACAGACGCATGACACATGTAAGCACATGTCATGTATGAGCGTCAGTGGACAGAAAATAAAAATGCATTCTTATGCACATGCGGGTAATTTCTTCCTATATTTGTTTGGTCGTATATTAATGAGTCAAAAAATCCTGGTGACTGCTTCTGAGAATCTTGTTCAATAACTAAAATAATAAACGTACGTCGTGCGTTCATTGCAGAGCGGACTTCCGCGTGGGATCTTCCGCGCACGAAGTTATTAATTGGAGCACCCAACTCGTAAGGTTTTCCGATTTCCCAGTTTATTTTTCACCACAATTAAAATACGGTATAGAAACCCGTTGAATCACTCCTGCTTGTTAAGTTTTCCCGGTTCTAACGCGCCAATAACGTCTACTTTCCATAAAATTCCCGGTATGTACGTTTCTCTTCCCGGTTATTACGTTTTCCGGCTGTCACGTCCGAAAACTGCGACGGCGCACGTGGGGAGGTGGGGGGGGAGAGGGGGGAGCGGTGGTATTCTAGCTGTAATTGTCCATTTCGTCGGCTGCTGAAGTTATGATGTGGCTGGGGGCGCCTGTCTCCTTCGCCCGCGTATCCCATCTTAGTCGATCAGAAATTCAGAAGCAGACGAAATGGACGTGTCCACCAGACAGAATGCTCCTTCCCATGACTCCTCGCCGCCCGCACTTCCGCTCGTCGCTCGCCCTCGCAGTTTGCTCTTTGTCTTAGTCCACATTGAACTCGTGTCTACTGCGTTGGTGTGTCTTATACTACTAGTACAGTAACACATGTTCCGCTTACATTTTTTGGCGTGTACTCGGCGTGTGTTGTGTGAACGGACTCTTGGCGCAGTGTCGTGGGCCTTGTTAGGCGGACCAGGGGCACAAGAACACTAATATTTGAACAGTCTCTCCCAATTGGATCAGTCCCCACTGACTGGAAAATTGGTAACATAACTCCCATCTTTAAAGAAGGCAACCGTACAAATCCTAGCAACTACCGTCCAATTACCATCACCAGTGTTTGCTCGAAAGTGATGGAGCACGTTATACATTCCCACACTGCCACTTTCCTGTCATCTGTCAATTTCTTTCGCCCTAACCAGCACGGATTTTGCAAAGCTTATTCTTGCGACACTGAACTTGCTCTGTTCCTACACGATTTGCGTTCTCATATCCATCGCAACATATCCCCACTGGCGCTCTCTTTCTGGATCTCGGAAAAGCTTTCGATAAAGTGTCGCATATTCTTCTCCTGCATAAACTCTCGCATTTTAATCTTCAATCAGACATCTTTAATTGGATCCGTGAATTTCTAACCGATCGGCTTCCGTTTATTTCCGCTAACTCGATCTCCAGGATCATGTCTCCTGTACTATCCGGTGTGCCCCAAGGCTCTGTCCTTGGGCCTCTCCTCTTTCTCATATATATTAATGACCTTCCACTTATCATCAAACATACGCCGTTCCGCGGACGATTTCGTTTTATGCCGACAGATAACAAATGCTTTAGGCTGCTCCGCTCTTCAGGAAGACCTCCTCCAAATGCAGGCATGGTGCAGCAAATGGTGCATGTCCCTCAATGTCAGTGGGTGTTCTCCCGTGTGATCTCACTGATGTCGTCGTTATGTAGTACCTTCGTACTCCCTTAACCACTCCACTTTAACATTGTGAAACATTTAAACACCTAGGAGTGCATATATCGAGTGGCTTATCTCGGACCCATCATATCAATCAGTTAACTAATTCATACAACCGATTACTATAGGTTATCTACGCTGCAACGTGTGTTCAGCATCTCCCTCAGTCAAACTACTTGCATATAAAACCTCAATATAACACAAGTGTTTCAGCCTTGAAATCCCGGTTGTGTCTTCCCTCGCTCACCTCCCGCCGCAAGAATGCTCGTCTCTTTTTTTTTATTATTTTTAGGTTCTTTCATTCACATCCCAGAGGTGACCAAATCATCATTCCAGCCCACCGCTTCTTCCGCCACGCGATGATGATGATGATGATGATGATCCTCTGTCATGGCTCGCTCCCACAGAGGGGGATAGGCCAAGGATCTATTGGCAGGAGGTAGCTAAAGGAAATTCGTATTTGAATGCGATAAACGCAAAGTAAAAGAAATACAAAAAAAAAAAGGAGATGGTGCAATAACTAGACTAGTATGCCAGCGAGCAGTCGGATGAAGGTGAACGTTAAAAGAGGGTATACAACCAAGGAGAAATAAATGTTAAAAATGAATTTAGAGAAACCAGTTTGACATCCTAATGCTGTGTATCTACCACGCGCGCCCATTCCACTACGTATCAATGTTGTTGCTTTTTTCTACACACAGCCCATGAATGGAATACCCTTCCTTTTGACATCGCCCTCATCAGTGACATATCTCTTTTCAAAGCTGCCATCGAAGATCATCTTCCAAGTCACACTGCCATACGTTTTTCAATATGTGCCCACCCCTCATGTAATGTCCCGTTTAAGGACCATTGAGGTATAATAAATAAATAAATAAATAAATAAATAAATAAATAAATAAATAAATAAATTTCTTTTTATGCAGCAAACGGTCTTCTGTTGGCCTTCTTCAGCGCAAATGCGCTGAATAAGGCCAACAGAAGGCTGTAGTGTTTTTGCCTGAACAATAATTCGCGCACGTAATATTCACGAATATTGCAGAAAGCAAGTGCTAGCTCGGTTATCAGTGTGAGCACGCCCTGTGTCACGCATATAGCGCTGACGGATTCGTTAGGACGCGTTCGCATCGATCGTAAATGCAACGCGGTCATCGCGCGACTATTGGCACTATATAGTTTACGGTTATAATCTTCAATTTCTTTTTGTTGTAGTATTACGCCAAGCAAGAGGCGAATGAGTCCCCGGTGGAATTACCCGCTAGCGCACGTACTCGTAGCCTATTTGTATTACGTCATTCACTTGTTTAGCGCTAAGCGATAAAAAATAACAGTGCGCATTAAAGAAAGAAGCGTAGTAGCTTTGATTGCAAGCTCGCTATTGTACTTGCAGTTAAACGGCTCGTCGAAATACTGTTGTTTGTTGTGATTGCGCTCAAATAAAAAGCTTGTCGTTGCTTCATTGCTTACTTGGTTCATACAGTTATGGCAGAAAAAGGCGAGAAACCACATGAAGAAACGACCATGGATAGGAATGAAAGCCACTCGCCACTATTCGGTTTATTCAGAGAAGACAGGCGCACTTTTTAATAAGGTGCGAGCGTGCGCAGACACACTTTTGCGCGTGCACGTAATATAATATATATATATATATATATATATATATGGGAGTGAAATTGCCAACCTGCATGCTTATTCACTGTAGCATACACCAGAAGAAGCGATGTCCATTGCTGCGCTTAGCGTCGCAGATATATCGCCGACGTTCTTCTTTGTCCAGTCGCTTTTATTCATGTGGTTTCGCGCCTCAATTTTCGGTCATACATAAAACTCGAGGCATCTATATCAGGGTCCCATGTGCGAATTAAAAACACGCGCCTTCAGCACGCAGCTGCATTATCGTTGTGCATGTCGTTTTCTATAGAGCAGCTGCAAATAAATGCCCTACAAACAAAACAAAAAAATAATGGATCCTAACGTTTGGAACGCACTGACAATAAAAATAGAGCGGAGTTAGCCTTCGCGAAGTATAAGCGAATGCTTATCCGTGCGCAATGTGTAGCGCTCACCCATATTTCGCAAAACTGTTATAATGTAACGTCCACCCTACAAAAAAGTGTTTTCGGTGCTTTCGAGCAACGTTCACACAAAACAAAACCAACGGCCTAGGCACAAATAGGCCGACAGCTGCGCGTCCACGCTTCCATTCACGGCAGCCAAACATTTTGCAGCAAACTGTTATTTGCAGTTTACAGCAAATGACTGTTATTGCTAAACAAAGTATCGGTAATTATCAGAAGGGAAACAACGACAAATGCTTTCGAAGAAATGCAGCAATAAAATGGGTAATTAAGTTGTTTTTTTTCAGTTTCACAGCGGAAGCCTGCGTACTGTGACAACCTGCGACAATCTGTGGTTTTTGCTTGTAGTCCGTCATTTAGTGCATTCGGCAGTGTAGTCATGTAGTAGTTTCATCTCTTTACGCCACACCCATTCTTATTTTCCCTAAAACGAGCCCTCATACATGCAATAACGAGGCACAAGTCCTTCAGCGAATTCCTTTTTTTCTTTTTCCACAACTTCTGCCCTTGTTATTGCGGCAGCAATTATATATGGACACTCCAATCGCATTTCTGCCGTCGGCGTCGTCCTGAGGTTCCGTATGAAGTCCAAGGGCGATAAAATCGTCGCCACGCGCCGTATGCTGTATGTGCGAATGAAAGCATGCGAGGGTCTGCCGGCGATCGCGGCTCAAGATCGCGCACGAAAGGGAGGAAAGCGGGGAGGAAGCGCGCCGTCTTCCGTCGCGCGCAAGGCTCCGTGCGCGCGTTCCACTCCGGGCGACGCGGGCGGCCGCACGCGCCCGGGCCGATATGTATCTTGAAAGCCATCTCCGATGGGGCCTGAGTCCGCCGTGCGCTGTTTTCACGGCTTCGTTCGCGTTGATGCGAGACGTAGTACGAAGGTAGGTTCGCTTGCTGCTGCTGCCGCGCTTCCTCACTCCAGTATTTTGACAGCGAGTTTCCGCGGCCATCGAGTGAGGCGTGTTCGTGTTTGCTTGTGCGCTCGTGACACCGTGCTTGTTAATTTAGACAGTTAGCGAATGTTTACAAGTTTATACGGTCAATAAAACTACTATTTACTTCGTATAGCTGTCCATTAATTTGCTATCGCAATAAATGCTTCGCCTTCCCGCCGAAACTGCGACTTCTTTTTCGATAACCACTTATTTAGAGGCAATTAACCATTGAATCAGCAGCTATATATCCTTGGAAGGCTTACTTGCAATCCCTCTCTAAAGATGTTGAGAGGGTATTCATGCACATTCTTAATGGCAATTGATAATGTTATTTTTTAAAATGATTGCAATAGTACCCAACACTGAGCGGTCTTTATTTCACTGGTCAGTACAAGCGTACACATAAGTATAACAAGATATGCGTTGCTGGACGCATATATTTAGAGCAGGAACTTCCTGCTTTAAGTATATGCGTCTGCGTTTGACTATTCTGTTCGGTATTCGACACTCACTATTCATATTAAAAACAATAATATTTGCACAACTCTATTTTATACTTTTTTTATTCAAGGGGCTTAAGGAGACAGCGCGTCTGATCATGGTACCGCGCTACAGTGAACTATACCACGTTATACCAGTAGTGATACTGCTGGTATCGGTACTGTATCAAATGTATTTTCGTAAACTATGAAAGCCATGTAGAGAGGCTGATTGTACTCTGCAGATTTCTCGATTACTTGATTGATGACATGGATGTGATCCATTGTAGAGTTTCCCTTTCTGAAGCCAGACTGTTTTCTTCGTTGACTGAAGTTAAGTGTTGCCCTTATTCTATAGGAAATTATCTTGGTGAACATTTTATACAATACTGGAAGTAAGCTAATGGACATTTAATTTGTCAATTCTTTGTCGTCTCCCTTTTTGTGTATTAGCATAACGTTGGCATTCTTCCAGTTCTCTGGGACCCTTGAAGTTGTGAGACCCTTCGTATGAAGGGCCGCGCAAGCTTTTCAAGCATGATGTCTCCTCCATCTTTGATTAAATCGACTGTTATTCCAACTTCTCCTGCCGCTTTTCCCCGTTTCATATCTTGCAAGGCTCTCCTAACTTTATCGGTAGTTGTAGAAGGAGCCTTTGTAACCTGTTCATTACAACTTCCAATGGAGGTATCGTGGCTGCTCTGGGTATTGTGCAGGTCAGTATAGAATTATTCCGCTGCTTTTACTATATCTTCGAAATTGATGATAATATTACCCTGCTTATCTTCCAGTGCATACATCTTGGCTTGTCCTATGCCAAGTTTTCTTCTCACTGATTTCATGCTGCGTACATTTTTTACAGCTTCCTCAATCTTTCTCACATTATAATTTTGAATATCCCTTACTTTGTCCTTATTGGTCAGTTTTGACAGTTCCACGGATTCTATCTGATCGCTCGAGTTGGACACTTTCATTCTTTGTCATTTCTCTATGAGCTCCTTCTTTACTTGGGAGGGCGCACCTACTGGTTGCCCTGGTGCCTTACCTCCAACTTCAATTGCTGCTCCTGAAGCCAGTCTAGTTACAGTTTCGTTCACTACCTCAATGTCATTTTCATCCCTCTGTTCTAAGGCTTAATATTTGTTTGCAAGCACCAGCCCCTAAATTGGTCTGCTTTTACCGTTACTGTGTCTAGTTTGGCCTGTTTCTTCTTGACCAATTTTACTATTTCTCTCTTCGTATTGAGGTGAACCCTAGACCTCACTAACCTATGATCACTGCATGCACTTTACCTTACCTAACACTTCTACATTCTGCACTATGCTTAGATCAGCAGAAAGTATGAAATCTGTTTCATTTCTTGTTTCACCATTAGGTCTTTTCCAAGTCCGCTTTCTGTTGCTACGCTTCCTGAAGAAGGTGTTAATTATTCGCAGCTTATTCCTTTACGCGAATTCTACAAACATTTCTCCTCTAGCGTTCCTAGAATAGATGCCGTAGTTGCCAATAGCTTGTTCACCAGCCTGTTTTTCCCCGCTACGTAGGTCTAGCTCACTAAGAAATTGGTAACCGCGAGGCCGCCGCCACGTTGCCACGCTGTGCGGGCGCAGACGACGAGGTGCCAACACAGAACACCTATGTGCCAATTCAGTCGAGATGCGCAATCAAACGAGATCCCGAGCCTTCCTCTGTATGGTGGTATGGTGGCGCCATCCAGTTCAGGCGCCGTAAATATTATTAATAGCCATCAGATCTTTCTCACGAATACCCAGAATGAACTACGCACTTTGCCAATACGTACGGACTAAGTGTAGATGCTTGTTCTTTCATCATATTTCGATAATTTTTAGCGTTACAGAATGAGAGGTAGCAACATGGAGGCGCCATTGTGGTAGTTACTTATGTGGCCTCAGCTGTTTCCCTAGAGTCTGTGTATACTAAATCTGTGATACAATTGATATCTTCGCGAAAATAGGAGCTTTTGGTACCAGAATAGGCGAGAATAGGAGCTTTTGGTACCAGAATAGGAGAAAAAAATAAAAGACTCAGTGCCCTTCCACTCTGTGAAGAAGGATGACCATCGAAGCTGTGTCCGCCGCGGGTCGGCCTGGCATTGAACTATCTTTGGGATCGGCTCAAGCATGGGGAGCGCTTAACGCCTGCTTCACCTCCGCCGTGGGTCGGCCTGGCATTGAACTATCTTTGGGATCGGCTCAAGCATGGGGAGCGCTTAACGCCTGCTTCACCTCCGCCGCGGGTCGGCCTGGCATTGAACTATCTTTGGGATCGGCTCAAGCATGGGGAGCGCTTAACGCCTGCTTCACCTCCGCCGTGGGTCGGCCTGGCATTGAACTATCTTTGGGATCGGCTCAAGCATGGGGAGCGCTTAACGCCTGCTTCACCTCCGCCGTGGGTCGGCTTGGCATTGAACTATCTTTGGGATCGGCTCAAGCATGGGGAGCGCTTAACGCCTGCTTCACCTCCGCCGTGGGTCGGCCTGGCATTGAACTATCTTTGGGATCGGCTCAAGCATGGGGAGAGCTTAACGCCTGCTTCACCTCCGCCGTGGGTCGGCCTGGCATTGAACTATCTTTGGGATCGGCTCAAGCATGGGGAGCGCTTAACGCCTGCTTCACCTCCGCCGTGGGTCGGCCTGGCATTGAACTATCTTTGGGATCGGCTCAAGCATGGGGAGCGCTTAACGCCTGCTTCACCTCCGCCGTGGGTCGGCCTGGCATTGAACTATCTTTGGGATCGGCTCAAGCATGGGGAGCGCTTAACGCCTGCTTCACCTCCGCCGTGGGTCGGCCTGGCATTGAACTATCTTTGGGATCGGCTCAAGCATGGGGAGCGCTTAACGCCTGCTTCACCTCCGCCGTGGGTCGGCCTGGCATTGAACTATCTTTGGGATCGGCTCAAGCATGGGGAGCGCTTAACGCCTGCTTCACCTCCGCCGCGGGTCGGCCTGGCATTGAACTATCTTTGGGATCGGCTCAAGCATGGGGAGCGCTTAACGCCTGCTTCACCTCCGCCGTGGGTCGGCCTGGCATTGAACTATCTTTGGGATCGGCTCAAGCATGGGGAGCGCTTAACGCCTGCTTCACCTCCGCCGTGGGTCGGCTTGGCATTGAACTATCTTTGGGATCGGCTCAAGCATGGGGAGCGCTTAACGCCTGCTTCACCTCCGCCGTGGGTCGGCCTGGCATTGAACTATCTTTGGGATCGGCTCAAGCATGGGGAGCGCTTAACGCCTGCTTCACCTCCGCCGTGGGTCGGCCTGGCATTGAACTATCTTTGGGATCGGCTCAAGCATGGGGAGCGCTTAACGCCTGCTTCACCTCCGCCGTGGGTCGGCCTGGCATTGAACTATCTTTGGGATCGGCTCAAGCATGGGGAGCGCTTAACGCCTGCTTCACCTCCGCCGTGGGTCGGCCTGGCATTGAACTATCTTTGGGATCGGCTCAAGCATGGGGAGCGCTTAACGCCTGCTTCACCTCCGCCGTGGGTCGGCCTGGCATTGAACTATCTTTGGGATCGGCTCAAGCATGGGGAGCGCTTAACGCCTGCTTCACCTCCGCCGTGGGTCGGCCTGGCATTGAACTATCTTTGGGATCGGCTCAAGCATGGGGAGCGCTTAACGCCTGCTTCACCTCCGCCGTGGGTCGGCCTGGCATTGAACTATCTTTGGGATCGGCTCAAGCATGGGGAGCGCTTAACGCCTGCTTCACCTCCGCCGTGGGTCGGCCCGGCAGCTATCTTTGGGATCGGCTCACGTATGGGGAGTGTTTACGCCTGCTTCACTTCCGCGAAGGGTCGACACGGTATTGCACTATCTTTGGGATCGGCTCACGTATGGGGAGTGTTTACGCCTGCTTCATTTCCACCAAAGGTCGGCTGGCACTGCACTATCTTTGGGACCGGCTCAAACAGTGTTTCACGCCTGCTTCAGCTCCGCCAAGGGTCGACCCGCTACTTTGGAATCGGCTCACGTATGGGGAGTGTTTAACGCCTGCTTGATTTCCGCCATGGGTTGGCCCGGCGGTATTGCACTATCTTCGGGATTTCTTTGTCTGCAGCGGACACGATAGTGAGGAGAGCAGCACTTAACAGCTTCGCTGTAAAAAAAAAAAAAAAACCCCGGTCTGCACTACTCACTCTCCGGAAATAACACGATCTAAAGCGCATGGCTTCTTGGCACGAGGTATAAGCCGATGCCCGCGCAGCGCTGAAAAAGTCAAATGAGCTCAACAGGCGAAGCACTGATTGCGATAACAAATTATCAGATAGCTATACAAAGTAACGTTAGTCATTTTATCGGCTGCATATACTGCTGTAAACATTCACTTACTAAGTTAACAAGCCCATTGTCACGCGCGCACAGGCAAACACGAACACATCTCACTAGACGACGGCGGCCACACTTGCTGTCAGATTGCTGCAGTGATGAAGAGCGGCAGCAGCGGCGAGAGAATTTCCATTCGTGCTGCCTAGCTTCACGGCGAAGTAGGCGCGCAAGAACATATGCCCGCGGCACCTCCAGCGAAGCTTCTGCGTGATTTCTTTATTAATTAAGGATGAAGTGGTAGGGATCAAGGTAAATGAAATGTTGGGCCATGTTGCTAGCTACCTTCTGCGTAGCAAGGTTTCCTTCCATTGTATCGACCACACCGTGCAATACTCTAGCATTTCCTTCGTCACGACCCCGCCTCATTTCTGGTTGCTGCACGAGGCAATTACGTCACGTCACCAATGGAGCGGGGCCGAGGAGCTTCGAGAAGACCGTGCGGAATTCAGTTTGAATTTCCAGCAGTTATCACCGCATAATACGTTGCCACACACAATCGGCAACTCTTTTTTTTTTTTTTGCAATGCGCAAACCCTTACATGCGAGGTAAAATAGAGAGAGCGAAGTCTTTGCAAGACGTCATCGGCACCAGGTTTGGGCTTTAGCTTGTAAATCTGTCATCGTCAACTCGCTGGAAAGGTGTGCAACCTAATGCTCGAATTATTGGGCCTGAAACAAATGGCACTCCACAGCAGGTCCAATGGCAAGGAAGCTTACCCCGACACCATTGACAATGAGCAAGATGCAGTAGGACTTCGCTAAAACGATCGCGTTACGTACGATTTCCCGTCGCCAACGTTTGCGATCGGGAACACAAACACAAAAAAATTACCCAACAGAGCCACGATTATTTTTTACCGTTTCGTATGAAAACACGGTTTTTCGGCACCAATGTTCTGTACACCGCAAACTGCGATCGTACGATACGCTTTTCGGCCGCTGTAGACCTCGTAAACAAAGGAAAAATGCGCGAGGCGCGCGCGATCGAGAACACTGCCCACCGCGGCAGCTTCACCGCAATATTCGCCCGCCCGTCTCGCGTGAAAACGCCGGCGCGCACCGTTTCCTATTCCGGCACCAGCAAATCCCATCCAGGGTTGTCGCACGCCGCATTCACAGCTATCGCCGCCAACTGTATTGCGATATGCATCTTGGCCTATCTGCTTCGCAGCACGTGGTGCCATTGAAAGCGTACTGCACGCTTTTAATAGGCGATATGCCAAATGCGCCGCCGCTCCCCGCTGCAGGCGGCGCGATGCGAGCGCCACGTTTCGCGTCGGCGGCATCCGGCGTCGCCCACCAGCTCAATTTTTTTAACGTCGCCGTCTTTAAACACTGCGCCACAGGAAAACAAAACGTGTCTCGAGCGGTCGAAGCCCCACTAGCTCGACGCGCCTCGTTCGTAACGTTTTGCCTTACGCATATGCCAAATACACTTGCCTGTCAAACTCTCTAGTTAGTTTGGTTCTTACGTTTTCGCAGTTAGTATGTTCCTTTGAGTTTTACCTACACGTGTGAACGAGGTTCTACTGTGAATCTATTGCCACTGTGGTCAAGCAGTGCGAACACGAAATCGCAATTAAAGGAGACAGCACTTATTGGGAAATGGTATACGCAAGATATGCAGTTTTTCCCCCTTCTTAGGATTAACTGCACAGGTATCAATCCCAACTGTGAGCCAGCACTGTGTGCCATTATTTGTCTTGTCCTTGTGTTTGCGGCACTTAGATTCTGGGAAAATGTGGATCATGCCACATTAACTCGCCCTATCAAGTTGCATTCTTTATTCACGAGAGTAGCTCGTTGGGCTAGTTGGTACAAGGTTATGCTAGGAGAATTCCAGAAAACTAGGAAAAAGGAAAAAATCGAGGCAAAGTAACAGGAAGGTGGCTGGAGACCTGAACTTCTTGTGTCCTAACACAAAAATCCATAATCTGATGTTACATTCACTAATGAAGGTTAACTTATAATTCAGTTTGTTTTTTCTTCTGTTCAAAATTAAAAAAAATTAAATTATGGGGTTTTACGTGCCAAAACCATTTCCTGATTATGAGGCATGCCGTAGTGGAGGACTCCGGAAATTTCAACCACCCGGGCTTCTTTAACGTGCACCTAAATCTAAGCACACGAGTGTTTTCGCATTTCGCCCCCATTGAAATGCGGCCGCCATGGCCGGGATTCGATCCCGCGACCTCGTGCTCAGCAGCCCAACACCATAGCCACTGGGCAACCATGGCGGTATTCTTCTGTTGAATGAATTGTTGCATTTTTAATATATTACAGGCTTGTGCCAGCGTGTTCTGTAGTCTTGGGCAGCAGCTGAGCAACAGTGTGGCAAACAAACCTCGCAACAGAACCCTTGACAAACGTGCATACCCAATTCCATGCAACTGGACAGCCAGGACAAGTGAGTGTTTTATTTTATTATCTCTGTTGTTGAGAAAATGGCAGCACTCTAGTAAGAGCCCCCCTCCCCTTGGTCACTTGGGCCTGTTGTTCTGTGCGTCGGCCATAACTCTCTTGCGCAGGTGCTCCTTGTAGGCGAGGATGTCCCCTTTCCACTTAGTGACGGTCTGGTGCTGGCACACCCAGATCTCCTCGGCCACGCGGCTGATGAGCCGGAAGTCGTGGCTCACCAAGACCATGCCACCGTCGAACTCGGCGATGGCCTCGGCTAGTGCGTCGATGGTCTCCATGTCCAAGTGGTTGGTCGGTTCGTCCAGTAGCAGCAGGTGGGGCACTTGCCATGCCAGCCAGGCGAACACAACGCGGCAGCGCTGGCCATCAGACAGTTGCCGAATCGGGCAGATCTGTGACATGAGAGAAGAGGGGGGTGAAATTTGGTCTCTGCTCAACATTTGACACAGAAAAAAAGAAAAGAGCATACAATATGCACATGCAGAGGCGTGGCTTTAAGCAAGCCTTTAATGGGAAGTACAAGAGGAGTCAGAAGGTTATGGGATGTGGGCTTTGTGAAAAAGTTGAAGTTCTGAACAGCCTGTTGGCATCCAGTAAAGCTCTACTACACTAAATTCACGGCATGCACTAGTATGTGGTGGAAATATCAATATCACACTGCATTCCCAGACAATGTAAATACTAGGACTTTTCACAGATCCCATGCTGTGTGAACTTATGACACTTATGGTACATGTTAGCCATATATGTACACATTATCATAAAGTAAAACGTGAAATAAAACAAGAACACACTCGACATGTCCAAACTTCACCAAGTAATTGACTATATGTGCAAGTCATGCAACATGCCTCTTGGTCACAAGGAGATTATCCCATGTTGGATGAGAGAATCAATGTGCAATCGGAGTTCTGCAAACATGCACTTTATTTTTATGTCTTGTATGACATCTTTGGAATCAGCCACTGACATCCACAGTGTCCCTCCTTCATTTGTTTGCTCCCAGAGCCATCTCTTCACACTTAAGCAATAGAGCCAGCTTTGTGTTACTCGTACATGCTTCAGGAAAAAGGAAGAGAGAGAGAGAGAGAGAGAGAGGGAAAGAAGAAGAAAACCCACCCCGATTACGATTACTTCATTCAAAAATGTTATTGATTACAATGACTAATTACTGCCCCATGAAAGTAACTGAGCAATTATTGAAATGTAATCGATTACGTTCCTGTTAATTTCCTGCCAAACTTCAACATTGCACAAACACGGTAAGTAGAACGAGCTTGGCTCTTTCAGTGCATCCTCTGCAGCCATTTACACGTTTATGTTCACGAACAGTTGCTCTTCAAAAATTTCATTGGCCATCGTCCCTCGTTTTCTTGCGAGGAAATCAGTGTCGACACTGAAAACTCGTCTGACATGTGCGTGGGAGTGAAGGGCAGTGTTTCTACATATGGGCACCTTGGCCATATGATTGTATTAACTAAATGCCCCGATGGTTGCTTCTGGATGCTCCATAAAGAGCAGAGCTTCAATGTTGCCAAGTCTCTGAGAAAGTGCTCCCGGCAGGGCTCATGAAAAGATGAAAAAAATTGTCCATAGGTTTTTGCCGGCATCAACATTCGAAGTGGGCATAACTATGGAGCTACAGCAGCCCCAGTTCACTTTGTTACCCAACATCTGGTGCAGCGTGAATATGGCGAAACAAATACTGAGCGGCTGCATTCGCCCGACTGAAAATGTGCATCCACGAGGTTGCTGCATGGCATGACTGCATGCGTTTCGCTGTAGCTTCTGCCATATTCAAGTGTTCAAGGCTGCATTGCCTGTTATAGAGTGTCTCATAAGTAAAGCAACTGGTTACATGTAAACATTCAAGAAAGTACTTGAATTACAATACTCACATAAAACGTAATTAATTAAATGTAGGGGTGTGCAAAAATGTGAAAATTCAGAGTACCATTCAATACTATATTTTTAATATTTGCATTAGTTTTGAAACGAATATTCAGAACAAATTAAATATACTGATCGCTGTGCGCTAGCATAAGCGGTTCTTGGCGTTTGTTTCTATCTAGTCAAAGAATACATGTAACATTTTTGTGCTTAATTTTGTAATTTAGTGCTGCTGATGAAATTTAGCCTGTAAAGTGCGCTCAGCCATTGGACTGCTAAGCTGTGTGAGCAAGTCAGCCTGTCGGTACAAAGGGGTGCCGGCTAGGGGTTAGCGAGGGTAGATTTAGAACGAAATGAAAGGAGATAGGGGTGACTGTGCAGAAGAACACAACTGCAATAAGAATGCTCTTCCTGAGAGCACAGGTCCCATGCGTCGATCCTCAGCAGTGATGCCCCAATTCTGAGTTTATTGCTTGACAGCAATGCGAAGAGTCCCAGCTGCCACAGGGTCAAACGCCTCAGAGTTTATCGGAACCTGATGCTAGATAACAAGGCACAGTTTGGCGATAACAGACAGCTAGTAGGAATGACTCAATTTCCCTGGTTAAGATGAGTCAAATGTACAATCTTTTTGTATAATGTACAATCTTTTTGTATTCATTACGTACAAGTCTGGTGTTAATAAATGATGTATTCATTCATTCATATAGAAGGCCCTGTTAGGCTTCTCGTAGCATTTACCCTCAATCCTCTGCTTGAAGAGCTCTTCTCATCTTGAAACTGGTAGCACGGAATGCGAGGAAAGAAAGGGTGTGCCCCTACTACATTAGCTAGTAGTAAGCCACATGCGTCACATAATCAACTTGGCGTTTACTTGTAACTGCTATAACAAAACGACAGAGTGAAAAAACAAAAAACAAAAGACATGCAGCCAAAGATCCAAATTAGACAGGCTCACAAAAAGACGCGAGGCTTGAAGAGATCGACAGTGGTCGAACAAGGAATTCCTTAGCCTGGAGCCAACTATTTGACAAGTCTTCATCAGAGTCCTGACAAAGACAGGTTCCCTTGTTCAAATACTGCTGAGCATAGACAAATAACAATGTGGCCTTAATAAACGAGAGATACTGCTCTCCCATTCCATGAACTCTTGCTTCATGTACTTGTGTTCCGTAAACTACTATTTCACAACTATTCTAGCAGTGAAATTATCTTTATCCTTTATTAGCATTCATTTGTATTGCCACTATTTTTGAACAACAGCACAGGTCCATTACTGCCCACCCGTCTCTCCCTTCCTCCGACACACTTCACAAAACTAGTCAGCCTCACCCACCTGCTGCCTTCCAGTGAGGCCATAGCGGCCGATGATCTTGCGCATCTCTTCTTTCTCCTTAACCTCTGGAAAGCTGGACATCATGTACTCCAGAGCAGACATGTTCAGGTTCAGTTGCTCTGACAGGTGCTGCACAGGTATAGAGAATAATGTCACACACACACACACATGTACAAGTCTGGTACAGAAAGCACTAGGGTTGCTAGAAAATCAACAACCAGGCAAATGTGAACCACAAGTTTATTGACAATACCATAGTAACTTGTTACTGCAGTCACATGGCGTGGAGGGAGCACTCCCATTCACCAACACAGATTTGAATCACTGGCATGCGTGTTTTGAGCATATTTTGGAGGCAGTGGGCTATGCACTCGAGTGTTCGAATGCTGACATTTCGATATCTGCCTGGTTATCTCGAGTTTTGTTGCTCCATCCTAGCTGCTGCCCGGTGGTGATAAAGACACAATTAAAACAAGATAAGGGATCAATTTCCTCTTCTATGTGGCAGTAAAGCTGCTGTGTATAGTGCTATCTGACGGGTTCAAAGGTAGAAAACGTTCGAATTGTGATCAGGTGCTGAAAACGATGGAAGGAGTGGAATACGGAGATAAGACTACCTACAGACGCAAATTCTGTTTATCTTGCTGACAGGGCAAGACTGGGTCACATGTATCGTATCTACTCGTATAATGGTAGAATTTTTTGTCAAAATAACTGCCGCATATTCAGGGGTGCGATCATTATGCGTGTTAGATTTCTCATCCCGCATTTGCTGCGGGATGACAACAGGTCAACAAACAGGCGGCTGCCGCTGTAACAGTGCAGGGACACCAAAACAAAAACGGCGACCAGCGGAGCAAGCCGAACACGATTTTTTCTTCTTGCGAGTACATTACGCGCATTGAAACAGTTTCTTCTGTATCAGTAATGAATAATATCGTTAACATCGGCAAGTCTGCGGCAATAACGTCGCCATATCCACTATGAGGGGACAAACAGAGATGGGCATGCTTAGCTGCCAGTGACATAGAAACACACGGTAGGCATGCTGCGGAAACTGCGGCATTTGTCTTGACTACTATCCTAATACGGCACGTTTCCGCTAAGGGTGAGCGAATTCTTAGATGTGTTACAAGCGTCGGCGTATTAATAGGGTACACTTCTAACGTATCAGTCTAAACGTGGCTGCTATTGTTGCTGCTCGTGATTTGTTGCGTATCCACGAGTGCAGACGAGAAGAATTGAAAGGCGCCTTTCTTGCTGTTGACCACAACCATTATAGGGCCCACAAATAATAAAGCCAAGGCAAGTTTGGTTGTCGCTTTTTTTTTTTTTCATGGAGGTATGGGAAGTAATGAAAGGAATTAAACGGGGCATCTGCTTAATAAGAATGTTTGGTGTGTGCAGACCGCTTGGTATGTCTGAAGAGTCATTTGCATAGCATTCTACAGATGGTAAGCGCAATCATTATTAGCTAGACTTGGCACACGACATAGCCATGGCAAGTTTGGGGTGAATTCATTACATGGGAAAGAATCGAATTTTGACGACAATATTCAGGGGTGTGATGATTATGCAAGTGCGATCATTATGCAAGTAAATACGGTAATTGCTGGCTTCTGGTAAGTTGCAAGGCATTTGAAAATGGCCAACAAGCTGCACAATACAGCTAAAGAAAGCCAAGGATTGCATAGAGATGTAAAGGAAATGTAAAGAAAGCTTTGTAAAATAACAAATCAAAAGCTTCTTCAATTGGGGTGGAGGAGGCAGGGGGGAGGGAGCGCGAGCAGTCAAGGCGGACTTGGGTCACCAGGTCATGCAACCGGTGCATCGGCATGGCCGCTCTGCCGGCCTGACAACAGCCAGTGGATAGCTGTTCTCATCCATCGCAGCCCAAAAAGCGGTTCGCAACATCTGAAATTCGGCATCTTGTAAGCTAAGTGACACGGGCTGGAACTTTTAAAGTTACGCAAGAAGTGAGGTCATATATGTCTCACTCCATGCATTTCGTAGTGAAGTTGTATTTGACCGGTAATGCTTTTCTTTTTTACGAAATAACCACTTCATGCAATACAGCTATAGCTTATGGACTTCAGGATACATCAACTCTCACATTATTTGTGCTGCTCAGATGTCACGCACCATATTTTGATTGTGAGTGCGAGCTGTGCGGTATGGTCGCTGACAACACAATTATGCCACTCTGCTCATTCAGTGACAAGTAGGTCCAGACCTAGAGCGCTTTCCACATAATAATCTCGTCACGTTTTGCTGCATAATTGTACGAGACTTAATCTTACACCAAAATGCATGACACATATCTGTGTCTCTCAATGTGATGCCCTATTTTTTGGTCACAAATGCAAGCAGTGGGAGAAGCCTTTTTACAGTGCTGCCTGTTATGCCTGATACGGGTCCCAGCACACAGACAAAAAAGAAATCCTTCTTACCTGATGGTATCGAGCAATCTTCAGGTGCGAATGTGTCCGGATCAAGCCATCGTTAGGCACAAGCTGTGTGGAAGAAAAAGCAGCATCAAAACCAATGCTCTTTCTAGGTTTCAGAAGAACACCAGGGAACCCTCGCACTGCACAATCACTGCAATAAGCTCACGCCAGAAAGGTCGAGACGAAAGTGCAGCGGGAAACACCACTACATGACCAATGCGGCTAGAAAGTCCTGTCGAGCAAATCTTTTGCAAAGCTTCGTAAGTGCACTTTTCCAAATGCAAAGGTAGGACACTATGCAGAAGTAGTACACAGCACACAGAAGAAGAATGAGCACATATATAAACATGTTTAAAACCAGCTGAAGCCTCTTCAGTTATTCATACTGAAATTGTAAAGTTACGGTGGGGAACTGCAAACCTTGTGCACATTAGAGAGCTATGTGCACCGTACAAGAACACATTGCTCATGCTGCAGTCGTCGACCGATTTTCCTCACCTCGCGGAGACCGAAAGATAGTCTGAAAAATCGAACAGCCCGAAAAACTCGCTCAGCGAGAAAAATAAAATACATTAGGCTTACAGCGGCATTTTGTTAGCCAAAGAAGAGCGGGCATGACCTCCGAGACTGGATGATGTCGCATGCTGTCTACTGAAAGCGTGCGCGTCCCAATCTTGGAAGTTATGGAGTGGGCCACTGGCCAGTCAAGCCTGGCCAAGCTAGTGGGAAATACATGGCAGCGCCCAAAAGAATTGGGTAGCGCGGCTCGGAACGAGTGATCTAGTCTGGAAAATCGAACTTTGGGGCCTAAATTTGTCAGAAAAATCGGTCACGAAATGCTTTATGGGAACCCTGACAGTGAATTTATGAAGTCTGGAATATCCATCAAGTCCAATGTTTTGGAGTCCGAAAAATCCGCCGGCAACTGTATAAGCATCAATGATATTCTTTCACATCTGTGTGAACTATGCTTGCTTGATCAAATTACATCATGAGTGTTACATGTCACTTGTGCTGTAGCTAGCACTACAGGCCCTTCGTGTGTGCAATGGGAGTCTTGAATTTTGTAAAGTGTGACCATAGCCAACTGATCTGTCTGCCATTCAAACTGACAACCGCCAATTACACTGTCAGCACTGCCACTTAGCATGCAGGCACAACACTTTCCATCTGAATTTCATTTGCCGCGTCTCTGCTATACATGCCAGTCCCCTTGAGAATATGAACGGCAGGCTGTCTTCTGCTATTGGCATGCAGACAGCTTGTGTCTTGCGTACAGGGGAAGTGAGGAGTGCTGGAGGTGACAGTGGCTTGTAGAATGGTGACTGGCGTCACTATAGAAAGACTTGCCGACTAATTATGAAATGTGGGCAGCACAACAGACCAGGGTGGTGAAAGAAAACATCAAAAGCATTTTCATAATCACTGCGTATCGTGCTATCCTCATTTCACAGTGAAAACCTATGAACTTGAATGAATGTCAAGCTTGTAACTCACCTCGCCACAAAGGAGCTTGAGCAGGGTTGATTTTCCGGCTCCATTGGGTCCTACCAGGGCCACTCTCGTGTCCAGGTCAATGCCAAACTCGAGATCCTTGTAAATCCAGGGCTGCACAAATGCCACCGGTACTAAATCATGTGCAACCTATCTGGACCAGGCAACCCTAGACAAATTTGCAAAGCAGTGCAGGTGCTTGATGTGCCTGATGCACTTAAGGGGGGACACGGGTCTTGAGGCGAAAAAATGCTCGAAAAAAATCAATTTTTTGAAAATAACATTTTCAGTACCTACAACTACTGTTCCTTTAATTCACCAAGTTTCACACCTCGTGGAAGAGTATTTTGCCTGCAATATCAATTTATAACATCACTGTGAGCTGAATTCCACGCAAAAACAACCCTTTATATCGTGGCGCGTAGCTCTTTTCCTACGCATGCGATTGCAGCCATCTTGGTCTCGTTGGAAAGAGGAGCCTTTCTTCTCCAATTTCCTGCCAAAAGCGACTGTGTCGGCTCACCGGTGATGTTAAAATCTGCGAAAAAAAAAAAAAGTCCGAATGCGCGATCCGATTCGTCGACTAGCGCGCGTGATCAGAAACGCGGGCTGTGGTTGGCGGCGCGAGGTTCCCGACGTCTGCTCCATTCCGCAGACGATGCGACGGCATGTCTCGTAGGTTTGCGACGAATGCGCAACGATGACCAATCCACCAGAAAAGTTCGCTAGGAGGCACAACTATGGCAAAAAGAAGAAGCGATCAGCTTATAACTTTCAGATGCGTTCCATTCCTTCGGAAAACAGCGTCCGCCGCCAACCGCAAGTGATGCCAAAGCCGTGAATGATGCCGAAGTAGGCCTAGCCAGCTCGCCTATGAGTGAGTGTGTTCCGGACAGCGGCCACGTTTGCCGTGCCACTGCAATGTTGCAGCGTGCGGATTTGCTGCAGAGGGAGATGAACGCTCAAAAAAAATACTTCAAGTTCTTGCGTCAACGCCAGCGACAAAGCGGAAGTTGGATTTGCTCACTCGTGCCGACGGCACTGCAGTCAACGCTATCATCAGTAAGACTCCGTGAACGCACTAATCGTTTCTCAAGTGCAAGGTGCGCAGCGGTAACGTCGCAGTAGGCAAAAGCAAACCGGAATAAGGCCTCACCATAAAGATCATTATCACGTGCGCGTGCTGCGGCGATATCGCGTCGGCGTGGAGCTCGACCCGCATGAACGGCAACCTTGCTGCGCGAACGATGCAAGCCACTGGGAATCTGCGAACGACGCTAAACAATGTTTTTGGCACATTTGGGTGGCCGTGGTCACAGCGACTACATTACTGGTGGCTTTTAGCCACTTTTACTGCAAAATAGTGCTAAATTATTTCTGCACTTTTGGATAAAAGTGAATGTATTTCTTTTTTTCTCGTTTTCTCAAAACATCGATTTTTGACTTGCTGATTTGTGCTGATTTGCAGCAGTATATCTGTGCCTTCAAGGCAGCTAGAGCCATAGTTTTTGTTGTGGCTTATTTGTAGCTGAGTGTGCAAAGTACACAATGGTAGGAACAGATATGGGAATTTATGCTTTAAAATTTTTCAGTTCTGCTTTAGATCAGACAATAGGAAACTCACATTTGGAACAGTGGATATTGAATTGCTATAGTTACAAATATTAGTTATATCAAAAAGGTATACCTACCATTGTGTTCCCTGTGTTTTCTAGTACTAGATATGTGGCAATATTATTTTTTTGTAGCGCGGGTATTATTCTCTTGTTTCTGCAAATGATGAACAATGAATCTCATTTATCTTGAGAAGTAAATGGCCTATTGGAAAAATAATTACATATTTGAAATCATCACAAGCATCTTAATAAGGTTCGAAAGTCTCATAATTACTAATGAAAAAAATGAATATTATTTCAATAGCAGTGTCCCCCCTGAAAAGGTCTGTTGTCGCATTGTTAGTGTGGAGAGAAAGCGAATGTCCTCGGCAGCTTTTCAGGCAGCTGCAAAGTGGAGGCAGAGAGGAAATCCCCATCCAGATTATTCCCCTAGAGCCTTCTGAGCCATTGGCTATGACAATTTCATGCATCCAGGATAATAAAATGCTTTTTTCACATGGTGGCTAGTTTTTTCCACTTTTCCCAACACACTTTCTTTTGGTAATTAGCAATTTTCTGGGAGGCATAGTTACTTGCCTAATCATCCAATTTGAATGATGTTTGCTTTATCTGATAGCTAGGCTCCCAGGGAGTGCAGTAAGTCTATAATACCACATTTCTGCACCTTGAAGCATGCTGAAATTTTAAGGAAAGTATATATATATATATATATATATCGCATGTGAAGTTAAAACTTTTAACTTTTGTAACTTTGGATAGAACAGAGGTAGAAACATGAGACAATGCTTACTGCACTCCTTGAACATTCAGTAATACTTTCACATAACTTTTACATTTCTTACTGGAAAAAAATTTCTGCAGTCATCCCGACACATCGGAACAGGAAAAATTGTATAAATTATTTTTCTCATTATGTAGAGAAAAACTAATTACATATATGCATCAAGCACATTAAACTACATATTACCCACAAATTTCATTCCTCTAGCAGCAATATCAATAATGGTATTGCTCAAGGCCCAGGTCCCCCCTTAATTTTGTGCCTGTTACGACTGGCCTGTGTGGTGAACAATTTGTGTTATGCCGCCAAAACAACGGTGAAAGCCTGGACATTTTAAATGGCAAAAAGATGTTAGCGCTTGTGCACGCATTCTCGCCGCCTCCTTACCCACGGCAGACACGGTACCCTGATGTCTGCGTAGGCTCCACAATGTTGCCTCCTTTCAGCGACCGGGACAGTTAAGGGGGGGATGTGGGTTCTAAAATGTTTTTCTTTATTTTTGGTTCAACCTGAAATAAACTTCGTTGTTTCTATCAGTTTTTCTGCTGATTTCATATATATAATTAGTTTTTTGATAGCTGCTCTGGTTCAGAAAGTATTAAGTCTGAAAATAAACTTAATGGGTACTTCTCATGGGGCCTTTTGGCAATTTCGCATTACTAAATGCAAAAAGTAAGTGCACGACGCCGATGCCAAAGACTTGCTCTATGGGGTGATGCTATTTTTATTTGTTTGAAAGCACTCGAATTAAAGAAAGCAGACCAACATTTACTGTGAATATTTCTTATTTTCATTAATTATTTTTTAATGTAATTTGCAAAATGATGCTTGAGTAACAGAGATAGCATCACCCCCTACATCATTCAACATGAATACACTGATACCAAACTAATTGTCTCTGTAAGAGAAAAGCCCGGTAAGACTGAGTGTGGTGTGTAAAAACATCGAAATGAGAAAAACTCATTTGATGTTTAGACATGTGTAGACAGGGAGTACCATCGTGGCACACAGCGGTGTATTGGTCTCATGTTACCCGACGGGTATTGTGCGTAGTGTAGAGCAGAAACATGTACATTGTGTACGAAATGCTTTGCACTTACTGCACGCAATTGTTTCAATGAGCTTTCGTCCCTCCCACACCAACAGAGATGTACATAGGCACTGCAGACAACTGTTTCACCTCACCTGGAGCTTTCAGTCTGCTTACGCTGCGACTTTCTCAAAACAAGAACGCAACAATCAAGCCAAACACTGTGCAAAGAGGCTGCGTCAGTGCATACTTGCCATGGCGTACAAGTAGCAATACAGGTTCATTTGATCAGTTGGAACACCTCAAGAGAATGGAATGTCAAAAGATGCTTACCCCGTCGTCACTGTACCGGAAGGACACATTCTGCACCATGATCACCGGTGGTGGAATCGGGCCACACGAAGGAAAGTAAAACTGCACCGTCTGCAATTAACAAGACGAGCACAGGTGAATTGTCTAGAAAGCTCTTTTCCTAATGCATTTTTTTTTCAACCACGATAAAGGAAAACCATGACATAAGACAGTCAAACTCTCTGAGTAAAGTTCCTCTTATCCTTAGCTCTCCTCACTCGCAAAACCTACAGCCCACTGAATCACAGAAAAAGCACTGTGCCAGGGTGTCTACCAGGTCGACATTACCAAATTCCCAGAGTTTTCCAGGTTTCCCCGAGTGCCTTTGCAAGATTCCCTGAGCGACACAGAACTTTGTTTTATGTAAAGATGGGCTGATACCATATCACCTGATGCTTCTCTAGTAAGCATGTTAACAAATAAACGATGTAATCCAGCTTGAATAGTAAGGAGCAGCAACTATTTTATTCAAAAAGAAAACAGAAGAGAGGGGTTAGAAAAATGCACAGTGAATAAAATACCGTACACCCTCATGTAATGGCTGCCGGTTTTTTAACGAGATTTGGGGCGAAAATCGGGATACGTGGTGGTGCCATGAAGCTGTCCGAATTATTGGGCATGTCCAGAAAATTGTGCGTCTGGAAAGTCGGTTGTTGACTGTAGATTGGCAACTCCTCCAGCCGATGACACAGCGTCAAAGACGATTTGTTAAGATTCCTCTCTGTTACTAGAGCCAGCATTAGCGCGACTCTCATTCCCTTTCAATAAAGTTGCAGCTAATTTTCCCTGAGTATTTCCAGACTATTCAAGATCCCTGAGAATTCCGTTTTTCCGGTTGGTAGACAAGCTGCATGCACATGCTTTCAAGACTTTTCGTGCCAAGATTTGACTCATGCAGGGTTTGTACTGTAACATTCGCGGTGCTGGTCACATTCTACGTTGTAATTTGCAGATAAGATTGCCCCGCTTGCCGCGATATCTTCCTTTCTTTTGCCACTCCCTGAATGGCTGCTTAGTGATCAAAAAGCGCGTCGCCGAACGAGTAAACGTCATTGTCTTGCTGCCGCTGCGTGGGTCGTCTGTTCTTTGGGCCGGTCATTCTGCCGCCCTTGGCTTCTAGCCGTCGAATACGTAACAGTACAGCACATTAGACTGAAAATTCAAGGACAATGCAAGGATTTCAAAGATGCTGAAGGCCTAAATTTAAGGAGGGGGAAACGAATCTAATTTGTACACACAGACTGAAGAAAATGATGAGATCTTAGCAGCTAAGCAGCTTCGAAGTTGGATGCATGCTTCAAGCTTTCCAGGTCACGTTTTACAAGTTCACATTGTAATGATATCAGCTGCCTTCTGGCATGATCCTTAGCAGTGTCCAACGTCAGCCAAATTAAGATATTTGTTGTACTAAAAAACCAATGGCTGAAACTTGCTTTCTGCCAGGCATATAGAGAGTCTAGGACTTGGAAATGAAGCGATGATGGCTGCGGTGTGAACGAACTAGCAAAACACACTCACAAAAAAAAAAAGGGCACAGCTTCGTCGTTTGATCTGGCCAGCTCCCAAGGGCAAAGGTGATTTAAAAAAGCCTGTCTTTGGTTACCGTGGAAATGCCACATTACAATCATTTAGAGAGACTCCTAATGAAAATATCTAGCATTGTTTCCCGAGAGACAGTGTTCATGACATAGCCCCTTTGCAGAGTTTGTTACTTTGAATGTTTGAGTGTACCCCCTAACCCTGCTTTTCAAGGAATTCAAGAGGCACGAAGGATGGCTAAGAGTAGAGTTTTAAGCGCACTTGAATCTGTTTTTACAAATTCAAACGTTTTCAAGGATTTCAGAGATGTACGAACCCCATCATTGTTAGGTTTTGGCAGCGCTGGGTGATGAAGTTTATTTACAGCTGCACAACAGGCAAATATAGTGAACCTGTCTACATGACTTGTATAATGGGGCTAGAAACCAGCGTCTTGCATATCAAATGGCATGATTGACCGCTATGGTGCTTTCTAGGCTTCCAATATTGTCACATGACGCCTCTACTGAAAATAATAAGTTTTTTGCCAGGGAACTTTGCAAGATAAAAACAGCCACCCTGAAAGTGATGTTTCTAGCAGAAACTTCCCCTCCATCCAATTCCCCAAGCTAAAAGACTGGGGAATGTGGCAATGAATCTTTTTTTATTTAAGGAAATAAATTGATGACATTTGGCATGCAGGTACGATTTGTTATGCTGATATAATTGAAATCAGTTTTGTGCTATCATAGTTTTCAAGTAACAGCACTTGACAGCTTCTAATGGTCATCCCCAAATTACAAAAGTTCACCAAGATTTTCACATCAGCATGTCCAGAAAGGCACACTCTGTGCAATAAAGATATTGGTGTATTTTTTAAAATGCCAAAATGAGCCTAAAAAGTCTTTTTAAAGCTTTCTTATGCCCATTGTCTTACGGCTTGCAAAAAACCCATTATAATTTTTTTTTAATGAAGTGCAGATAAAAAAAAAAGGACAGCTTTAGTGCACTCATCATTGTTTCAGGCTCTAAGTGCAAAAGACAATGATTTTTTATTCATTCATAGCGAAATTGCATTGAGATGACTGAAAGCAACTGCACAAAAAATGAAAGCTGAGAAAACAGAGCTCAAGGTTTCATTTGTTGTACACATTTAAATCTTTACTTTGAGCACCTAAAACTCGCCTGGGACATTGTCCTTTGCCTGTGAGAATGCATTTTCTTTACAATTTGATGTAGTTTTTTGCTTCTTTGCAGCAGTTTCATGCCCCTTAGTTGCCTTTTTGATGTGTTGTGCAGAGGTAATGACGGCACATTCAAAATGCGAAAACTTCTCTCGCTGATGCCACGTTGCCGTCATGACCGCACGTGGATGCGCTTTCCCAGTCACCCACATGCGCCGGTCGTGCCTCATCGACAAGGTCGGCGGCATCCGCTTCTGCGAGTAGTTTTTCTCCCTCTGTTCTATGCCTTCTGCGGTCTTCCATACGTGTGGGCCATTTCAGAACTTGCTCCTTTTGGGGCTTGTCACAGAACACGTGTGTTCCACGATTGTTAAGCACATTGACTGGAACGTGCAGCTTGCTTCTGCACAAATGCGCGTGAGAGGCTCGTCAGCAATCCAAATTTACAACAGTCAATAAGAGCACAATGCCGTCTATGCCTTTTTTTCCGCTCGGGTTTGCTGGTTTATTTTTCAGTAGACAAATACATCGCTGCGGCCATCTTGAGCTCTGATCTCTCCTCTTTGTGATGCCAAGGTGGCAGGACTGCGTCAATGAATAGCCGAGCGATCCGCGGTGTGACGGCGCCTTTTGAAGCCCGATTTCTTTCCGTAATTCTTGATAACAGCAGTCTAGAAAAGTGCCGTTTTCTCTATTTCTACTGTGTATTTTGTTATATTATTTCAACACAATAAACAAAGGTCCATGGATGGCAAAAAATAAATAAATAAATAAATCTGAAAATCACAAATTTTGACAATTTGACCATTTCAATTGCCACGTCCCCCTTAAGGACAATGACTACCATCTTCGTAATAATATCTGCTTAACTTCTGTTCAACAGCCCGATCCAAACAACTTCTGTGCAATGAACTTTGTATCAAGTGGACTCAACTGCATTGTCTGCCACCTCCAGCATGATGACCCACAGCAAAGCCAGCAGTTTTTAAATACAGTCCATGCACATTACTATGGATCTGCATACAACATACTTTCGGATATAGCAGACAGTTCTTCTCACTTCGTTTTGTCTGCCTATAGTATCAATGCAACAAATTCAGCTTTAACAAACCTGGCTATAACAGACTATTAGTTACAAGAGACCCGCTTAGCTTCGAAGCCACTGCATATAGCACTTTCGTGAAGTTTTGATATTGTTTTGATAATGCTTTCTCATTGAATCAATTTACAGAGAAAAGAAGAGAGGATGCTATTC
Organism: Dermacentor variabilis; assembly: GCF_050947875.1. Taxonomy (NCBI): domain Eukaryota; kingdom Metazoa; phylum Arthropoda; class Arachnida; order Ixodida; family Ixodidae; genus Dermacentor; species Dermacentor variabilis. The sequence continues at coordinate 145,523,397 of NC_134569.1, forward strand.
GCGGTGTCCAAACAGCAAAGCGCTTGATGCAGTCGAGCCATCTCGCGTGTGGTGTAGCAGCGGCCACATGCGGACTCAGATCCGAACTTGGCTTGCACCGGAGCTCTAGTTGACCTAAGAGGTTTGACACTGGTCATCGCTTGTTGCAAAAGATTACATTAAGACATCAGTTTATTCTACTGATCATCGTTTTCTGTGAAAGTCTTGTCGATGCTTGTGCCAATGGCGAGGTACTCGGGCCAAACGGCTAACTGGCTCCTAACCATGGTGCCGGCCGTTAATCTTGCTGTTGTGTGGGTGTGTATATTATGCTCAAGTGCAAGGAAACTGCCATTTGTCGCCTACCAGCATACCAAAAATGGCAAACATCAAGGAGCCATGCCACGTGGTCCTACAATTATCACATAAACCAGCTTATCTTATAACTACAATGTTTTCCATTATGTTTTTTGCAATCGGCTTCAGGTTAGACAGCAGTATATCCGAAGTTCTGCCATTTATGTAGTAACATACCATGGCTCTAATTTTGGACAGAACAGACTTCAAATATAACAAACTAGGAATGTACATATACCAAAATTTTCCAATATGAATGAATACTGAATAATTATATGCACGTGCATTTATTAGCAAGATGGGTTAGTTTGTTATATTGGAACATTGCAATTGCATTATAAATGTTAAAAACTAGGCAAGTAAGCCCTTGTACTAAGATTGTGTACAGTCGCTGACTGATTTTTCGGAAATGCTCGATTACAGTCGCTGACCGATTTTCCAGACTCCAAAAATTCGGACATGCTCGATTATTCGGTCTGCTTTGCGGCACCGCAATTCTCCCCATAGACCATAATGTATAACAACTGCCGAAAGTTCGGACGCCTTGCAACCTCTCGTCCGATTTTTTGGACACTCCTTGAGCCAACTCGATCGAGAGCACCATGCACCGACTCTGACCGGTGCATGGTTCGATTTGCTGAACGCCATTTTTGTTTTGAACGGAGCCTCCTTGCTGCCCCACGAAGTGGCGCTACTGCAAATCCCCGCTCATCATCATCGTTCCTGCCTGGTTCGATAGAGTGGCTCTACAGCAGTTCCTGTTTCAGCTTAGTAAGCCATGCCAAGACAATCCAGCAGCTGATTCGTTTCTTTGCGCACGACGCTGCGAGTAGGCCATGTTTTTCGTTTGTGCGACTGGTGTCGGCATGGTGGTGTTTGCTTTGTCGAGGTTCCGGTGATCCAACGCGGCATATGGAAACATCGCGTCAAGTGTCTAATGGCGCCGACAGTGCCTGCGCAGACTGCGCTGGAAAATGCCGGCAAGCGGGTGCCGGGAGGCCTAAGATTTGTCGCCTTCCGATGTGCTCCTTACTGACGCGGAAAATGTTCTGCCGAGACCTGCGCAGTGGTTCAATTGTGATTCCAGACACCGTATCATTTGACAGTTGCACAGGTGCTGACACTGCTGTACTGACATGCGCAGAACTCGAAGACGGCAAAATCATTCGTCAGGTTTCTGCTGCACCGCCGGGCGATGACTCGCGAGTCAGAAGATGATGCACCATGTGCTACGCTGCAGTCGCATGCGGAGCGTGTACAAGCAGTGACTGCGCTTTCAGCCGCCTATAGTGACCGTATAACCCTCTCTGAGATTAAGGTTTATCTGATTGCGCATAAATGGAACAGTGTGCAGCGGCGCATTCACGATTTCTTCAAGCCTACTACCAAGGCTGAATAAGTGCGTGGAAATAAAGGATTTCTTTTTTTTTTTTCTCAATCAGCTTTTTCGGACACCTGTTTATTCAGACATTTTCACAGTCCCCGTGAGGTCCGAATAAACGGCCGGCAACTTCATTTGGCTTTGTTATTTTGGAAAATTTAGTAAATCTCACTAGCTGTCCTTGCCAGCTTGTGCCTTATTATACTGCATCAAATGCCCATAAAGCCGGAGGCATTTCATACAGTGCCAGTTGTCGCTCATCACACTTGCTGTCAAGCAATAAGTTCAGAATTGAGAACGGCGCTGCAAAAAAGCCCTCTCACTGTCCGCAAACCTGTGCCCCTTGCTACTGAGAGGCGGGACTTGCCGCAAGGGTTAGATGTTTAGTGGCTAAGTGTGCTTTAGAGGCAAAATTTTGCTAGCAGCACGAAATCGTCACAAAATTCAGCAGAAAATCGCCCCAATATTTTAAGATTAGATAGAAACAAATGCTAAGAACCGTGTTTGCTCCCGCACAGTCAGTAAAATATTCTATTTGATTCGAATATCTATTTTTCGAGTCAAATGCGAATATTAATAACGTAATATTCGATAATATTCAAACTTTTCAAATATTCGCACACCTCTATAACAAACCTTTCTCACTGGATTATTACGGTCTGTTTTTAATGAGTGCCGAAAGCACAACTAACGTTCCCTCTGCAGCAAATGCGGTGGAGAGGTGACGTACCTTGTCTGCGATGACCTTTTCAGTCAGGCCCGCTGCAACCATTTTGCCAAGTGTCTTCTCCTTGCTCTGGGCTTGCCTGGCCAGCTTGGCGCTACCGTGGCCAAACCGGGCTATGTAGTTCTGCGAACAGGTGCAAGGATAAGCGAAGGCTCACAGCCCTTCTGCATGTGATTTTGCATTCCAATAGAAAACTTGAGCCTCTGTGGGATTTGCAATGAGAACATTTTTCTCCAGAGAGGGAATAGTGCAACATGCTTGGACCCTAAACAAATGTGGAAAAAAAAATGGCTAGCATGCAGTTATTAATGCGTTGTATAACATTTCGAAAAGCTGCGACTAAAATGCTAATAGCTGTGGTTAGAACACAAACACACAGACACACACACACACAGCTGAACCTGGATATATTGAACCTACATTTAATGGATTATTTTGTATAACGAACAGCAGTAAAATTACCTTGAAAATTTTAGTATAAAATTTTTATTTTATGTATCAAATTACCTGTACAATGGAATCTCGATAAACGGGAATCGCCTAAATGGAACTGCCTCTTAAATGGAACACCATCCTCATGGTTGGTCAGTTTTGTATTCATGAAATTGCATTTAGCTTTGTCTCTCAATAAATGGAACTCTGATAGAACCTGTTGCCCTGGTCCCTTGAGGTTACATTTAAAAAGAGTCCACTGTGTACTGAACTTTTTTTGTGAACCCCTTCAGATTCAACATATCTTGGTTCGACTGCATATATATCCTCCGAAAAACTCTAGTGCACCATGCTGAACATGGGCTACACATTAACCGGCAAAATTTCCTCTTTCGTCTAATTTAGATACGTTAGGCACCAAAGGCAAGTGGTTGAACTGTATGCTTGCCACCAGCCTACAACAAAATAGGCAGCAATTTGTGGGCTACAATGAAAAGCCCTGATAAAGTACAGTTCAAATGACAAGACAACCTACATGCTACGCTATGTTACATTTTCACCTTTGTGTCTAGGTATACACGTGGTAATTAAGAGAACTAGAAGAGATGGCTTCTTTGTTCAAAAACGTGAAGATGTTCTGTGCAACTGCTGTATTTCAACAACGTTGTTCAGGTTCATAACATACCAGTTGGCAGCAAGAAGGAACTTGAAATAGTACCATGCATTTTCTGGCTCTCGAAGGATATTGTATTCATTAGAAAATAACACTTAAGTACAAAAATAAATAAACATAACCACTTACTTTCATGTGTGCGATCTGGCTCTGTTCCCAGTTGTAGCGCTTCATTTGATTCTCTAGAAGCTCAATGCGTGTCTTCACAAAGGCATCGTAGTTACCCTAAACACAGAAAAAAAAAAAAAAAGAAAAAAGCAAAGAGCCCGTCACACACCATGCAGAGGTGCTCAACAGAGGAGTTGCTTGTACTAGGAGACAGACTTACACCATAGTACTTGAGCTTTTGGTTGTCTAGATGAATGATGTTTGTACACACGCCATTAAGGAAGTCTTGAGAGTGGGATATGATAACCAGGATCCGTTTGTACCTGTGCAATAAAACGCCACCATCAGTTAACAATGCTATAACTTGACAGGTAAGGCACATACCCTATTTTCCAGCGTATAAGCCGCACCTACAAAAATCCGAGGGCACCTAAGTGCTTCTTACAAGTTGTGAATGGGAAAGCATTAATGTTCAATTGAATGCCACTGAGCGGTCCTTCCGAGTTATGAACTCTTCGTGGGACAGCGAGCGTGTTGAGATGCTTGGCACATTTTGATTACCGAGACGCAGTTAGAACGTAGGTGAGAGTGCGTGCACACAAGAGGCTTCCGAGAGTGATGTGGCGTTGTGGCGCTGCCCTCTCCCCTCACACAATACCGCAGCAGCAGATGTTTCCTTTCGCCCGTTCTGCTCCGTTGAGGCTCAAGTCGGCGAGCGCAAGACTGAGTAATGAGCGCGAGGCATGCTTGTGACGTGGCGTCGCAGCCAATGGGAAGTTTCACTGCTACAGACACCACTGGCTTTTATACTTAGTGGGTCATTTGACACTTTTGCAATAAAAAAGAGAAAAACCATGCACCTACATGTGCAAATAAATGCAAACAAGAACACTCAAATCTTTGCAAAAAAAAAAAAAAAAGAAAAATCATTTGTGGAAGCATGACTTTTGCACATCTTCAGTCAGTGGCTCTGTTCCCCAACTCTTCCATAATGCTGATGATCTTCAGCCTGTGCTGTGCTGTAAAGGACTGCCATCGACCGCAGCTCACCGTGATCCGAGTTCTGGTTTGCTGGAGCTGTGTGCCCTATTCTCTAACTGCTACTAACAGTGCCAAAATGCAAAATAGTTACCCCAAACACGAGGAGAATGGGCAACCCTGAAGCGGGGTTGGGGTTCCTGAGGAGATAATGAAACTGCCTGTTGGAGAACTTTGCCTTGACATACGGCTCCATGGCAGCACATGCCATGCCAAGGTGAAATTAGCATTTTATTAGTAACCAGACGTAACCGTTAATTACACAAATTTTTGGTGTGCTTTGTACGTGCAAAACTATGGCATGCAGTTCATCCCAGATATATCAAACTAGGAAACAATGAATTACCATCTATATTGAACAGTTGCAATCGATCCTTTGAAACACCATGCAAAAATACAGCACTGTACTACGCATATATCACACTTGTGTTCACCACTACATTTGATAAATTGAACACTGTGCCCCAGCAAGTGCGCTTCTCATGAGACTGCAATCACTTCTAGTGTCATCAGAGATATTCATGCTAATGAAATGGCACTTTTTGGAAGATGGTATCAAACAAGGCATTGAACCTGAAGGGCAGTACTACATGCCATGGAGGAACAATGAGCAAGATGTGGGTCTGAAAATGTGGATGGTTTGTGCAACAAGGGCCTTATTTGCACTCCATAATGACAGATTTGCAAGCTTCACGGCAACACAGACGTGTAATGTGGTGAAGCATACTCATAACAAACAGAACCGCCATGCAGTGGAGCGTGCTATACCTGTGGATGTTCGTTATTGAAAGGAGGACCCCCAAGCTGCTTCAAAAATGCAAAAGGCCTCCCATTTCGACACAAGCATGGCGGTCAATCTTTTCACTGAGTGGTTCTGGACATGGCATGCTGGAGTGTAGAGTTTCTGCTGATGGCATTCTGAGGTTCTGTGAGCAGCCAAAACTGCCTGGCAGCCAGGCAGTTTGGATTTAACAATATCACCGCACGCCACATTCACACTGGGCAGAAATACCATAGCAGCAGTTGTGCGCAAGACTCATTGCTGTGTGATTTCACGGGCCCACAGCCTGCACTGAACGCGTCGCATTTGTACTTGCAAGGACACATCTGTGGCAATGGGCTTGGGTGTATTGCCTTCTAGTTCAATGCACAGAACAGTGGCTCAACCTCCCAATTTTTTAGGGCCTGTTTGTTGGTGTATCTAGTAGAGCCATACTAGTTTTTGCTTTGATGTGCTAGTTATGTCAGCACTTCTCGGTAAATATTCCAAACAAAAACTAGCCGACATGACAGTATATCGGATTGCACAATCCCAACACCCCTAAATTGGTACAATCGCCTCCTATTAAACAGATCTTCATAACTTCTTTTACTGCGGATCATAGGAGCAGAGGAGGCACAGTCGCACCTAAAGCCACAGTGCTTGAACAAATTTGCAATGGTGGTCTGGGAGACTGTGCTCAAGTAACTGGCAATGTAGTGTGTGGTGCCCAGCAAGGAAACTTGCTTGGAATCATTGCGCTCCGTAATCAACAGTAGACATTTCACTAAAAGCTTCCTCTAGCATCCAGCGGCTGCACCCACCTCATCCAGTGCCACAGAAAAAACACCACTTTCACATTTCGAAGGCTATGTGTGTCTGGTAGATGGCACAATGCATTGTCTGGAAAAACCAGTATTTCTCTTGCGTTGGCATGCATTTCGCAGTCTGGCTGCCGCGGAAATGTTGCGAAGATTCAGCATGCCATCCAAACTTTCGCAGCTATAGAGATATGGCAGCGTCTTCAGCTTGGCTTCGCAGACTTCCCGATGACAAGCATGTGGAGCTTCCTCAAGCTGTCCTCGTTTGTGCAGAAGAGTGCTGTGACACGCCCCTTGCTCCGTTGGCTACCATGACAGTTGCAGCCCTTTGATGTCAGTATTTGCTCAGGCTGCATGTTATACAAAATTCCGCTTTCATTGATGTTGGAACACATTACAGGGTTTGTATTTCACAATCAACTCTCGCAGTGACTGCGTCCACTCATTCACAGTCAGAGCTTCCACTGAGGAACCTTCCCCACAGGAGCATCTGCATACAATCATTTGTTTAGAACTATCAAGCCACCTGTTTCATGCATGGGAATCTTCGATGCATAAATGCAATGTCAGGCCAGTATTTTCTTTTGTATGTTCTGTTTTAGTAGGCACAGAAATAATTCAGTTCATGCAGAATGGTGCCACGAACGCTGATCACAGAAGTATGAGCCCGATGCAGCCACTTTTCGAGGACCTTTTCCAGTTTCTCGGGCTTTTTTGTTTTTTGCCGCCTTCTCTTGAGCTCGAACTCGCCTGCTTTGTGCAGTGGGGTCTCCTTTACAAGAATGGTTTTTAACAAAGATTCTGGAATATCTAGATTTCGGGGCATGCTGGCTTTCACGGCTCCAGGCTGTTTCTCCATGTCTATAATTCTCAATTTGTCCCACAGCATCAGCGTTGTTCGTTTCTGGAACACTGTGCATTGCAGTTGCCCAACACGTTTTAGCTGTTTGCTCTGATCATGACTGATGAAGAGAGAGAGAGAGAGAAAAAGGACCCTCGCCTATGCAATGGGAGCAGGCACTACTGAGGGTAAACGCAAAGGGGTGTGGTCGGGCAGTCGACAAAAAATGCAGTGATAGGGAGAAAGCGCAATGATCCAACAATGAAGGTAGGAAAGTGAGCAGCAATAGAGTGACGTGAACAGTGGGAAGGAAACTGAACGAGACAGCAGCAATTACGAGGAAAGGAAAATGTCACATATCACCCCCTCCCCCTGCTACTGGAAAAAAAAAAAAAAAAAAAATACCACTCACGTCTTTAGCTCTTCCTCCAGCCAGACACAAGCGTCCAAGTCAAGGTGGTTGGTAGGCTCATCCAAGAGCAATATGTGCGGTCGTACATACAGTGCACGGGCCAAGGCAATGCGCATCCGCCATCCTCCTGCAGCAACAGCAGAGGCAAGCGTGTCACGGTTACAAGCGTCACATTTCCTGCTACATCATTGCTAAGATGGCGACATCATTTCCAATGGGCACAAGCTTTTTTCAATGTTTATTTCCCTCCACCCTGCTATAGCCAAGCTTGGCTGCAGCATGTCAAGACAAATGAAACGTAAACCAAGTCTATAGCAGGACCCAAGGGCATTTCCCAAGCCTATCTCTCTGCTAACCCCATGCGATTCGAAAACAATGTTTACCTTGTAGCATGTGCTCAACTCATTCTCTGACAGCTCCAACTGCCCATCCTTTGGCATTTCACACCTTGCGACTCCATCAGATCCTTGCGTCTCTTTATTACAATCAGTGTGTGTTGAATCAAGGTCAAAGTTTTTTGTTTGAACTAGAGCATCAGGATCTCTGATTTGCTTTACCAGTGATTGCTGTTCGTGGAGTAAGTTGCAGCTATTGTGTTCACTGCCCTTTTTCTTTGGAAGTATTCACCAGAATCACTCGTCCAAACCTGGAACTTGATTCCTGGTCTGCAAAGTGTGGTGTGCTTGTGCTGTCATTTTGAGTTTGTTAAACCCACTACTGCTTTTTCTGAACTGCCCTCTACAGTTCTTTAAATGTGTAGTTCTCTCCCTGCCTCCGACAAGCAATGGCTATTGTCTCCTTTCAACCTCTTCATGGCATCTCGTTTTATCTTTAAGGTTACTAATCTACAAGCACTGCTGTACTGGCAAAATGCTGCACTAAAACACACATTTAAGCATAGCAGCACGATGCCGTTCAATGGTAAGCAATGCCTTTCATATGCACTGCATAAATTGCAAAAGAAATCACCAAGAAAAACTAATCACACATTCATGCGACAGTCTGCTCCTAACTTACCAGAAAAGTCCTTGCACTTCTTCTGCTGCATTGCGGGTGTGAATCCCAGGCCGTGAAGAATGTAGGCTGCCTTCATCTCGGCCATATCGGCACAAATGTCATCGAGACGCTCATAGACATCAAGCAGCTGCTCCTGGGCTTCTGCACGGCCAGACCGAAAAACTACGTTACCAATCGTGTTCATGCACACTTTAATTGTGACAACTACTGCAGGACGAAAGCAAACAAAATTTTACGCAAGTTTGCTCGGATGGTAAAGGGCTTTGCTTCAGGTCATTTCATAATGTAAGAACAAGGGTGAAACAACCTGTTCCACTGCAACGACACATTCTGCTGAACAAGGCAGAGACAGAAGCATCTGCCTTTTCAGAACATTAGCTAGGAAAGGCTGCAGTACTGAAAGCCCACAATGAGCAGAACAATCCATCCAACACTTCAAAAGACATTTTCCTTTTACATATGCTCCTATGCTATACTACTTCCAGATCAGAGTGACTGTTTGATCACCTGCCATTACTGTCACCTGTGCTGTAGCACGAACAATAGGAGCTAACTTTTTGAGGAGCACACACGCTCATTTCCTCCAGCTTACCGTGCCGAGAGCTGGCAGAAGGGTCAGGGAAAACGCACCTTGCCCCCTTCCACAGCTGCCTGCACAACGCACATTTCCACGAGACTGGCTGGAAAGCAAATAAGTATTCCTCCCTATTGCAAGCAGGGCAGCTGTTTTGCAAAAGTAACTACAGTTGAAGCAAGTAATAATGAAATCAATGGGGAACGCAATGAAATTTGTATTGTGTGAATTTCATTGTTACGAAATGAGACGGCATAGATAGGGAATGCACTGCAGAAGTAAGCTTTACTGTCAAAATACCATTAGCCTACTTTGGCAAGCCGTGCTCGAGGCCATAGAACGGCACTGCCGAAAGCACAAAGTGTGCGCCATGCATTAATCGGCGATGGTGGCATTGCCGTGTGGCAGTATTCTTGGTTGATTGCTTTCGAAAATACAATCACTTCTGCGAGATATTGCGTAACTTGGCACAGGATGTGGAGCAACAGCACTCCATGCACGCAGGAGCGTTTCTCCAGCGCACACTGTCGCCCATAGATGCCAATGCACCCAGTGCGAGTGCCAAAAATGATTGTATCTCGTATTCCTGAAAGCCATCGATCGAGATTACAGGCCCTTCGTGTAAATCAACGTCTGGCACCAAATCATGTGCATGCAGATTTGTGTCGAATAATCTGCACACCATGCCTATTAAGTGGCACTGAAACCAGCATTGTTGAAGTAAGGGACACATATTTCAGACGATAGCTCAATCATGAACGGATGCGTGGCAGTTCACGCTGCGGCCGCCATCTCAAGCAACATAAACAAGTCCACACGGTGGGACATGGATTCTTTTTTTGTTCCACTTTTCTCACTCAGCTGCACATTGTGCACTGTGCTAGATGTGCAGAAACCATTGTTACACGTCGGTAGCGACATGCGTGCCACCTCAAACATGCAATCAATAAACAAGATGGTGTATATGTGTTTCTGGTGCACGCAATCACTTCCAGCGCTTGGTTACTTTTGTAAACAAAGATGGCGGCACCTGTGCAAGCGTAATGGGGTAGTATATTGTACACTTTAACTGCAAAGCAAATGCATTTGAGCACTTTTCGGAGTCTACTCGTCTTGCAAGAGTAGGTAATGTTCAGGGTTACATTCAAGTAAATTTCGATGATGTGGGATTGCACTTCAGCGACATTTCGTTGTTGAGAGGCACGAAATGCATTAAATCCTGTGGGCATTCACCGGGGATACGAAAACATTTTGTTGTCACAGAATTTCATTCACAGGTTTCGACTGTTTGATATAAAAGAGTTCTAGAGGAAAAGTCGCATTTTCTGGCTGCAACTAACCTGGCCTTCTCGCAGCCGAGCTCATTGTGTAATCCTGAGTAAAGATGGGCGAGCTCCTTCACTGCTATCCTCTACAGTTTACAAAGCGAATATCCTTTCTCTGCCTGCAAGTTGTCAGTAAAGCAGTCAAAGCTGAGAGGAGTCATTAATACCGTCGTCCTCGATATGTGCCAGCTCTTCTGCGAGCTTCTCAAGGCGGTTGCGCTCGCTGTCCACCTCCAGGACGGCCTGAAGTGCCGTCTTCTCGCTGGGCGCGATCTCCCGTGTCAGGTGGTAGATGTCCAGCTGCGACTGGATTGGTACCTCCCGGCGACCCAGCGCTGACAGCAGCGTAGACTTGCCTGCATCCAGCCGAAAGCGGGACAGCTGATTAAAGAGCTTAGTGAAACAATGGCTATGTAAAAGCAGTTCTATTGAAATAACCTTCACGTCATCCAACATCAAAAGGCGAACGCAGAAAGGCCAGCACAAGCCAAAGAAAACAAAGTGAGCAAGCTTTTCACGGGGAGCAAACTTGCATCTTGTAGCAACTTGACATTCACTATCGCTGAAAGGGCTTCGCATACAGTAGACTTCCGTTACTTCAATCCCTGTTGAAGGTCCCGGATGGCACTCATGCATTTCTATGGTGCCAAACTTTCTATATTTTCACCCTAATAGTGGCCTTTGCCAAATAATTCGAACTTTACCAATCAGCACATGTGCACCTATCCCCTAAGGTGACTCCAATAGCAACCCCTTTAGTGGCAGCATCTGTGTTGGTGGAGCTTAAGGGACAGTGAATATGTTGAACATGCGTCATCACTCTTTGAAAATGCCTATTTTCGGCCTGCCCTAGAAAGTTTCTCAAGCAATAACTGCAGCACACGACGTCTGATTACAGTATGCACCAGCACAGTGCAAGTGGACACGATACCAACATTGCAGTCGTTTGCATGCTTGACTGCACAACACAGATGTACTGCGGCGAAGGTGACTTTAGGAAACTGGATACCATTGTGCAACGCATATATGACTTGCGCATTTTTCTTGAAAAAGAAAAAAAGTGTGTGTGTTAGATTTCTACTTCGTTTAGGAACTTTAACGTCGTTTCTAGGTTAGCTTGTAACTATGGACACACAATAAGTATATGGCACTTGATTCGGGGGCACGTTAGAACCAGAAAAATGCTGTCAAATTAATCAGTGGTGTGCTTTGGCATTTATTCTGCATCTTGTTTTATCTGACTCATTGGATATAAATTTCTCCGGTCCCATCAAATTTGAATTAACAGTAGTTGACTATACTTTCATACGAAAGCTAAGCGATACGGACTCCATGTCATTTCTATATGAACAATAGAAAATTGGGAGAATGCATATGAATTTTTTATAAAGGAGGATGTGACGGCATTGTGATTAGATTGAATGTGATGACCTACGTGTGGCCAAAATTATAGATCTAACAGATATGGCTGTTATCACATGTAATCAAGAACGATTACAATCACTGCCACAAACAGACAATCTGACACACCCACAAATGTCATAAATAAAACTTTCTTGGACACATCAACACTGAGCCAAGTTATCAAAAGCAAAGAAAGGGAAACATTACACTAATATTTATGAAAACGTTACCTCATTGCTGGCCGGGGTTCTTTTGTGGCCTAGCACCAAATAAGTGTTGTAATGCACACAACACAATTTGGATGTTATTTCAAATGTCATTTCAGACACTGTCCCTGATTACAATGTAACTTTGTTCATAAGTTCTGGAAAAGAACACGAGAAAAAAACGTACCAACCAGGAAAATGTACGATCCGAAGTAAAAAAATTTAACAGACTCAGCTATTGTTGACATCTACGCTATACAAAGCCTTGCGTGGATCGTTGTGGCACAAGACGCCGACGTGCGTCAAGCTGGTGGTGCTCCGGCGGCCAGAGATGCATTTTGTTGTTTTCCTATTGTGTGGCGTTTTACGGGGGCGACGGGAAATCGAAACAAAATCGAGCTGGTGGCCGATGCCGGATGCAGCCGAAGGGAACCGTGATGCCCACATCGTGCCCCCACAGCAGGGAATGGTGGCGCAATTGGATTATCGCCTACCAAAAGCATGCAGTACGCTACCAATGGCACTACGCACCGAGCGCTGTAAAACAGATAGGTGAGGATGCCTATTGCAATATGTTTGGTGACGATAGCTGTGAATGCGGCGCGCGATGACCCAGACGGAGATTTCCTGATACCAGAATAAGAAACTGTGCATGCCGTCGTTTTCATGTGAGACATATAGCGTATTTACTCACATAATGATTGCACTCGCGTAATGATTGCACCCCTAAATTTTGTCGTCAAAATTCGATTTTTTAATTTCTCGTGTAATTATCGCACTCCGAACTCGCCGCAGTGATATGTCGTGTGCCAAGTCTAGCTAATAATAATTGCGCTTACCATCTATCGAATGCTACGCGAACAACTCTTCAAGACAAACCAAGCGGTCTGCACGCACCAAACATTCTTAAGCAGATGCACCATTTAATTCCTTTCATCATTTTCCGCACTTCCATGACAAAAAATGCTAAAACCAAGCTTGCCTTTATTATGTGTAGGCTTTATAATGGTTGTGGTCAACAACAACAACAAAAAAGGCACCTTTCTTCTTGTCTGCACTCGTGGGCACGCAACAAATCCTGAGCGGCAACGATAGCAACCACGTTTACGCTGATACGTTAGAAGTGTACCCTATTCATAAGCCGATGCTTGTAACACAGCTAAGACATTCGCCCACCCTTAGCGGAGACGTGCCATACTAGGATAGTAGTGAAGATAAATGCCGCAGTTTCTGCAGCATACCCGCCATGTGTTCCTATGTCACTGGGAGCTAAGCACGCCCATCTGTTTCTGTCCCCTCAAAGTGGACATAGCTATGCTATTGCCGCAAACTTGCCGATATTAACAATATTATTCATTACTGATATGGAAGAAACTGTTTCAATGCACGTAATGTACTCACGAGAAGAAGAAAAATCGCGTTCGGAGCGTTCGCCTTGCTCCACCGGCCACCATTTTTTTTTTGTGTCCCGCACTACGTAAAGCGGCAGCCCCCAATTTGTTGACTTGTTGTCATCCCGCAGCAAATGCGTGATGACAAATTTTGTTCTTTTTGTGGGAAATTTAACCCGCGTAATGATTGCACCCCTGTATTTGCGCCAGTTTTTTGGACAAAAAAGTGTGATCCTTAGGAGAGTAAATACGGTAATCCGCTATATACTGTTTTTGATCGCGCGCCTTATGCCTTTTCTTGTTCACATCGGATCTAGCGCCTGGAAAATGTACACGATCGCTGTCTGCAGCAGGGAACGGCAGTGCGTCTCAGTTATCGCCTATTAAAAGTGTGCACTACACTTTCGATGGCACCAAGCACTGCGAAACATATAGGCAAAGATGCTTATCGCTATAGGATTGGTGGTGATAGCTGTGAATGCGATGTGCGACGACCGCGGAGAAGATCTGCTGGTACCGAAATAAGAAACTGAGTGTGCGTCGACGTTTTAACGCGAGACGGGCGGGTGAGTACTGCGGTGAACCTGCTGTGGCGGGTAGCTATATGCTGTCCTCGATCACGCACGCCTTGCGCATTTTCTTGATTACATGGGATCTGGCGGCCGGAAAACATATATGATCGCAGTTTGGCGACATACTGAACGTTGTGCTGAAAATTTTTTTTCCGGGAACGTATGAACCCGTAAAAAATGAGCCTAGCTCTGTTGGGGCATTTTTTGTGTTCTTGATTGCGAACGTTGGCGCCAGAAGAACGGACGTAATGGGAATGTAGCAACAAGGTTCTACCGTATTTCTGTTAGGCTGCTGATCACTGTTCAATAAAAAACAAGCTTGACCAAAAGCTCTTCTCCCAGAATGAATTTTTCGTCAATCTGTCTTAAAAATAAAAGTATTATTGCTACAAAATATGCTATTACGCACAAGCAAGAAACGACCATAAAACCAGCCATATCATACGGCACATTAGTAAATAAAACTGGACACTGGCTGTCATTACTAATCGCGCTGCATTTTGGGCCAAGGTGAAAGGTCCACCCAATCATGCCACCCCACAACCCTGCGCCAAATTTCGCAACCAGTGCAAAAGTTAAGCAAACCAATGTCAACGAAATGATGCCAAGCAAACATGGAATTGAGAGAACCAAGGGGCACCTACCGCTGCCATTGAGGCCGATGAGCCCGTACCGCTGCCCACAGTTGAGCTCGAGGCGCGTGTCAACCAAGATCTCCACGCCGTGGAAGGTGATGGAAAGGTTGTCAATTTTAACATCCCGTGAGCGCGGGTGCACTGCCAACACACCCGTGCAAGCCCTCGCCTCTGCATTCAACCGCATGTCTTCTTCGAGGCGGCGCACAAGCTCCCGTTCAGCCTCTGCAAGATGCGGGCGACAATGTGAATCTCACGTCAGTATGTTGGTCATGCTGGCTTAGTTACCCTATGGATACACACACCGAGATGTTCTTCGGACTGCCCTGCTCCGAAAGAAATTGGTGCCTTTTTGCAGTGTGTGATAACACACGACCAACCGCAGCCAGCTGTTTTAATTGCATGATGTTAACTTTTCCGTTTTTCACTGCAAGGTAACATGTTATGTGGATTCAGACCACACGAACAAACTAATTCACACCAGATTCATTTTATGTGTGCAATAACCTTTAACATTTCAAATGCACAAAAGGCAAACAATACAACTGTTGTTACAAGCACCAATTTTGCAATCTAACCTTCAAGGCTACAAGTGGCATGTCACAAGCACTTTACTATGCAGTGAAAATTGTGCAACGAGTGTTTCTACACACAGGACAAATTTGGCAACTGCAGATCACACTACAAAGAAATGATGAGATTTAGTAGCACTTGGATGGCGGGGCAGTTTTACCAACAACAGGGATTTAAAAGTGTATATTTGTGCTATTATTGGCAACTCTTAGAGTTGGTAACACTCACCAATGCTACACAGCAGCTTCCTAATATGAACTGCTGGGTTCTCATGGCAATAATTAATGAATGGTGGCGCTTTACGACACAAAGGTAGCTATGGAGGAGGGCTCTGGATTAATTTCGACCACATGGGGTCTGGTAACGTCCACCTAAATCTAGCTGGTATACCAGCTAACACGGAGCAAACCAATAAAGATGCCTTCTGCATGAATGAAATCAATGCTTGTCGCTGCTCACAACCTCCTCAAAAAGCCTGCAATATTTTTGCGTTATCACCTATATTAAGTAATCAGCAGTAATTATTTAACCCTTTCATGTCAAGCTGTTGTCCTGAATTCCAGCCGAAAATGGCCAAATTATTTTTAAAGACCCCAGCTGCCAACATATTTTTCACCTCACCAGAAAGAATTTGCTTCTGCTTGTGCTGTCTTGAGAATGGTGTGCTGCCATCTATCAAAAGCCCGTTGAGCACTGAGAAATAATTAGGCTCGTCCATGTCATTGCTAGAAAATTAGTACTGCTCTGAGCTTGCCCTTGGGTGTTTTTACCAGAAACGTGTGCAAACCGAGCTAGTTGAAAACACAGAAGGGGGTTAACTAACATTTTGACCATTAAACTAATGGCCACAATGTCAATAGATGGCTTGCACAGACGTCATCATAGCTGCCATGCTGGTGGACCGGCACGGTGATAAGCTGGGTCCGTGACGTCACGTGAAAGTTATCAATATGAAGTTTGCAGAGAACATTTGAAAATATTAGCACTTTCAGTTGTTCATATGTTACTGTTTGCATAGATTTTTTCATGCTTTAAAGAAAGCCCCTCAATGCCTCTGCCCCTTGCATGCAACATACATTTGAAAGTGGCATTTTCAAATGTACCCTATGAACTTTGTATTGACATTGTTGGCGTAAACCTAATGATGTTAGTCACAGTTACAATATTTACTTGAATATAGGTCCAACACGAATTTAGGCCGATCCATATATATTTAAGATGAGAAAATTTAAACATGACAATGCTTTATTCAATGTAAGCTCTGCTACTACATTTCGCTAGTTGGTGCCACAAGCTGCATCCTCATCAGACACTTTGTAGGTGTCCTTGGCACTCCTAACGACAATGTCCTCAGTGTTGATTTCTGATTGCAGCATTTCTTAATGCCTGCCTGGATAATTTCCAGACTGACTTCATGGTGGGTGCAACAAAGGAACTCTGTTATCTTGGTACTTTTGCTGGCTTTGTCCATGTATACAGGCTGAGATTATTTAGTCAAAAATAGAGGTCAACAGCTCATTGTGGGCCACATTTCCGTGGGAAAGGAAAGGGTCGACCTATACTCAAATCAATATGCTAATTGAAGCAGACTGAAATTGGCATACGAAAGAAGAGGAAGTCTGTAAAAAGAAAGGTTAGCAAAGAATAAGATTAAAGGGCCCCTAAGCCACCCCTGATATTTCTTTTTACACATTTTAAATAAACATGCACATTGGAGGCAGTATACCATGACAATCACCTTTTGTGAATATGGCAGCATTAAGCGCCACGGGGAATTCGCACACACATGCACGTATGCATACACACACAAAAACACTCCCGTGACCCTCTCCAGGATTTTCCTGTTCATTCTTCGCAAGTCGCAATGCCAGTAGGTTGCTCTGTGTGAAATAATCAAGGTAAAAGCTGGTGATGTGCTAGTCTACAAAAAGACACTAGCACCCCCTGGCTGTGTGTTCATTGTAGACTTGTACACAGCTGCCATTATATGACAAGTTTTCAAGGTGGGGGGGCTCGCCAACTGTGTGCCACTGAACCTTTCATGAAGCTTCCGTTCAGTTGGCATTGAGTGGAGGGTGATTAGGGGTTGGACATTGCGGGACCCTTTCTTCCGGTGTGCTGATGCAACCTGTAGCTTTCACTACACTGCATAGAGTTGGTGTGAGAACACGGTGAGGAGAGAGCAATAGCAGGGAAGGTAGCTAAGGCAAATGAGAAATCGTGGCGGCCGTGTTGCCGCTCGCCAAGTGCCTATAACTTTGACATTACAGCAACATTTAAAAAATTCCTATGGCTGTGTGTTCATTGTAGATTTGTACACAGCTGCCATTATATGACAAATTTTCAAGCCCAGTGGTCTACGGGCCTTTTAAATGGCACACAACACCCATCTCACCAAAGCTGCATATCGTGGTTACTTACTCAAACAAAGACCGCTACATTAATTACTTAACAAAAAGACATATACTATAGCCTTATTTCGGAGGTTGCTGACATATACATATGTACAGGTGGTTTCGTCTGCCCAGAGGCAGCGCTAAGTTTTTAAACGTTGCTCCATATTAGCTGGGTCACCTGGTATGAACACAAGTGCTCCAACACGCCACCCCCATCGGAATGTAGCCACTTCAGTGTGCCTTGAACCTGTAACTGTGTTCAGAAGCATAGTGCCATAGACACTGAGCTACATTAGCGTAACAAGTGCGTACCAAATTACAGATGGCATAAATTTAATAAATATTCTATTGTAAAAAGAGATGTAGAAAACCAAACTTCAGAGGATAATCACCGAGATTCCCTGCCTTTGCTCTATTTCTTTATTCTGTGTCATCCCAATGCTGAGTTTCTGAGAGAAACTGCAACATAAGAAGCAACATCTCGTCTATTGTTGCAACGCATCTCTGCCAATTCGTAAGTGTAATGTCATATTGACCCATTTTGCAGAGCACTTTGTTCTAGAAAAACGAGATGGCACTTCCGGTGGTGTGCCGCACTTGGCCTCGGCAACAGCGCACATATGCGAAACCATTACCGCTTCTACCTTGCTTCTGTGTGATCAGCTGCTGGTCATGCAACTGAATTTTCACAGACGCACTGTGCTCCAATCATGCTGCAGAATTGTGGAGTAGTGGCTTGAAGACATATGCAGCAGTTTGCTGCAAAAATAGTGACTGGCATATTGAGGAATGAAATTAATCTGTGTGGCCAAGTTCGCGGACCACTCCTAGAACTGTCCGTGTAATGGGCACTTCAAGATCTACGGCTTTCCTCGATACCGAAATTTTCTCATCCGCCAGCGTGGCATCACTAACTTTCAAAGGAAGGGCTTCAGCCCCGGAACGTTGGCAAGAGTGAGTACCACTCGTTAAGCAATGACAACTATATATATACACACGATAAATGCCGGACTACATTGACAGAACACGAATATACAAAGCTGAATATTTTGCAACGGTGCACAAGAGTAAGCGAGTTACAAGGGTAATACAACGTATAGAACAGCTACGTTTGAAGCCTTGTGCGCAGTAAGAAAAAATCTATCGCAACTGTGCACACCCGCGAGCGATTAAGCAGAAAGTAATCAGATAGTGACTGCACCAAGGAACTTTACCGAGTCATGTGACAAGCCACTGCTTCAAAGTATTTGCCAAATAAAGAACGAAGAGCAAAATACACTGATCCTGAATCAATTCATAAGCGGAAATTTTAGATAGCTTGCAATACATATTTAGCCCCGTTTTTAGAACAAGCACTATATATACACTGCTCGTGCCGTTTGGACATAACTTAATCAGCTCCTAAAGCACTGTTACATGTTCTCTGAAGCTGTGGCCAAAGCTTCGTGTCATCCACCCAGTCACCGTCAACAGTCACCGTCAACGATATCTTCCGAAACAGTGGTTTGCTGAGCCGCATCGGCATCATACACATCCACTGTAAACAGACAGGCAACGGAGGCAACTGAGGCAAGCAATGGATGCGTCACCATATGATCAAACATGGTAGTGCCCATGGGATCGCCGCGAAAATGGTCAATAAAGGTGCCATGTTAAGGCTAGGCAATGTTTAATGCCCTTTAAAACAAGGTATGCAATATACATGCCCAATGGCTTTGCAAGGGACTTGTGCAAAAATGCTGCCACTTGTACAGGTGCAGCCAAAAAGTAATTGGAACACAGCAGCAGTGGTCAAATTGTATCCCAGTGCCCCATAGCAGCCTTGAGAGGAAGCTATAAATTGGAGCATGGATGCACTCAGGCCTGTGCTCACTGCCAATTCACAGATCTAGATTTGTTTATCATCATCATCAGCCCATTTTTATGTCCACTGCAGGACAAAGGCCTCCTTGCAGTCTCCAGTTACCCGTCTTGCACTAGCCAATTCTAATTTCTACCTACAAATTTCCCAATTTCATCAACCCACCTAGTTTCTTGCAGTCTTCAACTGCGCTTCCCTCCTCTTCGCACCCATTCTGTACCTTTAATGGTGCACCAGTTATCCACCCTACTAACTGCATGGCCTGCCCAGCTCGATTTTTTCTTGATGTCGATTATAATATCGCCTACCCCGTTTGCTCTCTGATCCACACCACTCTCTTCCAGTCCCTTAATGTTACATCTAAAATTTTTTTCGTTCCATCGCTCTTTATGTGGTCAACTTGTTCTCTAGCTTCTTTGTTAATATCCCCAAGTTTTTGCGCCATATGTTAGCACCGGTAGAATGCAAAGACAGTACACTTTTCAACGACAGCGGTAAGCTCCCAGTCAGGATTTGGCAATACCTGCTATGTGCACTCCAACCCATTTTTATTCTTCTGTAAATTTCCTTTTCATGATTTTCTTCTCAATTTCTCCCATGTGAGTAATTGACCTAGATGAACATACCCCTGTACAGACTCTAGAGGCTGACTGGCAATCCTGAACTCTTGTTCTCTTCTCATGCTGTTGGACGTCGTCTTTGTCTTAATCTTGAACCCCACTTACACTTTCTCGGTTAAGGTCATCAATCATTTGTTGTAATTCGTCCCCAGTATTGCTGAACAGGACAATTTCATTTGCAAACTGAAGGTTGCAGAGATATTGCCTACTGATCCTCGCTCATAAGCCTTCCCAGTCTAATGGCTTGAATACTTCTAAGCATGCAGTGAATAGCATTGGAGAAGTTGTGTCTCATTTCCTGACCCCTTTCTTGACAGGTAACTTCCTACTTTTCTTGTGGAGAACCCAGGTATCTGTCGAATGTTCGTAGGTATTTACTAAGATATACATGTATGCCTCCTGTTTGTATGTACTCCATTACGTAATGCCCCTGTCACTGCTGGTATCTCTACCGAATCAAATGCCTTTTCATAATTATGAAAGCCACATAGAGATGCTGATTGTACTCTGTTTCTCGATTACATGATTAATGACATGGATGTAATCATTTGTAGAGTGCCCCTTCCTGAAGCCAGCCTGTTCTTTTGGTTGACTGAAGTGTTGCACTTATTTTATTGGAAATTATCTTGGTGAATATTTTATACAATGCTGGAAGTAGGATAATGGGTCTATAATTTGCCAATTCTTTAATGTCTCCCTTTTTGTGGATTAGTATAACGTTGGCATTCTTCCTGTTCTCTAGGACCCCTGAAGTCGTGAGACATTCTGTAAAAGGGGCCACAAGCTTTTTTTAAGAATGATGTCCTCCATAAAGATGGAGGACACATCATTTCTTTACACGTGTATTGAAGTGTCATTCACACCTGCGGCTAAACACTCGCTAGCAAGATGTCACTGATAGCATATATAGCGACACTCGTCTGTGCCACAGGGAGTGAGTGTAGCACATGTAAACTACAAAAACATCTATGCTATTAGCACCATCAAGCTAGTGAGTGTTCAGCCGCAGAAGGTGTGAAGAACAATGGCTAGAAAAAATAAATTACAGGGTTTTATGTGCCAAAACCATGATCTGATTATGAGGTACACCACAGTGGGGGGGGGGGGGGGGGGGGGGCTCCAGAATAATTTGGGCCACCTGGAATTCTTTAACCTGCACCTAATTTTAAGTACACGGGTGTTTTCGCATTTAGCGCCCATTGAAATACGGCTGCCGTAGCCGGGATTCGATCCCGTGATTTCGTGCTTAGCAGCCCAACACCATAGCCACTAAGCTACCACGGCGGGTGTGAACAATGGTTTGATACACGGGTGAAGACAGACAGAAAACTGAACTGGTGGTGAGCGCTGGGCTAAGCACATGGTCCAATATTTATAAAACGTTTACCTTAAAAAACACACACAACACGTCAGATAAACAGCGCTTGATTCTGTCAATTCGTGTCTCCCCTTTGTCATTGTATTTTGCGCTGTAATCAATACCAACCAGCCCAATTAACCGTCCTCCCAATTTCTAGCTTTCCACCGAAGTTGCTAGAGGGCACTGGGATTCTGTTCAGTCACAGGCTCCTACATTCTGATTAGAGGTCTGTTTACCTGCCCTCGGTAGTGCACGAAATGTTAGTTGTGCAGCTCGATTTAAGCTGTGAAGGCACCACACGACACTCGAAACCAATGCCACAATGGAGATGAAGTGCACGCGTTATGTTTTGTCTGACTAATATGTGCCGCCTATGTAAGCATGAGAAATCTAAAACCACAGCAGAGGTAAAAATACACCCTGCACTTGCGCAGACAGTGGTGCCTATGCCCATGTGCTGCACTGCTGCTTTGCACCCATGCGCGTGCTAAGTCGTCACCGTCACTAAAAAGGGTGCAGAAATATAGTGCACATTTTAGAATGAATGGCATGGGTCACAGGGTACCATTGCTGCATCGCCACTGAAATAAAGACAGGGTGCAGCACCTCGTGAACTGGTTCAGGTGCCGCAGGCTAGCCGAACAGAGCTTACTTTGGCCGCACGTGTACATGACGCCACAGATGTTTTTGAGATTGCCAACGGTTAGACACTGATATATAGCAACAACTTGGAGCAACCTGAAGTTCCCCTTATAGCTGAAATCAACTCTGCTGGCTATCAAAGAATCAATAAATTTTGGTCAGCCTGCTCTACAGATAAGTGCAAAAAAAAAAAAAACCCTGACAGACTTAACTGCTGAACAGTCTCTACTACATACAAACAAATAATTATCCGCACACGCAATGTACATGAAAGCATCTTTCGTTGGTGGTGAAGAAGTTCCCGGCTAAAACTAAACAATGGGCCGGCGCAACAGTCGCACCTGTTTTTGACGAACGAATACGAGATCTTTCTTGCGACATCGACCAAAAAGCAACGGAAAGGATCCAGTAGCATACAAATTCAGTGTTTAAACCGGAGCAGGGGACCGAAATAGCTTGCTGTGAAACAAGCGCAGAAAAAAAAAAAATAAATACATGGGAACTAGATTCAACAAAACAAAAATCCTTCAACGTCACCGCCCGCCTCGACCCCCGCAACACACAGCTCTGATCGCAATCACGACCTCTGAACGCAACGAAATGAAGTCAAATTTACAATTGAAAAAAAAAAAAATGTTAGGAAGAAAACGAAAGAAGAAACATACCGCTCATGTTGTCGCCATTCAGCAGACTGTCTCCCTGGCAATCTCCGTTTTCGATGATGTTGGCGGCGGTGTCGCCGTTGGCCGCATTTTTAGCCGTCTTCTTTTGCTGCTGCTGGTTCCTGCTCTTGACTGCCTCTTTCTTCTTGGCATCGCGCTTCTTTTTGGCGTCGGACGGCATGGCTCTCTGTAAAAGCAACGGCGGCGGGGCCGGTGACGTGGTTGGCGGCAGGTTTAGCGGCGGCGCGAACATTATAAGCCTAAATTAGGTTACCAAGACGCCCGAGAACGACTATGGTTTCATTTTCCTCAAAACATTTCGGCGTCGGCAAACGCGAAAAGCGGCACAAGCTGAGTACGTCGCAATCAGCTCCCAAAGCGCCCGCGCCTACCAATCAGCTGTGGCGCGCGCACACAAGCAATTTCTGGCGGCGGCCTTGGCGGCACAGCCTTTAGTAACCCGCACTTCTCGGCTAGTACGGATTTTGATTTCATCTCAGCCCTCCCCCTAAGGTATCACGACAGTGCGCCTCGAAAGCGAACAAACAGGCAAATTGCTGGTTCGCCACTGCTACGAACAGGACGCAAACACTGCGGTGGAACGATGAAACCAAGGTTGATTAAAGGTGCGGTCACACCGACTGACGTGAATGCGCAATCCAGGGAGTGCAGCGTTGCCGAAATTTTGCCGCGGGAAGCAAACGCAAGTCTCGCAGCTGGAGTCATGCTATAAGCAGGCACTTTTTGCAATCAATGTTCTGTTATTTATATTTAGTTCAAGAAAAAAAATTCTAAAGGCGTCTGACGTGTGACAAAGGACTTCCCCACTAAGCCACTCACACTCATTCATTCCTCAGGCTAAGCGCCTGAACTATTTGCAGGTAAAGTAGGCGCAATAAGGAGGCGATAAAGTTTGTAAAAGCGAATTTAAGACGTCCGCTTACCTTTGGTTCCTTTGAATTACAGGGTTCTGTTTGCTTGTTTCTTTAAATACGTTAAATAGGGAGAACCGGGTCACTTACAAATCACTATTCCAGAGACAGAAGAGCAGAGAGCGGCGTGAGCGGAAAACAGCGCCGCAGTAAATATACGAAAGTAACAAAATACGTAAAATTATACGTAATATTATATAGAGAATTCAAAATAAAATATTAGAAACAAAAATCACTTAAGTATTTAAATATCAAGTTCACTTCGTAGTTTTTTTTTAGTATTTTGACGTCATGGAAAAATTAGATAGGTGTGACAGCTGTAGGGCAGAAGTCGCTGTGGACGGCGCCATGTTACCTCATACTATGAAGATGCTACTCGCGCTTCGAACCATTGAAACCATCCAAACATTTGTTTTTCGCTTTTATTTCCTTCTTCTCTCTCTTTTTTTACAGGGAAGCTGCTATGAGGAGTTCTGAAACGGTTTTTGAGTGGCGGTGAACTCCGGCGTGCGACGGCGTGGTCGATATCAAAAAGCAAAGCAACATCCACGTGGGTCCAAATCCCCGCCCCAATGTCGGCTTTCTCTCATAGAGTCTACAGCACCTAGAGGAAAAGCTGGGAGAAAAAAAAAATATGGCAACCGCAAAGACGCTGCCACGTTGCTACCTTTCATTTTTGTAACCCTAAATATGATCAAAATATGATGCAAAAACAAGCACCTGCGTATGGACAATGTGTAAAGTTCATTCCGCATATTTTTGAGAAAGATTCGATTGCTATTTATAAAATTTCAGTATAAAATTTACGGTGCATGAAATAATGCGTTTCCAAGCGCCTGAACTAGATGGCAGCACGGTACAGACGGAGATCTGAGTACGTTGGAACGCTACTCACCCGTTACAGATAAAACCCATTAAACTTCGTAAAGTAGTGCCACGCTTTCAAGAATGCCGCCTGCTCCTCGCGCGCTCTTGCCGAGGCCAACACCGCGTCGCTATTGGCCTAATAGCATCACGTGGGCCCTCGCACCATGCATCAGCGCCATTTTTGCTCGAGAAGCGTCTACGGAGTGACAAGGAGTGCATTTTAGCGCCGTTGCTACACTCTAAGAACAGTTTACACCCTTTGGAGTGCCCCTTTTGCCACACAACAATAATCGTCATCTGCCTTGATGCGTTTCCGTTCTTTAACGCTGCGAGCCCGGTACTTTCCAGTAACGAACGGCACGCGCGTTATCAGCATGATAGCATTGCCGAAGGAAATGCTATCAAAATGGTTAGAGTGTACGCTCGAGCAGTGTAGGTGGCGCCACGGTCGAGAAGGGAGCGTGAAAGAGAGGAGAAACGAGGAGGAGTGAAGGTGGAGGAGGAGAGTGTCGCTACTTTACGAAGTTTAAGGGGTTTTAGTTACAGAGGGTACGACCACAAATTCAGTTCAGTCAGACTAGAGGTCGCGTTCATTGCGCTAGATTATAACCGCAGGTCTACCGTCTTCGCGACATTGACGAAAACTCGTAGAGTTACTGTAACCAACTCCAGAGGAAAAGCTTCCCACAGCGCCCACGTATTGAAATTGGTAACTGCAAGGACGCCGTCATGTTGCCACTCTGTGCAGACGCGCAAGCGCAAACGGCAAGATGCAATGCAAACGTGACTCGTATTCCTGAGCCTCCCTCAGTACTGTTCAGGTATCTGCAATATTCTTTCATGCACTGTAAATTTTACACAAAAATTTTATAAATAGCCATCGCATCTTTCTGAAATATATACAGAATGAACTTTAAACATTGTCAATTTGTACTTGTAACGGGTAAACCCCAGGTAGCACAAAAGAGATACGTAACGTTTTCGTAGCGTTTATCCAAGACGATAAAAACGGGTTAAAGAAGACACGAATGAGAGAACTTCGGCGGGAAAACGTCGGATATCTCTGCTAATGTCCGGCTTAATTACTTTCTTGAGACGATCTAGAACAGGTCTGCAAGACGTATTCGAAAAGCTGGTCTAGAAATAGGATTGGGAAAGACACAAGTAATCCTTTTGCCAAAACTATTCGTAACCAATTTCTAAACGTTTTTAGGACGTTATCAAAAAGCTGGTCTAGAAGCGGTCTTGAAAGGTTTACGATCATCTGAAGCTAATTTTCGCGGGTGACGGGCGCGATCAGACATCGTTGTTCAAAACACGAGTTTAGTTTCGCCTCACGCGACTGGCCTATGCCGCGCAGACGTCGTCAGCCGCACCCGTTGGCACGGCCTAGGCCAATCGCGTGAGGTGAAACTGATCGGGCGTTTCGAACAACGATCTCCAATCGCGCCCCAGATGAGTAGAAGCGTCGGTGTTGACTGTAAGAACCATGGCGCAGTGCCAAGCACTGTTCCCCGCATGGCTGGCGCATCGTCTACCAAGTCGCACGAAAATGAGCCTGTTAGGAATAATAAATCCTTAATACCGCCTTTAGTAAGCTACGATGCTTACAACCACAATGGGAACGACCTCCTGCAAAGAACAAATGGCCACGTCTTGGCAGGTGGCCAGACCAAGCCCTTCATGCCAAGAGTGCATGAAATGAGAACATTGTGACAAAGCAAGAACACTTTATTAAAATGTAATGCTTATGCAAGGTTCGAACAAACTGTGTGAGAAATGCAAATAGAAATAAAAGTACATCAATAATGACAAAAGTCGCAGAAAGGATTCGTAATGAACTCGAAAGTGAACATTTACTAGCACATAAACAAAATTCCAAGTACACATACAAAAATGAACAGAAAAACCTGGAGTGTACTAAAGTGTCTAATTTATCATAGTAAAGTGCGCGTGCTATTAGATGGACTAGAGTTACGCAGAAGTGACATCGGAGCGAATGGAAGAAGTAGACTGAAAAATGCAAGAGTATAAATTGCATGGTAACTGCCTCCAAGCAATGTTACCAGTCATCTAGAAGCTTGAAAAGAGCACAAAAAGAAATACCACCGCATACCATCATAAAACAATCCTGTGACAGAAATAAAAAAAAATGGGAACAATGCAAAATTGGAAATATTGCCTTTAGGATATATCAAAGAAGGTAATGGCGAGAAAAATAACCATACAACAAAAAAGCAATAAAGTGAAATTAGTACAGAATACTTAAACGGGGGATTCAGTGTAACAAGTGAACACTACTGTAGTACAGCGAACGATGAGACAGTAATGCTGCATCTTGCCACTCCAGAACGTGAGAAATGAATATGCAAGCCTCATATTAGAAACTTACATAAACATGGAAATAAAATGGAATGCACTGGAAGCTGCATTTGTGTAACAAAGGAAGCAATGGTCATAATAAATAGTAAGTGTTTTATCTAAAAAGCCCTTTACAAGAGGCAAAGTTGTACCTCTCTGGCAAAAATAAAGTTGCAACGAATAATTTGCAAACCAGCAAATACATTAATTAGCACACTGACATGTCACACTTTGCGCACATCTCCAGTCTCCTAAAGTAAAAAAAAAGCACTCTGAATGAGAAAAACGTTTAACACATGTAGCCCAGAGCAAATTCTTTGCCAGTTCACTCACACTTTCACATCCAAAAACATTTGCCACAAAGTCCAGGCACAGTTCCACTGATGTTTACCAATTCACCCCCACTTTCACGTCCAAAAATATTTGGCACACAGTCCAGGCAGAGTTTCATAGATAAACAGCTTGAGAGCACCCTACTGATTATTGTGCAGTCCCGCTGCTGGAAATAGAACTGCCGCACATGCTGGTAGTGGTTTCAATCTAGACACAATTGCTGCCCTGGACAGGTATGTTCAGATATCTGCACTGGTGCTCCATTTTGTCGAAGTAGACACATTGATGCACTACGCTGGTAATTGAAATGTTTTGAATGCACAAGTATTGGCTTCACCAGAGAGACTTGCCCACATACCACCACTGGCATATATATGCACTTGCTCTTCACTCAGTAGCATTGAACTTAAAGTGTTCCCTATGTGGGAGCCATGTGTAAAACCGGTGTCACACGACCACTCTCGATCGCGATCAAGCCCGATCCGGATCGAAATTATCGACGCGACTGGCTCACTCTCGTAGCTTGCGCAGAGGAGCCATCACGACCGAGAAATTCGATTTGTAACGGACTGGATAGCGGCTAAAAGAGCCCCGTGTGAAACCGGTATCAAATAATGCAAAGACGTACGCTAGGAAAATATGTTGCACAAGGACAAAGAACTGCGACATGCCCTGTTGTGGGAAGCGCGCGAACAGAACACATGTATATATATATATATATATATATATATATATATATATATATATATATATATATATATATATATATATATATATATATATATATATAAAAACTGCGAGAGCGCTTCGCGAACTCCATGCGCACACATGGCACCCGCACGAACTCGGCAGGCCGCCGTAAAGCGCGAAGGGCGCACAGCGTACATTCCGACACATGTCCCAAACTGCAAACAATCGTACTACCTAAAGCATACAAGTTATTTTATACCAAGGGCATACTCGACTCACGTATGCAGTATGCACAAGCGAGTTATGCAGCGTACATGCTGTATCCATTCGCCAAATAGTAAAATTGATAACAAGCACAAAGCTACAAGGGACTCAATACATTACTACCATTTGAGGCGTCAAATAAAATCGAATTTGGCCGTTTCATATATTGGACAAATATATGGACACATGTGGTACCCGGTAATACCATGAAATACCCATCACGTGGGTAAAGGGGGCGAAAACACAATCGAGAACCTGAAGCGCAAACGATAAAAGCACGGTATGGTGCACGCAAAATTCTGTCAGTGCGCTGTAGCGCGAGGGAAGAAAATAGGGCGAGCACTTGACCTCACCTTTTGGGATACCGCACTAGTAGTGAATCATTAAAAAAAAGCCTGTTTGAACCAGTTCCCTTGTCTGCAACACTCTTGCTAAACGGGAGACTAAAATACCACGATGATGGCTCTATTGCGGAGATCGGCAAGGTGCGCACAGACAGAAATTTTGCCGCCTTTCTTCGCATTCTGCAAAATGCTTTCTTGTTAGGATCACGCATAGCGGCCGACCCCGACGCTAGGGACACACAGGCACGATTTCGTCCCTCTAACTTTCGTCCTTATACTGCCCTTAACGCCTTAATTACAGCGTCAGTGAAAAGGCGCCTCACATAACATGACAATGAACTTGAAGAGCTGATTAGTGCCCTCCACTCCGCGCCCTCCAATGGAAAACACTGCTGATTTCCAAATTAAACTACACAAACAGATCGCACAACCCAAACTAATCACAGAACGTCGTTTTCTTGACGGCAAAACCCTGCAACACTTACATGATAAAGGGCAGCGGCAGCACATTCAGAACAGCCGCTATCATACCACAGCGCAATGCAAGTGCGATAACGTTATTATGCCCGGCTCAAACAGATCGCACAACCCAAACTAATCACAGAATGTCGTTTTCTTGACAGCAAAGCACTGCAACACTTACATGAAAAAGGGCAGCGGCAGCACATTCAGAACAGTCGCAAACAGACCATAGTGCCATGCGAGTGCGATAACGTAACTATGTCCGGCTTCACGAATAACGTGGCCGCCTTGATCACATAACAATTGAAAACACTACTGATTTCCAAATTAAAACCACACAAACATATCGCACAACCCAAACTGATCACAGAATATCGTTTTCTTGACAGCAAAACACTGCAACACTTACATAGCAAAGGGCAGCGGCAGCACGTTCAGAACAGCCGCAAACACACCACAGCGCAATGCGAGTGCGGTGACGCGACGACGCCATGACGACGCGACTATGCCCCGGCTCGCCCGGCTGCCCGGCATCACGAATCACGTGGCCACCTTGGTCACATGATTTGACGACGGTATCGCCACCTTGCGCAAGGTTGGATCGCGTTGATGGGTTGTTGAATATTGTAGAAGCCGCTAAAGAGGCTGACGCGCCGTGGCGTGGCGGTGGCGTTTTGAGTCGTTTGCAAAACGTATTCACCCCTCGTTTTTAAGCTGTCTGGCTTCCAACGTTATCAAAACGTATTCACCCCTTGTTTTTAAGCTATCTTGTTCGGAACGTCTTTGATGCGTCGATTTTGGTCAAAAATCCGTTTCAGACGTTGAATCCATTAATACGACGTTTTCAAGACTTTGTGTGCTACCGGGGACGCTTGTTTTTGCATCGTATTTTAAATATTTGTAGCGTTACAAAAATGTGAAGTAGCAACATGACGACGCCTTTGCAATTACCACTTTTTTTCGCCCAAACATTGTAGAGTTTCATACAATAATTGAAGCTTTTCCTCTAACTCTATGCGGAAACCCAATGTATGCATAGGGTTGTCGGCATTATGCAAAAAGACGGGAGAAACCAAAATAACCGATTACTGGTAAAAAGAAATGCATGTAAGTTGTCTATTCGAATGAGACATACGTGAGAGGTAGCTTTTATATAATAATAATTTGTTATACACTTCATAGAAAGTAAGTAACGTTCATAACATGGAGCCTACGATATTTGCAAAAGATCAAACCTTTGATCACATATTGACAATCAGATGACGCCCCCTCCCTGCTAATTTCCCTAAAATTTCAACATTGTGACACGTTGATCCCTTTCAGAACATTGAGTGAATTGGTTTGCGAAATACGCTTTTAAAGCTCAGGAACGCTTGAATAAGAATTTTTTTTTACGAATATTGTAAACAACCTACACATTTCAAACTTTCGGCAGAAGTCGCCATGGTAGGGATGGTCGGTTAAATTTCTGATCATATTAACGATTAATCACTCATCATTTTAGCCTTTAATCGATTAAACGCTTTCGATGTAGCGTTTTTCATCGATTAATTGATTAATATAATTTTTTGCCGGGCACACTTAAATATGTTCAAACACAGTTATGTACTTTTGTAGGAGCCTATTTTATTGCTCCAGACGTGGAACCAAGTTTGAAACACAAGTCCATAGCGTTTGATAAAGGATAATCTTTAACTTGTTAAAGACTAAATATAGTTGGTACTAGATATGCTATTGAAAAGACAAACAAGATATGTTATAAAAGGGCCCTTAAAGAAGAATTTAAAAAAATGGAGGACGCCTTCAAGAGTGGAACGCGATAGCGTTATCGCACCCCGTTCGCACCGCTCACTCATTCGCTTGGCATGCTCTTGACGAGACGAAGGGGAGAAACGGGCGAGTGGCACGCCACCTTTCGGGGCAGCGCCGTACATTGCGAGGAGGGGGTCTTCTGTGCTTGCCGCAAGATGGCTCTGCGTGTGCGCCAAGCGCAGAAGAAATGTAGCGGAAACGTAATTCGCTACTCGTTCAACTGCGACTTCTGTAATTTACATGCTCATAATTACCGATATACACCGCAATATAACTTTCTACGGCACGTTTCTAAGGCAACACCGCATTCACTAGAGCCGCTTTTGTCCCGTTTTGAACCATCGAACTCATATGGCTATCGAACTCATAACCACTATCCGTCGAAAGGTGACAACCTGGCAAGGACGTGATCTCTCCATTTTTGCGAGAGCTAAGGCATGCAATACATTTCTCGCTTCTAATCTTCTTTATGTTCTGCAGGTCTTGCACTGCTCACGTGTCCATGTCCAGGCATTTCATAGAATATTTGCATGTTTTATTTGGCATTCATCATGGGAAGCCATGAGAAGGGACAACCTTTTTCTCCCGCTTAAAAAGGGAAGCCCGGGTCTGGTGCATTTGTTTGTGCGACAATTGGTCATGCGCTTATTTTACCTTAAAAATGTCCGTCATCCATTCCTTCTCGCAGTTAATCGAGCACGTCTTGCGTCACACCTCCCTTTTCTTTTTGTCACGACAAACTTTGCTCAAGAACTACCGTTATGGGGCTTCTTAAAGGAACTTGTCGACACTATTTCATTCTTAAAAGCCAGATTCAACCTTGAATATTTGTTTACCGTTAATCGCACGTCGCTATATGTAGCACTTATAGATAACCTTTTCCTTGAACCTCTGTACCGAAAGCCGTATCTGTCTCTATTTGGTCAAGATGTTCTTTGCCGTGTCCGTAAAATGTGCATTGCGCCAGCAGCGAAAACGTTTTTCTTCAAGCTGCACACCTCCACACTGCCAGTTAAAACGTGGCTTCAGGAAAAAGGTCTGTATGTACCCTGGAATACAAATTGTAGGTTTTGCAATCAACCCGAGACAATAGAACATTGCTTTATACTTCGTCGTGACGCATTTCTTTTTTGGGACATTTTACAAAGAACTATCAAAAAAGACTTTCCTCTCACATGTTATGGTATCCGGTTCCTTCCTTTCAAAAAGACAGCCAGTAATACACCATATGATTTGTTTATGTTATTAGGACTTTATTCATTATGGAGAAGTCGAATGATCGACATACATGCCGAGCCACCTCGCTCGACAAGGTCTATCTTCCGAGAAGAGAGTGCTCAAGTCCGTAGTGTGGTGGCTACATATGATCCCGTCCCTGAATGGATTTCGCGTCTGGACGCTTTTGTTTGTTTGCCAGAATTTTGAACTGTCATTGGACTGTACACTATCTGTGAATTTGTTTCTCTTGTATGTTCATATGTAATGTAACTGCATTGGTTTGACAGTATCGATAATTCCATGCAATAAAAAAAAAACTCATGGCTGAGTGGTAGCGTCTCCGTCTCACACTCCAGAGACCCTGGTTCGATTCCCACCCAGCTCATCCTGCAAGTTGTTTTTATTGATGAATTGCCTTCCGGAATTTTTCACTCACGGCCAACGCTGCCGACACCGGCTTTTCTGCAACACAAGCTCCTTAACGGTGTCGCGTTAATAAAATTGCATGGCACTATAATCGCGGACAACTTTCTGCGGCAATGAAGGGAAAGCTACGGAGGCAAAGCACGCTGAAGTGAGAGCGCTTCTGAAAAGAGTCCCGTGTTTCCATCCACGTTAGTTTAACCTGGGGAAGAGAAAACATAAAAACCGTATTAGCAACAGTTAAATAAGATAAAACACACCACCTAGTGTAAACGTTTACTTATTTCGCGCCTTTTCCATTCCGCGTCTGGGCAAATGCGGAACCGTCGTAAGGGAAGCTGCGTCGATTCAGCGTCTGTTCCGAGCAACCAAAAGCACAGTCAAACGCTGGCGGACTACTTGGCTCCGTAACACATGTGCAGCAGCCACGCGCCCGTAGCTTTCCCTTCACTGCCACAGAAAGTTGTCCGCAAGTATGGTGAATCTCTCTGCAGTTAAGAAAAATGGCAAAAGTGGAAGGCAAAGTCCAACTACAATACGCGAGTAATTGCAATACGCGCAGGGGAAAAGAAAGTTACTGGTTTAGGCTTCTAAACGACATGGTCTTTTCTACAGAGCGATGGAATATGTCGATTGGTTAGGATGCTTGGATGAAACCAACACGTTTTTTGAATGGTCAGGCAACCAACATGCGCGAATAGACGCTCGGACGCTAGAGATTTTGCTGGAATCGACACGAATTCCATCGCAATGTCAAATACACGCTCCAAACCGGCTCGCATGCTGTGCCACGTCTTTAGTGGACTGGGAGTGACACCACGGTCAACGACTGGGTTGGTATAGTATGCCTTAAATTGCCGGAGCATTTCAAGCCTCCGGCTTCGGGTGGCATGTGCAGTGTGGGTGAAGAGAGGAGGAGCATGCGCGACTCGGCATCACTCGGGACTCTGAGAAACAGCCGACATTCGCTCTACCACAGCCGCACAGTCACTGCTCGTGCGCCGCAATTCCAGTGCGAGTTCGAAATTTTCGCACCACTCAGGTCAAACTCTCGAAAACGATTAACCAAGCAGGCATAATCGATTAAGTCGATTAAATGAAGAGTGGACATCGGTGAATATTAATCGTTTTGCGGGATATACATTTAATCGAATAATCGATCAATCGTTCGTCGATATCACCAACTGTACGCCAAGGCCCCTGTGTCACGCAAAAGAATAAAAGAAAACTAAATAGTTGGTTCGATGATAATTCTTGTGGTAGGGAGGGGGCACAATGAAAAGTGAAACAGAGAAATGCCGACCAAAAACTCATCGACAGATCTCCGATAGACGCGCCTGACCTTCTCAAGGTACGGAAGTTCACTCTTGAAAACACATACTTTGTGTTTCTGGATGCGGTCTACAAACAAGTGCATGGAGCTGCGTTGGGGGCTTCTATTTCAGTTACGGCGGCAAACTTTGCCATGGAATCAGTGAAGACACGGGCTCTGAGTTCCCTCGACCGGCCCCCCAAAGATTTTTCTGCGCTATATTGATGACTATTTTTGCACCATCAAGAAGGAAGCTTTAGAGGCATTCTCGGCGCATCTGAACAGCCTAGAGACATCCATTCAGTTCACAATTGAAACGGAGGTCTTCTTTTTCCAGACGTGCTGGCAGAGAGGAAAAACGGTCACCTTTATTTTGGTGTCTTCAGGAAGGAGACGCACACCGGTCGCTACTTGCATTACGAGTCTATTCACCCGGCCTACTACAAACGCTCAGTTGCTTCTGCCCTGATACAAAGAGCGCATATGATTTGCTCCAGCGAAGATGACTGTGACTCTGACATGTTCAAGGTGACCTGAACGGTGCGGCGCCGCGCCCACGCAGCCGTGCCCTATGTGTCAGGGGTCAGTGAGGCGTTGGCACGGTTTTTGCGGACATCTTGACGTACACGTGGTGCATGCACCTGCACGAAAGCTGAAGCATGAATCGGTGCACGTGAGAGACCGGCTCAAGAAGAAAAGTTTCCAAGGCGTTATTTATATAATTCCACGCGCAGACTGTGGCTATGTTTATATCGGCGAGAGCGGAAATTTCGAAAGACGGCTGAAAGACTATATGAATGACGTCAGAAAGAAGAACGTCGTCTCCAACTCACTTGCGAAACACGTGGCAACTTCTAATCATGAGGTTAACTGGGCCAAGGCAAGCATAATCGCGAAAGAAACTGGTGTTCCCGTAAGTTTCTGGAATCGCTTTTTATGCAGACTACGAAAAAAATAGCTAAACATAAATGTCGCCAGTCTTCCAACTGCGTGCGCTAGGTGCCTCAGTCACATACTAAAACGGACACAAGTCACTTTTTTTGTGAACAAGGCTTCCTTACGGAAGCCGAAACGTCTTCAAGTTTTATTGTGATTGCAATTATATGGACGCTCCAGGCGCATTTTTGCCGTCGCCTTCGCCGCGATGTTTCGTATATATAAAGTCCAAGGGCGATAACACCGTCGCCGCGCGCCGTTCGCTGTATGTGCAGCGAAAGCCCGCGAGGGAAGCCAACGATCGTGGCTCAATCTGGCGCGTGCGAAGGACGGAAGCGGTGAGCAAACGCGCCGTCTTCCGTCGCGGGAAAGGCTGTGTGGGAAGGTAGGGGCGGCCGCGTTGCGCTCCGGTAGTAACTGCGCATTTCGCGACCGGGCGCGAGAAGAGTTCACGATCGCGGCTCGATCTCGCGCGCCACATATGGAGGAAAGCGGGGAGGGCGCGGGAGGGAGGGAGGGAGGGGGCGGCTTCGACTCCACCAACAAATCCGTACTCTGCAGGCCGCACGTGGATCGCGCGCGCCGTATCTTGAAAGGTATCTGAAGACGGGTCGTACAATTTGTGCGCGCTGTGTTCTCGCCGCTCTTGCGTTGAAACGACAGACCACACTAAGGTAACTTCGCTCGCTGCTCCGGCCGCGCTTGCTTCCACCAGCGTTTTGACAGCGAGTGTCCGCGTTCATCGAGTGTAATTTGTGTTCATGTTTGCTCGTGCGCGCTGACACCATGATTTTTAATTCAGTTATAAGCGAATGTTTTCAAGTTTACACGGCCGATAAAACTACTAACCTTACTTGGTATACCTATGTACTAATTTGCTATGACAATCGATGCTTCGCCTTTCGGGCGAAACTGCGACTTTTTCAACACCATTTCATTTTCGGTCGGGTTTCTATTTTCCTTTTCACAAATAGAAAATTGCTACCACCTCTGGTTTTCCGAGGACCGCAGGAAAAAATTGATCAGCACGATCATAATAATAATAATAATAATAATAATAATAATAATAATAATAATAATAATAATAATAATAATAATAATAATAATAATAATAATCTTCATCATCATCACCACCA
Source organism: Dermacentor variabilis (assembly GCF_050947875.1). Classification (NCBI taxonomy): domain Eukaryota; kingdom Metazoa; phylum Arthropoda; class Arachnida; order Ixodida; family Ixodidae; genus Dermacentor; species Dermacentor variabilis. Next base: position 145,559,254 of record NC_134569.1, read on the forward strand.
TCACCACCACCACCCCCACCACCATCGGCCTATTTTATGTTCACTGCAGGGTGAAGGCCTCTACCTGCGATCTCCAATCACCCTCCTGCGCCAACCGATAACACAACTAAATAGACAGAATACGAGAGCTGAACGATTTTCCTTCACCGCCTAATTGATCTACACATTTGAAAGTTTGCCTGCGTATCACTTCTGACGTGTCCACCATTTTCTTTTAATATTAGCTCGGCGAGCGGTTCATAGTTGCATCACAACACCGTGAAAGAAGGCGTATAACGTTTTTGAGCGTTTCTATACTCGCAACAACAACTCCGCTGTATTATTGACGTCATACTTTTAAAACGCGCTTTCTATAGTTACTACATCTTAACTACATTTTAACTAGTGGTTGCCGAGAAAAGTGGTTTCTCCTTTCTGATGCATTTAGATAGAAGCTGTCGAGCGCTAACCCTCCGTGCCCTCTGTGGAGTTTTGTTGGTATAGAAACAGACAGACAGACAGACAAAGAACTTTAATAACAAGGTCCTGAGAAGCTTTGCCCTAGGGCAGAGCTGCTGGCCGCTCCTACGTGGGGACGGGTAGGCCGAGCCTAACCGCGCGGAATAGAAAATTATATGGACAGTGGTGGCGCTGTAGTGCTGTCACGGTGCATGCCTGGTAAGCGAGAAAGAGGCGATGCAGACGGGGGCAGTGCGTTTTGCTGCAATGACGACTCCTTCCAATGCGGCCGAAAAAAAAAAGAAAAAAAGAAAACGCACCCAAGGGAACGCACCGTCACGCTCTGCTGAATCGGCTCTACAGTGGAGCAGCCTTTTCAGGCTTACGTGCTGCATTTGGCTGCTGGCATAGCGACATACGAACGTTATGGTTTATGAAGTTTCCTACAAGAATTACTAGAGGAAACTCAGATGCTATAGTGACTACGGCTTCTGCTAATATGGCGGTTCAGCTAGCATGGACTACCAGATTATTTAGCTGCACTAAAGAAAAAAAGAAGAAAGCAGACATTGCCTGTGGGAGATAGCGCAGTTCTAACTCGTGAGATAAATTACTCGATTTACTCGTGAGCTAAATTCTCGAGAAATCAGAATGCTTAATTGAATCATTAACATCACTACACCAATTCACTTTTAATTTAGTCATCTTACGGCGCATATTACAATTCATGAATGGTGAATGGTCATGAATGGTGAATTCGCAAGGCGTATCCACTTGGAACGAATTCTCAGGACCACACCAGTTTCGAGATAGTTTTCAAGGCGCCCAACGAAATGCATTGGCGTCCGTGTCAATTTTATGCTTCAATGCATAAAACAGCGTCTTTCGTTAAAAAAAGTAATTGGAACAACAGTGTACGTTTTCCTGCAAGTTTCACGACACCTATCTTGAGACCGGTGCCATCTTCGGAAGTCGTTCCAAGTGCATATGCCTTGCAAACTCAGTAGCTAGAATTCGTAGATAGGAATATGTGCCTAAGCTAATTGATTAATATGTTAATTAGCGTAATTATTCTAATTATTCAATTCATCATTTACAATCCTGGTAGAAGTAATGGCCGCCGCAACGAGTAATTTAGCTCAAGGGTTAGAATTTTCCTATTTGCCACAGGCAATTAAAAAAGAACTGGTGCACACACACACACGCACACACACACAAACACACACACACACAAACACACACACACACACACACGCACGCACGCACACGCACACACACACGCACACACACGCACACACACGCACACGCACACACACAGACACAGACACACACACACGTACACGCACGCACACGCACGCACACACACACACACACGCACACACACGCACACACACGCACACACGCGCACACACAAAGACTTACAAATTAGGCAATATATGTTAGAACTTGGATTTTCCTAAACATCGTCCATCTGGCTTCGAACAGCTTTTTGACTGTGCAAACTGATCATTTCGACAAAATATTGCGCTGGAAACGCAACAATTCACCATGATTATGCATGCACGCCGAGTCTTATGGCCTCCTGTATTTAGAAAAAGGATTTATTCAAAAATAGGGCCGATAAAGGCGCATACAAAGCTGCAAATAAATCTGCAAGAGCATCTCAAGCTACGAACACAGAGATTGGATAAATTCAAGAACTAGCCTTCATCACAATCTACACGTTGCTTCGCCAGTGAATGACCGCTTGATAAGAAAATTTGGGTCAATCCCGGAGATAGCTCCTTCTAAAAAGAAAGGGTCAACCAAGTGTTGAGGCTAAAGAAGGCAAGATCGACGTACATGGTGGCTCAAATGATTCGCTGAATAAACGTTGATTATATTTCTCTATTCTGCCTCTTTTTAACGTTAATTATTTACTCATTTCGTATTCTTGTTCCGGTCTCCAAACACTGGCTCATATGCGCTGCAGGGAATTGACCAAGAAGCAAGCGGTTTCAATGTGTGTTTGTTAGGGTTGCAATCAAAATAAAATATTGCGAAGCAAAGCTTGGGTTGAAGAAAGGTAAATTTAGAAACTTGAAAATAAAAGATAAACTGTAAGGAATTTCAAGATAATTCGACACGAAGAAATAAAATAAGGGAACTGATTGATAATTTCTGTTGGTATCGCATTTCACGCGCAATTACGTCGAGCTTGTCTTTTTTAGCGTAGACACTTGGCTGACCCTTTCTTTTTTTACCAAAAGGCCAGGTCGGCCGATCCCTGAGACTGTGAAGTTTACGTGGGTAATGTTCGACTATATTGTGTTGTGGTCGCGCCGCTGGCACGAGTTGTTGGGAACTCGGCGCTGACGCCCGTTGTTGCACCTGGGTCGCAAGCCCCAAGGGTAGCGTTGGCCTGGCGGCCTGGGGTACAACTGGAAGCATCTGAAGGTCCCGGCAAAGCATGAGTCGACTGGTAACAACAAAACAACTTGTTTATTCTAACATCGCAAAGAGTTGGCGGTCAGGTCGACCGAAGTAGAGAGACGGGAGTGCACTTTACTCAACAGAAGAAATCGGAGCCCCCTCTGGCGTCCGGGGGCAGCTGCTTTTATACTCTCGCAGTTGAGGGCAAGAAGGAACCCCTCTATAGACGAGCACGTGACGGTGCCGCTCGGGAACAATGGGATAAGGTGGCGCAGCGTCGTGTCGGCGCCACTCGGGCACAATGGGAAGAGAAGGTGGAGCAGCCGTCGTGTCGGCGCCTGTCAGACCCCCTCGCTTCACAGTTGTTGGGAGCTCCTCTCCCCGGCTACCGCGCTTCGACAAGCGTGGGCACCAATATGCACATACACTCACACACGCACATGAAGACACGTGGCATTGGAACATGCCTGGACGCGCTTGGCAGGGAGGCGTAGCGGCGGCGCCGAACGGGCCAAAATGTCTGCCGCTTTGAACGAAGCCCCGGCGTCCGTTGCATCCGCGCCGGCTATACCGCGCGTCGTAGGCGAAACGTAACAATTGTCACTAATCACACCCGTACCGTTAATTTTACGTACTATGCGACTGGCGCTCATTTCCTGCGGGTACCACTAAAGTTGCCTTCCAGACATGGTTGTCTCGCGCGAGCCCTGCTTAGTTCAACCAAACTCGCTCCATTTCCCTAAAGTGCACCGTACGGCGGCTTTGCCTCAACATCTATATATCTACGGCGGTGCACCCTTTACAGCTGTCAGTGCTGTGTGGTTAATTTTTTACTATATCGACACCAATTAGGCCCGTGTCATTATTTTTACCTACTCTGAGACTAATTCTAGCTGCTTGTCTCGTTGACACCTCTTGAAACTCGCTACGACGCTCTGCAGGGGCGAAAGGTTTGCTTTTTTTGGTGAGTGGTTACAGGATACCCAGTTCCCGGATACGCCAAACCTGTCTGATGTCAGTTAAGAAGACCTTGTCTTCGAAGAAGTTCCGACCTGGCGCATCCCTGGCGCTCTTATCAAGCCGATACCCGACAGCCATGCCCGGGCGGTAGCACCGTGACGGATCACGCCGTTTTCAATGCACGCGGTGAGCCGCATCATGTGCCTTATAATCCAGCGGTCGTGGTCAGAATCCCTCTAGTAATTTTTCGTAGGGAAACTGTACGCTACTACAGAACCAGTTCAGTTTCACAGGTCACTACAAGGGAGGAGCGTGTTCTGAGCTGCGTTTGCCTGAAGTAGCGGCGCTGCAGTCACAATTTTTGTGCATACTGTCGCGGGAGGCGCCGAGGAACGAGGCCTGTGTACAATGACTTGCACAGCCCTGAGCGTTGGCTCTCCACGCTGGCTTCGCTCCTCACTGACGCGCGCTAAAAGCATGCTTTGCAAGTCAGAGAACTGATGTTTTACTGCATGCGGAGATATAAAGAACCAGCGTACATAATGGGGCTCAGACACATTCGCTGATGTCACACGCCTTTTAATTCGCATCGTGCTTTAAAAGCATGAATCCGCTGCGGCTTGGTCGACTGCGGGCAGTAAATCTTCGCTTTAACTCATTCGTGTTCTACTTGAATGGCGATTTGTAAAAAAATAAAATCTATGGGCACTTTGCTTAGCTAAACTACGATAGGCGAAAGCCTATCTATGACTGCCTCTGTTGCAGTTGTCTGAACTGTTCTGCGAACGGACGCCGCCGTGGCCGCGAGCAAGGGATGCAATCGCAGCCACATTAGCTGCAACGTTTGTCGCCGATGTGCGCGCACTCTCACGCGCATGTACGCGCTCTCCCACGCGCCCGCTCGCACAGCGCTACTGGCATGGTGCCTCCTCTCGTTGCTCCCCTCGCCGGTGATCACCGCTTTCCTGCGTCCACTAAGGACTGCACCCGGACACTCATGAGCCACTAAAGGCTTACGAATTAAAAATGTGGTGTTCTACGTGAGTCACAAGTAGTTACGGTCGTATAACGCGCAGTTAAGATTATTCAATACAGTAAGCAACACGAAGGTGGGTGCAGAGTGAGAGTAACGGTACAAATTGAGTAAAAACAACCGATTCTGCTAATTATTGCATAGATGGATAAAAGCAGAAAAAAGGAGGACATGGTAAAAAAAAAAACGAATGACACAAGCTTGCGTTACTGGGAAATCGAATTTATTGCACCTAAATGGTGCAAATTGTCAGTCTCGCTGGATTATTACGAAATTAGAAATGCACATCCGGCCGAGTCCTCGCATGAACGCTGATGGCATACTGCTCGCGATTCTGCGATAAGCGCTCATAAAAAAAAAAAAGGAAGGAGAAGAAGCGCACACGACTTGTGCGACTTTGCATAGAAGCCGTTTCTTTTGAGCAGTTGCGTTAAGAATTTCAATTGGGCGTAACTTGATGACTCTTGACCTCGGCTCATCTGGCGCAAATTGAAACTCTGCTTGATAGATCAGTCTCTCAGAATGCCAGGAAAACGCTCCTATAAGGCTCTAGTACTACCGTAATTATTTCACACACACATCAAGCTTTGCACGCACTTAAGTCATAACGTGCTTTAAGACATAGCCACTTAAGGCATAAAGTAAATAAGTCGGTGCAACTCCTAATTCCCAGAGGACACCGGGGAAACCTATTATTCGACTCCTATTACGCATGAAACGATGGAAAAAACGAGTGTTCAGTATTTAGCTGCAAAACTCATAATTAAACCTTTCGCGACACAACACCCTTACTACCCTCAATTTCCACCAAATGAGAACTCGGTGTGGTGCACAGTTCACACAGGACACTGGGAAACATTTCAGATAACGGCCGTATCACGCTTTCGCGCATTCGCTAAGATACCTTGGGTGCAAAACGTGTAGTTAACCAATAATCTTTATTATATCTATTTATTTAGTACACAATGCGGACCGCAATGTGGTCCAAGCAGTAGAGGCGACACCTAACAAAATGCAAATTGTAAACAAGACACTACTGCATTGTGCATGACAGAATAAATAAGGTTCTAATCTACATATGATTGATAAGGCTCAGTTAGGTGGCTCCACTTAGGTATTGTTGTAATCGCACCGCTGGCACGAGTTGTTGGGAACTCGGCACGGACGCCCGTTGTTGCACCTGGGTCGCAAGCCCCAAGGGTAGCGTTGGCCTGGCGGCCTGGGGCACAACTGGAAGCATCCGAAGGTCCCGGCAAAGCATGAGTCGACTGGTAACAACAATACAACTTGTTTATTCTAACATCGCAAAGAGTTGGCGGTCAGGTTGACCGAAGTAGAGAGACGGGAGTGCACGTTACTCAACAGAAGAAATCGGAGCCTTTTGGCGTCCGGGGGCAGCTGCTTTTATACTCTCGCAGTTGAGGGCAAGAAGGAACCCCTCTATAGACGAGCACGTGACTGTGCCGCTCGGGCACAAGGGGATAAGGTGGAGCAGCCGTCGTGCCGGCGCCGCTGGGGCACAATGGGAAGAGAAGGTGGCTCATACGTCGTGTCGGCGCCGGTCAGACCCCCTCGCTTCACAGTTGTTGGGAGCTCCTCTCCCCGGCTGCCGCGCTTCGACAAGCGTGGGCACCAACATGCACATACACACACACACGCACATGAAGACACGTGGCATTAGAACAGGCCTGGACGCGCTTGGCGGGGAGGCGTAGCGGCGGCGCCGAACGGGCCAAAATGTCTGCCGCTTTGAACGAAGCCCCGGCGTCCGTTGCATCCGCGCCGGCTATACCGCGCGTCGTAGGCGAAACGTAACAGACCGCCCCGCCGGGGGAAGGAGATCCCGATGGTCAGGGGACTGCATCCGCTGTCCGGAGGGATGTCGCTCGATGATGCTCATAACCGAAGTCGGGCGTCCCTCGACGTTTCTTGAGCGCAGCGCACAGAGAAGGCCTCGTTCTCTCGTTCAGGTTCGCACAGGACACTGCAAAGTGACTTCGGGAGAGTTCACATTTTTGTTCTCGTTCCCGGCAAGCGTTAGAACTACGCTGAAACTCAACCGCTGAGTCCGCAAGCACGGCACAACCCTCACTAAGCCCTGCCAGGCTCTTTCCCCTTCTATACCACTGCCTAGTTCCTTACAGTAGTCTAGCAGCACTCAGAACGCGTCCACAAATTGGAAAATTGCACTAGAAAGAACATCATCACTTTGAAACACTACACAAAAGCAATATGTTAAAAATCCTGCCTCAGGAAGAAAAACATCAGTAACAAACAATTTTGAGGCTGATTCCTACGTTAGGGGCTTCGACTTAAGCCATCGGCGTTACCGTTGAGACTCCCCTTTTTGTAACGCACCTCAAAGGAATATTGTTGCAAAGCGAGGCTCCAGCGCAGGAGGCGGCCATTTTTGGGAGAGATGGTCTGCAGCCATTGGAGAGGGCAGTGATCCGTCTCAATGATAAACCTCGAGCCGGCTAGATAGCATGACAATTTCTGAACGGCCCACACGAGACACGCACACTCTTTCTCGGTGGCGCTATACGCCTGCTCACGACTGGTCAGCTTACGACTAGCATACAGGACGGGGTGTTCTACTTCTCCATTTTCCCGTTGGCACAGTACAACGCCCATGCCTCGCTCACTAGCATCGCACTGAACAACGAACCCTTTTGTATAGTCTGGCGATCGTAGCACCGGCTGGCTTGTTAGGGCACTCTTTAGGGCGCTAAAAGCTCTTTCCTTTGTCTCGTCCCATACGACTGTTTGGGGCTCTGTTTTTCTTAGAGCATCCGTCAGGGGAGCCGCGATATCAGAGTACCTGGGGATGTACCTCTGATAGTAGCCGGCGACACCTAAGAACGACCGAATATCGGTCTTCGTGCGCGGTTGCGGGAAGTCTCGCACAGCGGCCACCTTTATTTCAGAGGGGCGGCGACGACCCCGACCAATCACGTGACCGAGGTAGACAACCTCGGCCTGTGCTAACTGGCACTTAGGAGCCTTGACTGTCAAGCCCGCTTCGCGCAGGCGGGTTAGCACTGCCCGCAAGTGTGCCATATGCTCAGACCAGGATGCGGAGAATATCGCTACGTCGTCTAGATACGGTAAAGCGAATTCTTGCTGTCCCCGCAACACTTTATCCATGAGGCTTGAAAAGCAGTATGGCGCGTTTTTCAAACCAAAACTCAACACTTTAGGACGGAATGTTCCCATTGGTGAAATGAACGCCGCATACCTACTAGCCTCTTCTGTAAGTGGAACCTGCCAATAACCCCTGACAAGATCTAGGGTGGAAATAAACTGAGCGCTACTAACTTTCTCAAGGCGCTCCTCGATGTTAGGGATCGGATAAATTTGATCCTTAGTGATGGAATTAAGCCTGCGGTAGTCGACGCAAGGACGAGGTTCCTTGCCCGGCACCTCAACTAAAATCAAAGGGGAGGTATAATCACTCTCACCTGCCTCAATAACACCGAGCTGTAGCATTTTCTTTACCTCAGCCTCCATAATATCGCTCTGGCGGGGTGACACCCGGTACGCCTTGGATCGTACTGGCTCTGGGGAGGTAAGTTCTATATCATGAGTAAGTACAGAAGTCCTACCAGGCCTCTCAGAGAACAGACCTTGAAACTCTTGTAAGAGCTGGTGTAGTTCGGTTTTCTGCTCAGGCGACAGCGATGCTCCACTGACTAAGTCACTAATGACCTGATCGGTGTCTTTCCTGTTCGTTACTGAGCTTAGTCCCGGAAGCTCGACCGGAAGCTCTTCAGGAACGTTTACCATCATGCACACCACTGCTTCCCTTTGTCTATAAGGCTTGAGCAGATTACAGTGGTAAACTTGCTGTGCTTTCCGCTTTCCTGGCAGACTCACCACGTAGTTAACGTCCGACAGTTTCTGAACAAGTCGTGCTGGGCCCTCCCACTGCACGTCTAGTTTGTTGTTTAGCGATGTGCGCAATATCATGACCTCATCGCCCACCTCAAAACGACGGGCCCTGGCGGTCCGATCATAATAAACCTTGGACCTCTGCTGGGCCTTTGCCATTGCTTCACCTGACAACTCCTGTGCCCTTCTTAAGCGTTCGAGGAGCTTAAGCACGTACTCCACCACGACTGGGTCGTCGCCCCTGCCTTCCCACGATTCTCGAAGCATGCGAAGCGGAGATCGCAGCGAGCGACCGTACACCAGCTCAGCTGGCGAAAACCCCGTAGCCGCATGCGGCGCGGTCCGTAATGCAAACATCACCCCAGGCAGACACAGCTCCCAGTCAGTTTGATGTTCAAAACACAATGCTCTCAACACGCGCTTCATGACGGAGTGGAGCTTCTCAACGGAATTCGACTGTGGGTGGTACACTGAGCTGTGTAACAGCTTTACCCCACACCTTTCGAGAAAAGTTGTCGTCAAAGCGCTAGTAAACACTGTGCCCTGATCTGATTGGATTTCCGCAGGAAAACCAACTCGCGCAAATATGGACAGTAGTGCATTGACTATCTAAACTGAGCTGAGTTCTTTAAGCGGCACTGCTTCAGGGAACTTTGTTGCTGGGCAGATCACAGTCAAAATGTGTCTGTACCCCGTGGCTGTTACCGGCAGAGGTCCCACTGTATCAATAACGAGCCGTCTAAAAGGCTCCGTAATGATAGGTACCAATCTCAACGGCGTCCTCGATTTGTCCCCTGGTTTGCCCACCCGCTGACAGGTGTCACATGACTTCACAAAGTGGTCTGCGTCCCGAAAACACCCTGGCCAATAGTACTCTTGCAAGAGACGGTCCTTAGTTTTCTTAACTCCTAGGTGTCCGGACCACGAACCCCCATGCGACAAGCGCAACAGATCCTGACGATAGCATTGAGGCACGATCAGCTGATCGAACTCCACTCCTCTGCGGTCTAGATACTTCCGGTACAGGACTCCACCTCTTTCCACAAAGCGAGCATTTTTCTTGGCGATACCTTCCTTGACGATGCAGCGTATGTTTTCTAGGCTGCCATCCTTTTAACGCGATAGCGTTAAGGAGCTCGTGTCGCAGAAAAGCCGGTGTCGTCGGCGTCGGTGTCGGTGTCGGCGTCGGCGTCCGCGGCGTTGGCCGTGAGCGATAAATCCCAGCAGGCACTTCATGAATAAAAAACAACTTGCAAGATGGGCTGGGTGGGAATCGAACCAGGGTCTCCGGAGTGTGAGACGGAGACGTTACCACTGAGCCACGAGTTTTTTTTTTTTTTTTTTTTTCTTTATTGCCTGACTGACAAAGAAAGAACAGCAATAGCAATACACAAACCAAAACATAAAAGATACAATGAACACGTCGTATTGACATAAACAGCCTGGTAGGGGGCTGGCTTCGCCACATTAAAATTCATTTAGAGCCATCAATGGCTCCACCCTTGACAGCCACTCGGGGGTATCGCCGCCGGCCTTCAAAATTTCAACAAACCGATGCACAGTTTCACGGAAATAAATTCGCGTAGGTCGTGCGTCGGGATCGCAGTAGTATCCTGCCATTCGAGAGCGCCAAATACTGTGGAGGCCAATTAACATTATTAAATCAAACGGAAAACCATCCTCGTTAGTAATGGGTAGATACCGTATTCCATGAGGGTCGAGGGGAAATTGTTTCTTTAACGTTCTTTGTAGTACGTCCCAAAAAAATACCCCTCCCCAACAATGAAGAAAAACGTGATCTATCGTTTCTGGTTGTTTGCAGATAAGGCAGTGAGATCCCCATGGAAGAAATAAGCCCTTTTCCTGTAAAAACATTTTTACTGGCAACGTTCCAGTGTGTAATTTAAAAAAAAAGGTTTTAACCCCTGGCGCAACTTGCATTCTTTTTACTCTCTTTAACACGTCCCTACCAGGGCCTCCACTGTACAAGGCTCTGTACATTGGCTCCGGCAGAACGACATCACACAAATCCTTGTACAATTTTTTCTTTTTCACAGTAGATAAATATTCATTTGAAAACCTCGTTGCAAGGAATCGTACACTTGCGACAACTTCTCTAAAATATCCAAAAATGCCTCCCGTGAGTGTTTCGGTTGAAACAACAAAGTCTGGCAACGCGCGCCCGAGCCTTACTTGGCATGCGGTGCGCAAAAAAGGATCGCTGACGTCACGAAGGAAAAGAAACCTGTTAACAATCTGCCGCAAAAAAAGGTGTCCCAGGCCCAATCCACCATTCTTGACTCCTCTGAACAGATTTGTCCGGCTGCACCTTTCCCATTGCGCATCCCACACGAAAATGGCGAAAATTCGATGCAGCTTCTGTACATTGAGCCTTGCACAATGTAACACCTGCATTACATACCACAGCCTACTAATAAAGAACAGATTGCACACGGTTGCTCTAGCAAAAATCGATAAGTTCGTTCCTTTCCACCTTTCCGCTTTTCCACGTGTATCATGCGTCTGCGCTGTCCAATATGTCGCACTATCACGGTAGCATTCTAGAGGTACTCCCAAGTACCTCGTTGGGGTCGTAACCCAGGACACGTTTGCAAAGCGGTCGGGCGTCGATTGCCATTCTCCGTGCCAGAGCCCTAGTGATTTTGCTAAGTTCACTCTGCTGCCTGTGACTTGGCAGAAGTTCTCTACACATTTAATAGCCTCAGTTACGCCTTCCCTACTCGTTGAAAAAACCGCCACATCATCCGCATATGCCAGCAGCTTGACTTCCGCTGCTTGCAACCGAAAGCCGGGAATTGTCTGCTTTTTCACGATGTTTAAGCACATCGCCTCTATGTAGATGCAAAACAAAAGAGGGCTAAGGGGACAACCCTGGCGTACCGACCGCTGCACGCTAATGGGGGCACCCAGACTCTGGTTAACGATCAATCGCGTCGTGCAGTTCCGATACGCCAGGGCGACACCCTCGCGAATAACAGAACCAACGTTAACATGATCTAGTATGCAAAGCAAAATTTCATGCGCGACACAGTCGAAAGCTTTTTCAAGGTCAAGTTGCAAGATGGCCACGCGGCTATTTGTAATATCGCAGCACTCCAGCACGCATCTTGCTGTGTGAATATTAGTCGTAATAGATCGTCCCTTAATCCCGCACGTTTGATGCGGTCCAACGATTTCCTGGATTACTGACTGTAATCTTCGCGCTAAAACTTTCATATAAATTTTGTAATCCACATTTGTAAGTGCGATTGGCCGGTACGCTGTTACTTGTCGTAACTTCTCTGCATCGTCAGTTTTGGATATTAAGACAGTGTGTGATCTTGCATAAGACGGAGGCAATTCGTTAATTTCGTAAGCTTCATTAAACACTACGGTCAATATTGGCGCGATTCCACGCTTAAAAGCTTTGTAGAACGCCGCGCTTAACCCGTCCGGTCCTGGTGATTTACCAGGATTTAAATTGTCTATCGCCATTTCTACCTCTGATTCGGTTATTGCCAGCTCTAACCTAACCTTCTGCTCATCGTTGAGTCGCGGCAGTGCCCCAAGGAACTTATCCTTAAACGTGTTCGTGTCGGCAACATGTAAAGCGAACAACGCCTGATAGTACTGAAAAAATGCACGCTTAATATGTTCGTTATCATCCGATAAGACGCCTCCCCATTCTATGTTGTCTATGTGATTTCGACGAGCGTGGGCTTTTTCAATTCCGAGCGCTCGTTTAGACGGAGTCTCCCCAGCAGCTACATGTTCCGCTCTCGCCCGGGCCAGTGCACCACGATAGTGCTCCTCTTCTATCACTTCAACTTTTTGTTTCGTTTTCCTAATGTCATCGATCCATTTACCAGGCGCTTCGCATTCTTTCTCGAGCAGTTTTGCAAGCATAGACCTTAGATTACGTTCAGTTAGTTTCTCCTCGTACGCCATAGAACAAGACCGCTCTATTGCTTTTATTTTAAGTTGTTCCTTACAAAGCTCCCACTGTTGCCATGTTTTCAGTTCATTATTCGGCTTTATTTTGCCGATTTCTTCAACTACCGCAAGGTTGAAAGCATCGTCTTTAATCAGCTTGTTATTTATCTTCCACAGTTCCCAGCTAAAAGCACTGCCACGTTTTCTTGCCCCAATCCCGCACTCTACTAAACAGTGGTCTGAGAAAGACACCGGCACTACTTGATAACTGTAGCATTTTGGAATCACGTCCAACGTTACATAAATGCGGTCCAGACGGGCATGACTTGCACGCTGGAAATGTGTGTACTTCACACCACCCGCGCCTTGCATACACTCCGCCACATCCTCAAGGTTCCATTTGTCTATGATTTGCGACAGTACCTCAGTACTTGCGTCCCTGAACCCCCGATCACTAGTCTTATCACAAGCACTCAGCACACAGTTGAAGTCGCCCATGATAATCAGCTGTTTATCGAAGCTGAGACGCAGCTCAACACTTCTAAAGAAATCGACCCTTTCATCCACAACATTTGGTGCGTACAAACATAAAACACGCCATTCTGTATCGCTGAGTGTGAAATCGACAGCAACACACCGACCTGACAAGCACGAGAAATCAGCATGCACGACCAGAGCCGGCAACTTCTTGATAAAAAGGACACAACCAGCAGATGTGCCGATGGCATGGCTTACAATAGCATAGAATCTAGACGTGAAACGTCGCACCATGCTCCCGGTCTCTTCCTCACCGTCAACTTTTGTTTCCTGCACGGCCAATATATCAATGTCGTGCTCCGTTAAAAGCCGATACACCTGACTTTGCTTTTTCATTCCTGCCAAGCCCCTGACATTAAGTGTAGCTACCTTCAACGGAGATGCAGGAGCCATTTTCGCAAGGAAGTGAAAAGGCCGAGAGCATGGTGCTTACCCTCCGCGTCTAGCGCGTGGCTAGACGCCATCGTTGATGCCGGAGCCACCCTGTGCAGGCTCCAAACCTTGCAGCGTAGGTGCTGTATCGCCGGTTCGCCTCTCAGACGAAACGTTAGGTCGCTGCCGAAGACTGGCCCGCCTGGCTTGAGTTGTTTTCGCAGGCGGCTCCTCGACGCTGGTGGCTGCCACCTTATCCCCATCGTTGCCGGTGTGGCCATAAGGGCGCTTGGCTGGCGCGGAGACGCTGACTGCGCGGCCGCCGCTCGGGTCCGCGTTCGGCGAGCTGTTCGCTGGTTCGACGACTTTGGGTGCCGGAACGCTCTTCCCATTCTCCGACGCCTTCGCCCGAGACGCAGGCAATTTCTTCTCCTCGGAGTGCGTCTCTCCGTTGCTTGACTTGGTTGTGTCACCGCCGGCAGGCAATTCCTTCTCATCGGGGTGCGTCTCTACGTTGCTTGACGTGCTTGTGTCACCACTGGCAAGCCCCGACGGGTCGGTCATTCCTACTGGCTTGCCCACTTCCTCGGCTCCTTTCGCTGCCTCCTCCGCCTCGTCGACGTCCATCAGCAGCTCCGTCGACTTGTCTTGCGATGCCGGCTCCGTAGCCACCGCATATGTGCGGACGCAATCGCTGTCGACGTGGCCATAGCGTCTGCATTTTGAGCACCGTGGCACCTTGCATTCACGTCGAACGTGGCCCGTACCACGGCAGCGTAGGCATTGCATAGGCCGCCCAGGCGCCACCACAAGGGCCAACTCTCCTGCAACGCGTAGCTGGTGAGGTAGGTCATCGACCTTCAAACCGGGTTTCAGCTTCAGGAGCACGGTCCTCGTTGTGGACCCTTTTTCCTTGACGCCTGAGACACGCCATCGCTCCCGGGTCACTTCGGATACGCTGCCGTAAGCAGCGAGAGCCGTCCGAATGTCGTCGTCCGCCACGCCGTGCAACATCCAGTGCAGCCGTAGTTTCACCTGCTGGTTATCTGGATCGAAGATAATGCAGCGGCGTCCTTTTACTTCCAGTTCCTTGAGAGCGGCCAGCTTCTTAGTTGCTTCGGTGCTGTTGAGAGTCACCGCCCAAACATGGTTGATTTGGTACGCCCCCAACGCCACCACGTCGGGAAGCGCACCAGCGTTGGCTAGGGCGTCGCGGAAGTCCTCAACCCTGTAGGGCCTAACTCGTACGTCGCCGTGCAAAAAAACAGTATTAACCACAACACGTCCGGTGGGCAATGTAGGCAAAATGATCTCGTAGTCCTGACCGTCATTGTCTTCAATCCTGTTTCCGCGGCTTGCAGAGGCCGCTATCGCCGCTCCGCTGGAGCACATGATTCCGCGTCCGCACCGAACGGTAGCCGGAAGAAGAATGACTGAGCCACGAGTTCGATGCTTCAAAGCGGTACAAAAGCGCCTCTAGTGAACGCGGTGTTGCCTTAGAAACGAGCTGTTTCTATGGCTCAGGCGTGCGTCGCTTGCTCAGGCGCACATTTCGTTGTCGCGCCGAACGCTGCGTTGCTCGACGCTCACCGCGTCAGATGCGGGGCGCGTAGTCGCTGCGCCGTAGCCCATTGTCTTACACCCCTTGGCGGGTCGACGGGAACGCTGTCGCGTTCCACTCTTGAAGGCGAAGCTTAAGCGTCCTCCAATTTTTTTGCTCGGCTATCAAAGCCGACCGGCTGACTTTTAGCAACCTATCAAGTCCGTCTGACGTAGGCGCGATGAGCAAATCTGCAGATAGCTCTTCTAACTTTCCCGCATCGGCAATTTCCTCTCCGGTATCTGGTGCCTTTAACGTTACAGACTCAATTTTATTCAGTTCAGGCGTGCTCTGAATATCAGCTTGCTGCGCCTCTGACCCTTTTTCATTGTTTGATAACGTCGGCCCCGCAACTACCGCCTTTGCAGCGAGCTCCCGAACCTTCGATCTGGTTAAGGCCTGAACGCTAGCCTCACCAAACAAAAGCCCCTTCTCGCGCAGGAGGTGATCGGACCTGTTCGAAAATAGGTACGGGTACTGGGGGGGCAGCATAGATGACACTGCCGCCTCCGTCTCAAGCGCTCCGAAAGGTCCTTCAATAAGCACTTTTGCTACGGGCAGACACACGCTATGAGCTTCCACGGCTTGCTTGATCCATGCGCACTCGCCCGTGAACATATGGTGTTCTACGTAAGACGGGTGAACTACATCCATCGTAGCTGCGGAATCGCGAAGCACTCGGCACTCTTTCCCGTTCACGAGGAGGTCTCGCATGTAAGGCTCGAGAAGCTTCATGTTCTCGTCAGTGCTGCATAATGACAAAAACACAACTTTTGTTTTTGTTTCTGGACACTGCGCCGAAAAGTGACCCGGCTTCTGGCACGTATAACAAACGCGCTTGCCTCGTCTCGAACCGCTTTCTGCGTTCGGCTTCGGCTGCCGCCGTCTCCTTAGGTTCGGTCGCACTGCTTTCACTCGCATCCGCACTACGTGTGTTCCCCTTTGCTCTCATGGGTGTGAACTTCGGCCTCTCAAACTTCGAGCCAAACTCACCCTTTTGACCGTCCTTAGCTCCGCGAGCCCGACGCGTCACAAACTCCTCGGCTAGCTCAGCGGCTTTAGCCACCGTACAAACGTCTGGCCTATCCAAGACCCAGTACCGCACGTTCTCAGGTAACCGACTATAAAACTGTTCTAGCCCGAAACACTGCAGAACTTTATCGTGGTCACCAAACGCTTTCTCTTCTTTGAGCCACTCCTGCATGTTTGACCTAAGCTTGTACGCAAACTCTGTGTATGACTCACTTTTGCCTTTCTCATTTTCCCGAAACTTCCGACGGAACGCCTCCGCTGACAGCCTGTACCTCTTTAGCAGACTCGATTTCACTGTGTCGAAATCCTCTGCCTCCTCTCTATTCAAGCGAGCGACTACGTCGGCCGCCTCGCCGGGTAACAAAGTGAGCAAGCGCTGTGGCCACGTTTCCCGAGAGAACCCCTGCTTCTCGCACGTTCGCTCAAAGTTAACCAGGAACAAACCAATGTCCTCTCCAAGCTTAAACGGCCGCATCAGGTCAGTCATATTGAACAATACTCGTTCTCCTGCACCGTGTGCCTGACTTCCATTACGAGCGCGTTCCGTCTCTACCTCAAGACGCTTCATTTCCAAAGCGTGTTGACGGTCGCGCTCTTCTTTTTTCTCTTGTTGCTCTCGCTCTTTTTGTTCTTTAAGTTCGCGCTCCTGTCTTTTTGACCTCTCCTCAATAGTCTCAAGGCATTCCGACAGCTCGTCATCCTCAGCCTCTAACTCAAGAATAGCCTTTAGCAGTTCTGGTTTTCTGAGTTTGTCTGAGACATCCAGACCCAACTCTCTTGCAAGCTCCAGCAATTTCGGTTTGCGCAACGACTTCAAATCCATGGCTGCTCTGAATGCTGCTTTCTCTACTGCCTATTATTGTCTTGCCGCAAACTAACCCGGCAGCAACGACAACCACAATTACCAGCTCTGTTTCTGACACTAACAAAAGCCTGGCAAAACTCAGAAGAAGAAAGTCCCGCACTCACCAAACCTCGCAGCCAAGAATTCAGCGCAGTCGTTCCGCTGCAGGCAACCAGTCATCACACAGGGCTCGTTGCACTGCTCCCGGATCGTCGATGAGCTGCTCAGCATACAGTCAACTGCATATCTTCGCTGCTGGCCTCCGTTGTCGCGATCTCACCGCTGGCAGACAGTTGTTGTAATCGCACCGCTGGCACGAGTTGTTGGGAACTCGGCGCGGACGCCCGTTGTTGCACCTGGGTCGCAAGCCCCAAGGGTAGCGTTGGCCTGGCGGCCTGGGGCACAACTGGAAGCATCCGAAGGTCCCGGCAAAGCATGAGTCTACTGGTAACAACAATACAACTTGTTTATTCTAACATCGCAAAGAGTTGGCGGTCAGGTTGACCGAAGTAGAGAGACGGGAGTGCACGTTACTCAACAGAAGAAATCGGAGCCCTCCTCTTGGCGTCCGGGGGCAGCTGCTTTTATACTCTCGCAGTTGAGGGCAAGAAGGAACCCCTCTATAGACGAGCACGTGACTGTGCCGCTCGGGCACAATGGGATAAGGTGGAGCAGCCGTCGTGCCGGCGCCGCTGGGGCACAATGGGAAGAGAAGGTGGCTCATACGTCGTGTCGGCGCCGGTCAGACCCCCTCGCTTCACAGTTGTTGGGAGCTCCTCTCCCCGGCTGCCGCGCTTCGACAAGCGTGGGCACCAACATGCACATACACACACACACGCACATGAAGACACGTGGCATTAGAACAGGCCTGGAAGCGCTTGGCGGGGAGGCGTAGCGGCGGCGCCGAACGGGCCAAAATGTCTGCCGCTTTGAACGAAGCCCCGGCGTCCGTTGCATCCGCGCCGGCTATACCGCGCGTCGTAGGCGAAACGTAACAGTATTGTACGGTAAAAATGTCAAAAATTTGTAAGTGTTAGTTTCAGCGAACTGTGTGGGTTTAGAGAACGAGCTCGGTAATGCCACGCATGTCTTCTGGACATAAGGAATAATTATTTTCTAGGGTCGAGGGTCAACCTACATTTAATAAGTAAATAAAGTAAGTTTGTACGGTTGTATTCTTCGTAGCTCGAGTTTTTCAATATTATTAGCTTGAATCTTATTGCTCACAGCGTTCCCCTCTCCCCCCCCCCTACGTATAATATCCCCCCATTTCTTCGAAACGTTTACATTTTGTTAAATATTTTCAAGGTTCCCAATTAACCTTTCGGCCGCATCAACCGTAGCATGGTTCCTTTTCACTGCGAATATGAAACTGCTGGCCGACTTGATTCTTTCAGGACAGCGGGAGCACTCATCCTCTAAATACAGTATAAACTCGGTGAATTTCGCGGTTCTCTCAGGACAATGTGCAAACTCTCTTTGGAGCTCTTTTAGTCGTTGTCGTCACTCGGGATCATGGTCAGGCCAGGAGCCCTCTCGCCACAGAGATGACGCCGGAACAGCAAGATAGAGAAAAAAAAGCCTAAACTTTTATTCACCAGACACCTGTTGTCATCCTATGATGGGAGGCCTGAAGCCTTGGCGTTGAGACGCACTCTTCACCCTGTCTATCAGCTTGGACTGTTCTTCCGGGTGGGTGTTGGTGAGCTGGAGCTCCCACTGGGTGGGGTGGGAGTTGGGTGGTAAGGGTATGGCGTGTGATCGTTCCCACATCATATGGAATAGTGTACAGGGTGCTGTGCAAAGTTTGCATTGATAGCAGTACTGTGCAGGGAACATGGCTTGCAGGACTGCTGCCTGTTAGATATGTGTTAGACTGTAGCTGCCTGAACGTAACTGTTTCTTCTCGCGTAAGG
Source organism: Dermacentor variabilis (assembly GCF_050947875.1). Lineage (NCBI taxonomy): Eukaryota > Metazoa > Arthropoda > Arachnida > Ixodida > Ixodidae > Dermacentor > Dermacentor variabilis. The sequence goes on from NC_134569.1 coordinate 145,578,222, forward strand.
GTGGGATGTGGCAGCCGGTATCGTCGGTGCTTTAGACGTTAGTGACTTAGGATGTCTGTATAGCGCTATGGTACTGGTTTAAAGGAACCGCTGGGACGCGATCGCCTGGGTATATAGACATCCCAGTGTGCGTGGTCGTGGTCGCGGGCCCAGGCGTGGGCCTGCACGTTGCCCTCTATCGGGATTCATGAGCTGGGATCCAGATCAGTGGCCATGTCTGGGGCAACCTCGTTTCGTGATATGTGAAGTGCGGGGTTTGGAGCACACTTAGTTGGAAACATCGGCATGCAGCTTGCGAGTCTGATAGCATGGTTTCCTGCGTAAAGGTCATTGCCACTCTCGTGGCAGACTCTTCAGCCGTTGTGGAGTTCAGTGGGCGTATTGTGCCGGCAGCGATTTCTAGGCTATGCTGATTAGCAACGCTGATTGCATAGTATGGACGATCGGGATAGTGGCTGCGTTCGTGCATAGAACTGTGTCTTTGGTGTTTAAGTAGGCTTCTTTTGGGGGCAGTAACAGGTGCTTTCCGTCTACCCTCGTTCTGCACTCGATCCGCGTTTCGGAAGAGGGGGGCAGTAATATGTTGGTTCGGATGGCGAGTCGAATGGTGTGTCCTGCGTCTTATGTGGCAATGTCGGGGTATCCCTGACGGCAGAGCGTGTCTCTGCCGGTTGGGCTAAGTCGAAGTCGTTCGAGTTGGCCGGATCGATGGGCCTCTACTATTTCCTTCCAGTGGCCTCCACGTGCTATGTAGGCCTAGTTTGAGAAGTTTGTCAGCAGCTGTTGCAGGGGGAAGACCTAAGGCGACCTTGTAGGCTTTTATAATGAGTATGTTTAGTTTGTCTCGTTCTGTAGTCTTGAGCCTGAGGTATTGTGTGCCGTATGTGACGCGGCTGATCATTAGGGTTCGTAGTATACATGCGGTGTCTTGTTCTTTGAGACCGTGTTTGCGATTCGCCACGCTCCTGAGGAGGTAGGTGACATGGATAACGGTGGATTGAAGTTTCCATACCGTGGCCATGTCAGCGCCGTCTTCTTTAATGGTGAAATGTTTGCCCGGCTTTGGGATCATTGTGACTTCGACATGTCTCCACTGCTGACGGAGGATGCTCATTTCCCAGAACTGGTTAATGGGATCGAAAAGTTGTGTGATGGCAATATCGTGGAGGTTCTGGAGAGTTCTGCTGGTAATGCGGTCCTTTCCCGGGGTGGTGTTTCGAGAATGGTTACGAAGTGCCACGATCAGTTAGACTCTACTGAAAAGACTGTCAAGGTGTTGGCGGCGCCAGTATGGCTGTAGGTTGATGGAGCAAGTTGTCGATCCAGTTCGATCCAGTCAACTTTGCTTTGACAGCTTCGAGGGCTGCCTGTTCTCTACCGGGATGGTTGTGAATGAGTTTTTGCATCAGGTGGCGGGCAGGTTGGCCGCCATCTTTATGAGCTAGGAGGGTTTGGAAGGGAGACCCCGTTTTCCGCGTGCCGAGGGTGCCTTGTATTTGGTTGCAAAACTGCAGTTCCAGTTCTGTTGGCCAAGTTGGTCGACATATTCCTAGACCTCCCACGTGAGGTAGGTGATACAGATTTTGAGTTTACGATTTGTTTCTGCTCTCGGAGGCATCCGATTAGACCTCGTCGGGCCTCCCATGGATTGAATTAAGTTTGGGTCCATTTCTGGATTGTTCGCAGCGAGTGCCACCGTTTTGGTGTGTTTGGCCATTGTCTCGACGAGTCCTTCCGTCGATTTTTCAATGTTCAAGATCCCTCTGCGTGGCGATTCCTTGCTGAAGGCCACCCAATCTGTAATCTCAGCTTTACCGAATTTAGTTTTGGTTCTAGCGCCTGAAACGGTGATCAGGTATGTGGTGGTGATTGCCAAGCATTTCTCCTAGATGGGTCCCCGTAAAGTTTCGAATGTTTCTAGTGAGAGCTAGGTCAGGGGTAGTGACCAGCAAACTCTAGTGAGGACTATTGAAACACAGCAAAAAATGCATTTTTAAACACACACACACAAACACACACACACACACACACACACACACACACACACACACACACACACACACACACACACACACACACACACACACACACACACACACACACACACGCACGCACACGCACACGCACACACACACACACACGCACACACACACACGCACACACACACACACACACACACACACACACACACACACACACACACACACACACACAATCCTTTATTAAAGGAATGGAACACTTAATTGAAGGCGTACATTTGTTAGAATGATATATTTTAAGTAGTGCTTGTTTCACTGCGTAATGTCATAGTAAGCGTCATTTCTTTGCACAACCAACTGTTAAAAATTGGAGGACGCTTAAGCTTCGCCTTCAAGAGTGGAACGCGACAGCGTTCCCGTCGACCCGCCAAGGGGTGTAAGACAATACGCTACGGCGCAGCGATCACTTACGAGGCGCCCGGCATCGGACTTTGCGCCCACCTATCACGCGGTGAGCGTCGAGCAACGCAGCGTTCGGCGCGGCAACGAAACGTGCGCCTGAGCAAGCGGAACGAACCAAAGAACTCGGTGACTCGGAGGGGGAAACGATCTACGCCAGCCAAACGTCGTGATCGGCACGGGCAGAGAGATAGATAGATAGTAATCTAAAGAAAGGAACGGCGCTTGATTCTGCAACCCGTGTGGGAGCACGGCGAAGCGTCGTCAGGGGAGAGGGAGTGGGGGCCGCGACGCGCCTGGCACCGGTCCCCACACGGCCCCAATGCGCGCGTGGCGCGCCACCTGTCGGGGCAGCGCCGTACATTGAGAGGAGGGGGTCTACTGTGTTTGCCGCAAGATGGCTCTGCGTGTGCGGTAAGAGCAGAAGAAATGTAGCGGAAACGTACTTCGCTACTAGTGTAACTGGGACTTCTGTAAGTTACATGCTCATAATTACCGATATACACCGCAGTATAACTTTCTACGGCACGTTTCTAAGGCAACACCGCATTCACTAGAAGCGCTTTTGTAGCGCTTTCAAGCATCGAATTCGTGGCTGAGTGTGATAAGAACGATGTGGCTAGTCACTTTGTCCAAAGCACTTAGCCAATCAGGAGGATCACTCTGTGTGCAGAAAAATCACACCACACTGATCCGGCATTGACTAGTTGTTTTTTATGGCCATGTAATACTCACATTGTATTTTCTTTTGCCTAGCCGGTAATAAAAAAAAATTCGTGGCTGAGTGGTAGCGTCTCCGTCTCACACTCCGGAGACCCTGGTTCGATTCCCACCCAGCCCATCTTGGAAGTTGCTTTTTATTTATGAAGTGTCTACCACGATTTATCGCTCACGGCCAACGCCGCGGACGCCGACACCGACGCCGACGACACCGGCTTTTCTGCGACACCAGCTCCTTAACGCTATCGCGTTAATATGAGCCGGTTCGTCATATGCCTGTTGTCTTCGGCGGCGCGAACGCCGGCGAAGAAAGTCGGCTGAAATCCTCCTCCCCGCAAATTAAGCATTTTCCCGCAGCCACAAAGAGAGGGCTGTCCTTCTAGAGCGCTCCACCGTAGCACTTTCAGACGCGCGATACCACGTGTCTCGAAGGGCTGTAGCAGTCGGCGTTCGGAGGAGACGAGCGCTCCACTCAACCAGATCGCGCGCCATTTACACCGGCGGTGAAAGTCTGACCTCAGACCAAACACCGTAACAACTGTCTAAAGAAGCAAAGAAAGAAACTCGCTTTAAAACGCGAGAGCAACGCGTAGAAATCAGCGGTAAACAGGCTCCACAGCAGCTGCGTCGGCGCGGAGACAGGGCCGTCTCGTAGTTGCAGTGTATCTTATCTCCCGACAGTCAGAACCTATCGACGCGGCCGTCGGTGGACAGTTAGCAGACCTTTAGCACCGGCGCACGGACATGGCCGCCGAAATGATGGAGGCTGCTGTCGCCGAAAGTCGGCCGCCAAAAATTGGTGGGTGGTCCATCATAGTGTAACCGCTACTTCGCCATCAAATGCAAAAGCGCTCGTCCTCAAGGTCTCTAGATAAACTTTACTCGCAGCGCCGTTCACAGTCGCGATCTCCTCATGTTGCTTCACTTTTTTGAAGTCGTCTCACCTTCAAACTTTACGACCAGGATCCCTACCTCACTTCACTCACGAGGGTGCCCGTGTCTGTTCACAACCAAACAAAAACGCGTGAGGTAGACAATGAGGTAGACGCCTTCCCCAGAAGGATAAATACAGGTTAGAACAATACGAAAAAAGTTGTAGCCATGGTAATGTACATGAATAAGATGCATAAATAAGATGCAATAAGTACGCGTTATGTAGAAATTGAGAACAATAATGCAGTTTAAACACATTCTCGAAAAAAGAAAAATGAAACTGTACGCTATAGCTACGAACTATGGGGTAGGAAAACGAGCGAGGAACACTTCTGGTAGAACTCATCTCGCGATGACGGCATACTAGGGTTGTGCGGATATTCAAAGTTTCGAATTCGAATCGATTATTACACACTAACTGTTCACATTCGTATTCGAAAAGGAACTATTCTGTACTTCGTGTATTTGAAGATAACCAAATATTTCGCATTAGCCGACCGTTAGCTTCATGTTACTGCTCTCTATCTGAAGAAAACAAACAGAAGTAAGCACCCAAAATTATCAGAAGTGTGATAACGACAAAAATTTTCAAAACAACGTAGAAACAAAATGGCTAATGCAAGCTTTCTTTTCGGTTTCGCGGCGAAAGCGTACATGTCAACTTGCCACATTTGCTTGTATAGTTTGTCATTTAGCGTTTTTGGCAGTCCAGTCAAGCAACAGCTCAATCTTCTACATTGCGACCAGTGATGTTACCATTGCAACGGGCCCGTATAACACGTGTTTACGGCACACAAATTTTTCAGTAGCTTTTTATTTAATTTTTGCACAACTTTTCATCTATTTTCGGCAACCATTTGTATTTTGCATGATCTACCCTCGCTCCAAGGTGGGGAGGAAATAGGAGCAGGGTGGAAACGTCATGCACCCCGCCCTCAATACGTCATCGGGGAGGCACTGCAGCCCGGGCAGTTGTTTCAAATCCCGTTTGGGATCCTTGGTGTCAGGGTTCACTCGCGCGCAATCAGACGACACCTTTCGTATTTCTCGTGCTATGAGTAAAGCGGGGAAACAATTACGCAGGGTAAAGCTTTCAATGAAAACGACTGAATCAGTTGTTTTAGGACGCAATAGCAGTTTTCCATCAAACGCAGCGCACTGAATTCCCGACAAGAAATAAAAACTTGCTCAATTTTATCTAATTAGCCAGCTAATTACCACATGAAAATTATTCTGGCGGCCGAATGACGACGCATAGACCTTGCAATTGTATACTGTGCAGAATTTTTAACAGCATAGCTATAGCTAACTGGGACAAGCTGGAAAATGTCGTTGGAAACGGTGCTGGATAGACGTTTGCTCGTCTTGTTGCTGCCACATTATATGTTTCAGACTATTTTCAAGTATATCGAGTAGTCCGCATGTTCACCAACGGACTCAATTTGGCAAGGCACGAATCAGGTTATAACGCACACATTCTGCATGGAAAGTCATGGATGATGCAGGCACTACGAGTGCTACAAGCGAGGCGCATTTTGCTGAGTTTAGCACGATTAAACATGGTGAGACAGTACGCGTGTAGGTATGGCATCTTTCATAAAGTGCCGTTAGAATGGTGCATGGAATCCGGCATTTTAGTCGGCTGACAAACACTTATGTATGACAGTGATGTCGACGCAAAAGTTCTTGACATTGTATATTGATGTAATTGCGTATATGCTTGCGTATATGTCAAAACAACGCTGTCAAACAACAGTACAGATAACAATAAAACACTACGAACGAGTGAACAATTAGGACGCCAATGCGGTTAAAATAAGAAAGAGGCGACATGCACCCATTGTCCAAAAACCTAAAGGCCTTGGCGCGGTGTTCAATGGCGTGAGTAATGCGTCGACTACGATTTCGTAACGCCAGCTTAGCGAAAAATAAAAAAATAAAATTAACAGCGATAAAAAGAAAACAACCAAACATTTGTAAGCGCTAAGTTCAGTGCTACCAAAAGCACTACCAAAAATGTCGCGGCACTAAAAGTTCGTTTCTCTGTCGGCATATAACAAGATGTCACAAGGAACCGTCGGGCGGGAGTCTCAGCGAGCCAGGGCGCACTTGCCGGCGGGGTTCATGAACGAGCCGGCCTTGCAGCCGAACGCGCGCGCGAACTCCGGCGAATTGCGCAGCGGGCCATTGACGCGGAACCAGGCGGGGCTGTGCGGTCCCTGGGCGGCCATCTTGCGCAGGAAGCGCTGGTTGCAGTTCTCGCACAGGTTGGCCGCGTACGAGACGAAGAAGAGCTGGCTGGCGTTCCAGCGCTCGAGCAGCGCGAGCCGGTAGTCGGCCGCCACTCGCCGGCTGTCCAGCAGGAACGCGTCGAGCGCCGGCCGCAGCGCCAGGTTGTCCCACAGGTCGGACCACGAGGTGCGCGACGCGTCCAGCTGCGGCCTCTGCTCGCTCCAGGACAGGGCGGAGTACTGGCGCTCCAGGCAGCGCCTCAGCTCGCTCATGCGCTGCGCCAGGCCCGTCCCGGCCGCGTTGCTGCCGCGTTCGAAGTTGTAGGCCCAGTGGTAGACGGCGCGCAGCAGCGGCCGGTACACCCTGGGGCCGGCCCGCGCCATCTGAAAGGGGCGCAGCGAGGGGTCCTCGTTGAGGAACAAGTCGAACACGGGCAGCGGGATCTCGAGCCTCTCGTACGGCGGCGGCAACCGGCTTTCGGCGCTCAGGAAGCCGCCCGTCCAGCCCGGGTAGGCGGCCACGCCGGCGCGCGTGCTCATGTGCGCCATCAGCTTCTTCTCGAGCGACTTGCGGATCCAGGTGTAGACGAACTGCGCCGTCGAGAGCCGCGAGTTGCTCAGGTACACGCCGTCCACGTACTCGGCGCGCGTCGTCTCGCTGTCCATGGCGCGCGGCGACAGGGGCTCCCACGAGACGGCGGCCAGCTTGTCGCGCAGGTGCGCGCGCAGCTCGCTGCTCAGCGGGCCCAGCTGCGCCTGGACCGCCTCGAGCAGGACGAGGCGCAGCGCGGACACCAAGTCCTGCACGGCGCCCTCGCCGCCCAGCAGGGACTCGGCGAAGCGGCGCGACACGTGCAGCGGCAGGTTGGGCTCGAAGCGGTCCAGCAGGCGCAGGCAGTAGTGGGCCTGCGGCAGCACGCGCGCGAACTCCGGGTGCCGCGCGTACGCCACCGACGCCAGCTGGTCGCGGAGCTCGCGCTTGGCGATGAACGGCGACAGCGCCATGGTGATGCGGAAGAGCAGGTAGCCCAGCAAGTCGCTCGAGAAGCGCAGCAGGTCTCCGCGCGCCAGCCGCAGCAGGTAGTCGGACGAGGCCAGCTTGACGTACGTGCGGGCCGTGATGGGGCGGAGCCCCTTGCCGAACACGCTCTGCAGGAAGCTCGTCCACTCGATGTTCCTCAGCGCGGGCAGGTCGAACACCTTGACAGTGCTGCCGTCGGCGAGCGCCGCGGCGTCCAGCTGCGGCCGGCCGAGCATGAGCGCGAGCCGCTCCTCGAACTGGAGCAGGTCGGCGTCCGTCTGGTTCTGGAAGAAGCCCAGCAGGGGCGCGAAGCTCACGCGCACCAGCTCGTACTCTCGGCGCTCCAGCGGGCCGCGCAGGAGCACGGTGGACGGCTCGCCGAGCCCCACGAAGCGGCGGGTGTCGTTGGGGAAGACCTCCTTGACCACGAAGGGCCGGAAGAGCGCGTCGACGCCCAGCTCGCGGAAGGCGACGCCCAGCTTGCGCGACACCTCGACGGGCGACGGGCGGCGGCGCGCCGTCGACTGGGCCATCCAGGGTCGGAGCCGGGTCGCGTCCATGAACATAGCGCGCAGGGCGTGGAAGAGGTTCGGCTGCGGCCGCAGGCAGTTGTCGATGAGGAAGCGCAGCGGCGGGAATCGGCCGGTCGCGTTGTCGCGCAGCCCCGAGGCGAGCAGCTCGGCGTAGCCGTCCACCAGGGCGGTGTCCACCGAGAGCCGCTCGCTGCTGGGGGGCAGCGGCCGCGCCCGCACCCAGTCGTCGCACACGTACGCGTAGAAGTCGTCGCAGGGGTCGCGGCTGGCGTTGATCTGGCGCAGCAGCCGGCGCGCGTGCTCCACGCACGCCGTCGAGGTGCAGGCGCGGCTGCTCCGCGCGGGTGCGTCGACGAAGGCGTCCTGAAAGCTCGCCCTGCAGTATAACCACGTGAGAACAGTACTACAGTCGCGAACTTAGGCTCCATTTGGAACTTCGTTACGAACGGATTCACCAATTTGTTTGAGCCATCAAGATGGATTAGATGCTGAACGGAAAGAGCTTGTGGCCGATAACCAAAATGCCGCCGAGCGTACGGTAAATGACGACTTCGCTGTGCCATGGTACTACATTGAGACATAGGCGAAGTGCGCAAACACTCTGCACATTTTACTGCGATTGCAGTTATGTGGACACGCCAAGCGAATTTCTTGCCTTCGGCGCCGCGGTGAGGTTCCGTATATATTTAGGTATATGTATACTATATGCTACGCCATGCTATAAGACATGCGGCATCTGCGGAGTATACTGCCACACCATTCTATCACTAAAGTTGCTCTGAGCGCGTCTTACATTCTTTGCGAAATTATTCCTCAGCAATCAGAATGGCAGGGCACAAGCGAATGTCATGAAACAAAACACCGACAGCACATGTCATTTATCTTAAATATTGTCAGACTTAACATTAAAATGTGCCAAACAAAAGCAGAGCTCAAACTTGAAAATGATGTCATACTATTATCGCGGCTGTGCGGGATCTGCCCAGGACAGAGGCTTGAAACATACCCCGATACGGAAAAGTGGTGGTAAAGTCACCAAGAAAGTCGACGGATTTAATTATTAACGTAAATAAAATTGTCCGAAGCAGGATTCAAAGAACGGACCCATATTACAACAGATTGTTTTTACGTAGTCATATAGTGCCCCTACAACTACTAGTCTTACACTTCGCGTAATATTCTAACATGTTGCTACCGCATTCATTGTTTCGCCATTATGGCTAAACTGTGATCTTTCCCGCAGCAATCTGGGTACGCACCATAGCGCGAGATCATGTCCTCGTGACTGCACTACAGAATGTGTTCGAACTTGAACAGATGATCCAGCGTGGAGGCGTCTCAAGAGCCCGCGCGTTCACCCAGTTTAAACTTTCAGCTCATAGAGTTTCCCACTAAAATCACTAGTGGCGCTGCCATTCTTCAGCTACAGGGTAGCACATGGATTTGTCTGACAAGTGCGGCGATTAAGTTGGGCGAGTTGGTCTAATCTTCGTGGGGTGTGGTTTCGGAATAATTTATTATGCTTTAGCCGGCCTTCAGTTGGGTCCCTATTTCCAAGCAACATACTTTTTCGTAACTACCGAGGCTAATAAGATTGAGCACTAGCATAATCATTACAAGCTATTGCACTCATAGCGCGATGCTTTGTTGAATATGGTCCACTAGCACAGCAAAGTAAGTGGTGCGAAATAAGAAGGACGAAGTCGTGGGGGAAATCCATGTACTAATTGTAATTCCCACGTTGGCTGAACTGCCGTGCTTGCGGCTAGAATATATTTAGTGCCAGATTTCTTAGCAGTAAATTTTGTACAATACTAGCGTTCAGCTGGCTTGGGTGAACCGCTCGAATGCACACCTAGCGAAGCTTGCAGTACAGGACATAGCTAGCACATGTACAGCATTCCAAAACTTTTTTTCATGCGTCACCTGTCCTTATACACCCATGAGGGCACCACTAATCTCTTACGTATTAACTATAGGGTGTGGCTATTCTGCCGACAGCCGGCAAAGACGCTCGCAAGAAATTCTTCCGGAAGTTCGCAGAAATTCCCAGGTTTGCGAGCAGGAGTTCTGACGGCAAGTGTACAAAGCGTGTCATTAAGTAGAATACTTTGGCGGTGCCTCCAAGGCACCAAAGGAGCAACGAGGACACCAAAGCTGGAATCCAGACTGGTCCGTGGGTTCGGGGCTCACCGAAGCCTCCGAATGCTAAGGGTGTATATGGTGGACAGCCGAACTTTCATATGTGCTAATATCCATCCCCTGGCACATTCCGGCCTCGGTTGCACCCCACGCAGACCGTCCTGGTTGCGGGTTTGTTGCTCCTTGGTTGTCCTGAAGATGCTTCACAGGCCACTTCATTCTAATTTTAAGTGCTTTCCTGAGGCCTCCATTTGTCGGTCACATTTTTAAAAGCTGGATGATCTCCTGCCCTGCCCGACTGCCTACAGAATAGCCCCTTCCTATTAACTATATGTGCCGTTCTATGCGTGGTTCACACGAGCCATAGCTTCATCGCTTTGAGTTCAGATTACTAGTGCAGACGCTTGACGGCAAACGCGGTAACGTCGAACTCGGCGAGCAGCAACCCCGCTATGCAGCGATGTCACTCACCGAGGCGCCGTCGCCATATTGGGCGGCGTACCGCGGTCCGCCGGCGGCGGTTCGCCGTCGGCCGTGGTGGTCGGCGGCTGCATGGAATAGGAGGCGCCGCTGGCGATGAACAGCGTGGCGGTGACGAAGGCCGTGACCACCACCGACGCGAGCAGCAGCAGGGTCGTGGTGACGCTGAGGCTCCACAGGGCCGCGGTCCAGCCACCGCCGCTGCAGCACTGCGCGCCCTTCTGGTCTGGCGGGGGCAGGGGACTGACGGCCCCGTACAGCTCGGCCGGCACGGCGAGGACCTCGCTGCTCGGAAGGTTCTCGGCCATCGCTGTGCAGCGGAATGCGGGGGGTCCGTTCCACGCCGCGAGCTGCGCGCGCGCACGGTCGCGCTCGATGACGGTAATGCTGCTGCTGCTGATGATGATGATGCCTCAATTAATGGCACAAACCCACTATGGGGGATAGGCCACGAATAGGGTGGTAATATGACTGAAAAAATAAAATAAATTAGGTAATGGATAAATAACACAAGAAAGAAAAACAAATGTATAACTCAAGATGAAAAATAAACTGTGAACTGTGATGACCTCGAACCATGCCGCATACTCACTGAGGAGGATTGGCGAAGAAGCTAGGGGCGCTGGCAAAAAAAAAAATGCATTGATTGCACGGACTTCTAAAGCTTAATAAATCAAACGAAGAGGAGGAGAAAAAAAAAGGTGGTGGGTATTAGAAAAGGAAAATCAATTATGAAGTTTTACGTGACATAACCACGGCCTGACTTTGAAGTACGCGGTAGTGTGGGAGTACAGATTAATTTTGACCATCTGGGTTCTCTTAACACGCACCTAAATCGAAGTAGACGAGCGTTTTTTGCATTTCGCCCATGTGAAAACGTTGCCGCCGCGGCCGGGGTCGAACCCACTACTTCAGCAGCGCAGTGCCATAAGCACCGAGCTACCGCGTAGGGTAAGCAGTGAGAATGAACAGACGCAAATGTTTTTTGGTTATGAAGAGCAACAAGGTTGATGACAAACGTATACCGATATTACGCAGAGAAAAACAAATAAGAGAACAATAACGTTAACAATTTAGTCGGTGGAAGTCCCAAATGAAGTCTTCGATGGTATCGCATGTGTTTCTGTGCGTGTGACCCAGTATCGCTCTTCCAAAAGATGGCGGAACAGGAAGGGCAAGTCAGGCAAGCCAAGCAAGCGTCGCGGAATTTCGAACTGAATCCTCCTTAGGGAGGAGAAGCGCCGTCGAGTCGGTAAAAAGGACCGATTGATTCAATCGTTACCAAAAGACATAGTGATGAGACCACCAGGCCAGATATGTACTTATAAAAAAAGTTTATTTGTGGAATATTGTACACACAGCGTGAGCGTCCCCTCCGTCTGCCGAGTTTTACAGGCTTTTCTGGACCAACCACGCTCTGGTACGGATGTCAAATAGGATTTCGCAGTCAAAAAATATACCTTTGCAACCTGGCGGAAGTGAGAAACCTTGTGGGCGGAAGCATAGAAAAAAAATTTCCGGAAGGAGAGGACTTCTCCAGTGAAACAGACATTTCGTTTAGAAAGATTTCTGTGGCCAGGTACCAATCTTGTTCTTGTTGCTTAGTAAAACGGCGCTACCCACTCTGGGGGATCCGCCGTAAGTCTAGCGGTGAGAAGGTTATCAATTTTTTTAGGGAGATAAGGTGAAATAAAATAAGTACCTTGTAAATGGGAATTAAAGTGTCCACTGTTGCAGAGATGAAAGATCAAATATTCAAGCATTACAGTAAAAATTATGTGAGCATAATAAGCATAAAGAAAGACTTTAGCACTCAATTGTTTTTGTCCCCCGCAGAAAGATGCAGAGGGCTCCACAAACGTTTCTGTGACTTTAACCCAGTACGGTATATCCTCGCTGGATGGAATTACTGGAAGAGCCAAATTCAAGCCAATGTTTTAGAAGGGTTCTTCTAAAAATGTTTTCCTTTGAGTAGTGAACCGGCGGCATGTCAAAAAGAATTGTTGCAGAAATTCACTCTCATTGCATAAAGAACACAAAGGCGATATAACCAGACCAGACCTGTGGAGGCAAAAGTTCAGTGGGGGAACTCAGCATCCACAGTAGGGTATGTGCCACGGCCACTAACAACAACAACAACAACAACAACAACAACAACAACAACAACAACAACAACAACAACAACAACAACAACAACAACAACAACAACAACAACAACAACAACAACAACAACAACAACAACAACAACAACAACAAGAACAACGACAACAACAACAACAACAACAACAACAACAACAACAACAACAACAACAACAACAACAACAACAACAACAACAACAACGACGACGACGACGACGACGACGACAAAACTATGAGCCAGGTGTAATGGCATCAACAACAACATTTTAATGCGCTGCCTTCTTTGCTTCATTCCAGGCACTTTGCGGTGAATAGGTAGGCAGATAGGTGCCTCGTTTCGGACCTGCTCATGCAATAAAAATGAATGCGCGGCCGGCTCGAACCTCTGAATTCCAGTGCAGCAGCCCGCAATGCTCTAACCATCGGCTTCGCATGGCGCGTCTGGTGGATTGGATTGGATCCAACATGCGGCTGTGGCATGGCACGTTTGAATCCAATCCATAGTTTAATTCGAGAAAATGGCGCTTCCGTTGGAAACTTAGGTTGTTGCGCGGGCGTTTCTAGAGGAAGGAGGAGAGCGGGTAGGTGGTGCGAAACGCGTTTGAAGAAATGGCAGAAAGTGAATTTCGGCGTCGTTTTTGTTTCTCGAAACAAATAATTCGTTGGTTGTACAGAGAAATCGACAACGTCATCGGTGCCAGCGAGCCACTGGAGTGTTGTCGCTGCCTCTTGAAAAGTGCGCCACTCTTCCCGTCGTTTTTTTTTCTTTTTTTCTTCTCGCTGTGCGCGACACCACCTAGGGACGACGCAAAGAACCTAATAGTTATAAATTGCAGTAGTCACACGTACTACTATTTGAAGATGTGTTTGGGCTTGAGAAGAAAAAATACATTTTTTTAGATAAAGATTTAATTCACTTGGAAGACGAGAAACATTTGGTTTTGTAGTAACTGTTTGCAAGCAGGCGACAAACGACGCAAGTAAACTTCCGGGGAGGTCACCGCTTCCTGATTGGCTGCTCTCTCCGCCCCGCTGTCACAAATTTTGCATACTGCAACTTTGTGACGTTGCAGCAACTGAACAGAACGCGTATCGAACAAAATATCTCCGATCGCGCCCCTGGTAACAATTATTAAAGTAGAAGTAGTTTTTCTCGAGGTCTCCCGCGCAGTTTCGTTGTACGGAAACTACATCATGGCCCGACATGCATGCTGGGTAGAGGAATGCACAGAAACGGGGTGATAATTTTAAGTTTTCGGGAATTTTTAAACATCGTCTGTGGCAGGTAGCGTGAGCCTTGTCCTAGAGCTGGATTATTCAACCAGGCGGACAATAAAATCACGAAAAATCGAGGCACATTCACCTGGATAATAAAGTTCACTAATGAACTTCCCAATTATTTACTTCACGGCACATTATGCAATTTACTGATTGTAGCAGGTAAGTTTCCGATACTTATACACTCCAAATGAAGCTCCGGGATGACACCAGTTTCGAGATATTTCCCAAAGTGTAGGACGTAATGCATAGGCATTCCACTTACTTCTGTGCTTCAATGCATAAAATAAAGTTTTAGAAAAGTAAGTGCAACAACAGTGCATATCTATGGCGAATTCGACAGCGCGTATCTACAAACTGGTGCCTATCGGGATATTCATTGTTCGGAGATACGCTTTGTGAACTCCCCGGTTAGAATCCGTAAATTGGTATATGTGCCGTAACGTAATCAATTAAAGAAGTTAATTTATTATTTTTTAATTCGTTGAATATGTGTTTCCATTTCCCGTGCAAATAATGCCCACCTCTCTGAATAATCCAGCTCAAGGACCACGATTACGTTATCTGCAACAGTCGATTTTTAAAAAGTCCGGAAAATTTCGAAATTATCACCCCGCATAACGAGTCGGCGTATACGTACAGCCAGCCATCTGTACTAGCGCCGTAGATGCGCCGGCCGACGGCTGTGTTCTCTACGGGCATTACTCCACGCAAGCGCAACCTAAATATCCTCACTGCAACAAGCACACACCGTTAAGCACTCAAGTACTTTAATGAACCAACGCTATTTATTTGGTCTTTCCTCCTGTTCTAGAGTGAATAGCTTTGCTTGACTCTTTCGGCTGTTTTGCTTTCGGACTTTCACCGCAAAGAGCGAAGGTTCCTTGACAAAACAAGTTTCTCTTTATCTAGGGACTTTACAAAGACCACATCTCTCGCGCCACCTGGTTGCGGTGCGCCAACTATACAGTCAGCTCTTCCAGACGCAGGTGCTGTAACGCGAGAGCTTTGTCTGAAGGTGTAGATGCTGCAGCCGCTGGTGCCGCTGTGTCACGTGTCTCCGCCGCCATGGATGACGGTCGCGGGTCGCGTTCGTCGCCAAAAGCTGCTGCGCGTCTCCTGTCAAGATGCGCCGTTTCGACTTGGCCGGCTAACCACGGCTGCGTTTATAGACCGACTGCTCCAGTGCGTAGAGGTATTCATTATTTTAAAGCCAGTGGTATCTGGAGGTCCGGTCAGTATCTGGAGCAGATATTTTTGCCTTCTTGTCCGCGTTCTAGAAATGTACTCTTCCTCCATGGGTAATAGAGATCTTAACCTAACTTAACCCAGCCTTACTTGACCAAACTTGACCTAGCCTAGCCTGTCTTTTCCAAAGCGCAATCTGGTTAGGTGGCTACAGTGAAAAATGGGTACAGTGATTCCGATACCAACGCCCGATGAGAATTCGAACGCCATTACCCACCTGGGACCCACTTCTTTAACGTCATGCCTGGGCAAGAATATCGAATGAGTGGCCCTCACACCACTCCAATGGCAGCAGGAGACTTGCACTTCAGTCGATCCTCGATCCATTGGTTTCCTAAGGGACACGTGTGTGCAGGATGCATTGCTCGCCACACAAGAAGTATATAGAACACAGAGCAGTAGCCAACTAGGAGCCGTAGTGGGAATGGATATCAGAGCAGTGTTTGATAATGTTACCCACGAAGCGGTGCTGATAAACAAAGAAGAGTCGGAAAAAATATGAGGCATTCCACTGTGTGAAGGTGGTTGACCATCGAAGCTGTTTAGCACACGAAACGGAGGTGACACATAACTTTGAACAAAGGCACGAACTCATTTATTGTCTTGATGGGTGGTAAACGTGACGAAAGGTACTCACACTCATTTGTTTTCTTGATCGGTGGTCATTATTTCACTCGCAACTGCAATCACATTGTTTGATAATGTTAAATCGACGCACATATGCTGCTGGGTGGTCGGTTGGGCCGGATCGGTGTGACATTGCAAGGGAAATGTCTGCAACACGGAACGCGTAAACCGCTCTCTTTTCGGTACCGACCATTCCATATTCAAATCACTGACAACGACAACGGGAGTAGTGTCATCGCAGCTAATTCACTCAAAGTGAGTAGCCATGAACCTTATGGGACTATCAGTCATTGCATTTTTTGCTTGCTTACGGGAGTATGAGCCACTCACGGGGGTATTAGCCATTGATGATGACAGCTTTCGACATGCTGTTCTGTATGTTGTATGTGTGATTAAGAAGAATTTAAGCACTGTTCGTTTCACCTTGCTGAGTGCTTGTAGCCTCTGCCTTGCGGGGCTATAAGCCATTGCATTTTTTGCTTGCTTACGGGGGTACAAGCCATTGATGATGATAGTTTTTGTTCACGGAGAACAAAAATGCATGGAACCCTAGCCATATACAGCTTCGCTGTAGAAAAGGTACCCGACAAGGATTGTATCCCAACGGTTGATTCTCTCACTCACACTATTCTCATGAGCACTAAGTAAGCTGTCGACCCTCCTAAGGCTGGTAGAAGACCTGCACTTTACAATATACGCGGGCGATATCATGCTCTGGGCCAGCAGACGATCTCCAGCTGGAATTCAAGAGACACTAGAAACAGCTATTAACATCACGGTGTAACATCGCAAACCTCCAAGGTAGGGGTTTTTCCCTGTCTAGCGCCAATGGGAGCACATAGTAGTAACCAACCAAAGGGAACAGCATGCAGAGAAAAAGAACGAGAGCTAACAACTGTGCAAATGAACCAAGATATTATCCCCCCCCCCCAAAAAAAAAAATTGAGGAGCCAATCCACTCCGTGAAGGCGGATGACCAGCGATGCTGTAGCACATCATACAAGGTTAAACAAGGTACATATGTTTATTTTCGTCATTTGGTAATGGTAGGGACGATGGGGCTTTATGATTGCTATGATATACACTGATTGGTTCGCTTACGGACTTAGACAGATTCTTGGCCAAAGTTAACCCTATGCACGACCGTTGTTGAGCAGCTGAGTCACTTGGATTAGTCTGGAACTTCAAACTAAACTCTTAATAATAATAATAATATTTGGGGTTTTACGTGCCAAAACCACTTTCTGATTATGAGGCAGGCCGTAGTGGAGGACTCCGGAAATTTTGACCACCTGGGGTTCTTTAACGTGCACCTAAATCTAAGCACACGGGTGTTTTCGCATTTCGCCCCCATCGAAATGCGGCCGCCGTGGCCGGGATTCGATCCCGCGACCTCGTGCTCAGCAGCCGAACACAATGTAAACTCTTCAAGCACAAACTGAGTCAACCCTTTCTCGTCTGGTTTTGAAAAGTCCACATTGAAGTCTCCAACGATGATCACAGAGGTAGTGTCATCAGGGCTAATCCATGCAAAGTGCTTGGTCATGAACTTCTCGATATCAACCTGTGTGGACCTGGATATACAGGGTGTTTCAGCGAACACTTTCAAAATTTTTTAAAGGTTGCCTGTGGCAAATAGCTGAATTCTAGTTTATGAGCCGGTCTACTCGGAGCGGTGGACCCTATTTGCACAAACGATTGAAATGCAAAATCGACTAATTAACAGGATTGCACTAATTAACTTTTTAGCTAATTATCTCATGACCCATATTGCAATTCACAAATTCTAGCAGCAGTCTTCGCAAGGTCATGAATTCGCAGGACTCCGCAGGACGACACCACTTTCGAGATATAAATTACCGAACTTTGCGGAGAAATGCATTGGCGTTCTAGTTACTTGTGTGCTTTAGTGCATGAAACTACGTTCTGCTAACAAATTAAATCGATGTTAATTAATTAAATCGATGTTCGAGTTGCAACAAAAAATTCGACTTGGTACAGACAATAGAACAAAGCGGGCGAACCCAGACCGGGATTCTTGATTAAAGTTTATTCTCTCTGTCTCTCAAGTGACAGTGCGTGCGTCAGATAAAGAAGGCGTCCTATACATCCGGTATATAGCGCGATATCATGCGCCCTTTGCAACGGCACTTTTGCATCGGCAGAGAAAGTCGAGCCACAGCCCACCACCACTATGTCGGGCGAATTACTTATTACTACAGCAGGCTATTCGCTTTTGAAGAAATACACGTGATGACACCATACACCCTTAAACCAGACGTATTTATTAGTTATGACCATCACTGTTGCTCGTTCAGCTCGTATTTCGACGTGGTTTTCTTTAGACGCAGACGTTAGCCCATATAAGCAAGTATAATGATATAACGCAAAATAAAAGACGACGACACCAGCGCTGGCCATAAACGATGCATACGTGTCCAATTCAGGCTGTTAACACGGAAGGTCAGCTCATAGACTGTCGACTGCATCCTGCGACGCCGCCATGGTTCCCGAAGCCTCTTCGACGCCGGTAGAAGTATCGTTTCCCGCTTCTTTCCGTTCACGCGTCTTGCCGTAGACTGCGGCTGTCGACAGCGGCGTCCTGCTGGTGCCCTTCGCACCGCCCGTGGCCTCGTACGTGGCATCCGTCGAGCCTTCGAGCGTCATCCACGCGTGGGCCCTGCCGGTAGACGGCGCCACTTGCGCGCGGACAGTCGGCGAGTTTCGACCACGGCGGCGCTGTGAAAACTCGTCCTCTTGGAAGTACAGCCATGCGTGGAAGATTAGAACCAGCAGAACGATGCAGAGGATGAACACAGCCACGACCAGAGGCGCCCTGTCCTCTGCCAGCGTCCGCTGAAGGTCGCGGTCCTTCTTCCGCTGATGCGGGCTCTGATCGGCTGCCGAGATCTGGGCTGAGGCGCTGGTAAAGGCGGTGCTCTGCGGCGACGCTGGTGTGGGGCCAGTCTCCATCGGTTCTGGCTTGGGTGCCAGTGGGAGCTCCTGCCGCGCCACCATAGGTTGCGTCCCAGGACTGCTGGTGACGTCGGACGGTGACGGACACTGCATGGTCGGACGCTGTCGCCGTGCTAAGGGGAACCGAGCCGTGAAAGCGAGCTGTTGAAGCTGTAGACGTACGTGCTTGGTCCCTTGCTTGCTCCTCAAGCCATGGCGCCCACCCACTACGGGGAGATTTGCCGGGAAGATTGCGCACGCTCAAGTGTGCTGGTGATTTCATTCAGAGGCCAACTGGGCCGAAAATTTTCACCGCTTAAAAGCCTAGTTTATTATAACGCAGGCATAGAGGAGCCTCTGTGCAAAATATGACGTTTGAAAGACGAGCGGTAGTGTCACGAAAAGCTAGCAAAAATACCCGTCATTGATACAGAAACTGAAAAAAAAAACAACAACATAAAGTAATTAGCTATTGGTTACTGCGTACGGGTCCAAGGCAATTTTCGCGTAACCAATTATTGCTATATTTAGCTGTTTGCAGGCTACTCCTTTTATTTCTTTGTTTGTAAGAGACAAATTACTCTTGAGGCTGCGCAGCACTTTGACAGCCATAAGCCATAACAACCATAAGCCATGACAGCCATAAGTACTTGTACTGGAGAGTTTGATTTAGTTCATGATTATTAATATTGCACGGGCCATCCAGAAAGGGTTTCCTTGCAGAAACATAACTTCTATTTGATTTGATTTAGCTGTATTTGAGAGTCATCGTACTGATGTGGATGTATTGATGTTCAGCAGGCTTAACACATTTTGGTCATATATGTGCTTCTTTTTTGCTATAAAAAAGGGCAGTCATGTGCAGAACGTCTGATAGGTGGGTCTGTGCCGTTTGGGAGGCCATTAATGTATACAAGAAATATAAAGGAGCCAAGAGCACTACCCGCAGGTTCCCCAGCTGATACACATGAAATTATAGATTTCGTTTCCACTACCGAAAGGTACCGCTCAAAGGCATGGAAATGAGAAAACCACTGCGTAATACCGGTATCCGGAAAGTTACCTTCAATTTTCATTAATACATACTAAACGAAATCTTCTCGAAGGCCCTTGGATTTACATCATGCACTTACAGGCCATGTGTAAGCTTAGTGCTCTACGGCGTAGACGATGCTGCCACCACGAGTGAGTTGCGTGACGCTTGTTTAAAAGAAGAAACCACCCAAGAACGCGGGGTGAGATATTCTTGTTTCAAGATCATCATCATCATCATCATCATCATCATCATCATCATCATCATCATCATCACCACCACCTCCACCACCACATTTTTGTTCCTCCTCTCTAGACTTTTTGACAGGTAAAATCAATCACCGATGTCGGTCGATTTATGGCAGCTAAGTCATTTGCATGGCCCAAACAGATCTTATGCCAAGCCATCAGCTTACATTAAAGTTGAACTTCTACATAAGTCGGAAGCTTCCATGGCGGTGGAACGAAGGCGTACTCTCGTGAGTCCGAACGTTTCAACGAATATTGCAGGACGGCCAAAACTGACGATGAACCGGCTGCAATTTAAATGCATGCGTCGAAACTATAGGGGGCCAGCCCACGAGGTTCATGAGTGTGGCATTGAACAGCGCATGATTCCGGCCGAGAACCAGCACACTGTGCTTCGCTCAGTTGTTGGACTTACTCTGTCATAATGTTAATCTAAAAGCGGGGTTGCCTAATATAGGCGCTGGTTATACGCAGTTCGTTAAAACTTAGCTGAATCCCGTCTGCGTTGCAGGTCGAAACAATTTTTCGCATATTTGTTAATATTAAAGATTTTCTCTCATTCACTACGTTGTTATGCTTCGTATTTTAACATCTTTCAAATATTATTTGTGCTCGAACATTTTTCAAACTAACTTTCTTTGCGTAGTTGTGAATGGTACAAAAAAAAAGAAAAAGAAAAAGCAAGGGTCAATAAGGGCTAACGCACATACAGATGCGTTTGTGCGTTTGGTCTTTTTTGCAAAAGTCTATATGCAAGAGCTAGTTATTTATAAAAGCACGACTCAGCTAATTATGACATTTCGCGTATCATTAGCAAAGGTAGCTGACCAAAAGGTAAACAGTTCTTTCTGATAAACAGCAAACCACTCATCATTGTTGATCCGGTTATCTATATAGGGCTCATAATGCCTTAAATGAATATTGGACATGGGAACACCACCACCACCACCACCACCACCACCATCATCATCATAATCATCATCATCATCATCATCATCAGCCTGGTTACGCCCACTGCAGGGCAAAGGCCTCTCCCATGCTTCTCCAACAACCCAGGTCATGTACTAATTGTGACCATGTCGTCCCTGCAAACTTCTTAATCTCATCCGCCCACCTAACTTTCTGCCGCCCCCTGCTACGCTTCCCTTCCCTTGGAATCCAGTCCCTAACCCTTAATGACCATCGGTTATCTTCCCTCCTCATTACATGTCCTGCCCATGCCCCATTTCTTTTTCTTGATTTCAACTAAGATGTCATTAACTCGCGTTTGTTCCCTCACCCAATCTTCTCTTTTCTTATCCCTTAACGTTACACCTAGAATTCTTCTTTCCATAGCTCGTTGCGTCGTCCTCAATTTGAGTAGAACCCTTTTCGTAAGCCTCCAGGTTTCTGCCCCGTAGGTGAGTACTGGTAAGACACAGCTGCTACACACTTTTCTCTTGAGGGATAATGGCAACCTGCTGTTCATGATCTGAGAATGCCTGCCAAACGCACCCCAGCCCATTCCTATTCTTCTGATTATTTCCGTGCCATGATCCGGGTCCGCGGTCACTACCTGCCCTAAGTAGATGTATTCCTTTACCACTTCCAGTGCCTCGCTACCTATCGTAAACTGCTGCTCTCTTCCGAGACTGTTAAACTTTACTTTAGTTTTCTGCAGATTAATTTTAGACCCACTCTTCTGCTTTGCCTCTCCAGGTCAGTGAGCATGCATTGTAATTGGTCTCCTGGGTTACTAAGCAAGGCAATATCATTAGCGAATCGCAAGTTACTAAGGTATTCTCCATTAACTTTTATCCCCAATTCTTCCCAATCCAGGTCTCTCAATACCTCCTGTAAACACGTTGTGAATAGCATGGGAGAGATCGTATCTCCCTGCCTGACGCCTTTCTTTATTGGGATTTTGTTGCTTTCTTTATGAAGGACTACGGTGGCTATGGAGCCGCTATAGATATCTTTCAGTATATTTACATACGGCTCTTCTACACCCTGGTTCCGTAATGCCTCCATGATTGCTGAGGTTTCGACAGAATCAAACGCTTTCTCGTAATCAATGAAAGCTATATAAAGGGTTGGTTATATTCCGCACATTTCTCTATCACCTGATTGATAGTGTAAATATGGTCTATTGTTGACTATTTTTTACGGAATCCTGCCTGGTCCTTTGGTTGACAGAAGTCTAAGGTGTTCCTGATTATTTGCGATTATCTTAGTAAATACTTTGTAGGCAACGGACAGTAAGCTGATCGGTCTATAATTTTTCAAGTCTTTGTCGTCCCCTTTCTTATGGATTAGGATTATATTAGCGTTCTTCCAAGATTGCGGTACGCTCGAGGTCACGAGGCATTGCCAGTTTCTCTAGAACAATCTGTCCACCATCCTTCAACAAATCTGCTGTTACCTGATCATGCCCAGCTGCCTTCCCCCTTTGCATATCTCCCAAGGCTTTCTTTACTTCTTCCGGCGTTACCTGTGGGATCTCGAATTCCTCTAGACTATTCTCTCTTCCATTATCGTCGTGGGTGCCACTGGTACTGTATAAATCTCTATAGAACTCCTCAGCCACTTGAACTATCTCATCAATATTAGTAATGATACTGCCGGCTTTGTCTCTTAACGCACACATCTGATTCTTGCCATTTCCTAGTTTCTTCTTCACTGGTTTTAGGCTTCCTCTATTCCTGAGAGCATGTTCAATTCTATCCCGCATTATACTTCCTTATGTCAGCTGTCTTACGCTTGTTGATTAACTTCGAAAGTTCTGCCAGTTCTATTCTAGCTGTAGGGTTAGAGGCTTTCATACATTGGCGTTTCTTGATCAGATCAGATCTCGTCAGTTGCAGCAGTGGCGTAGAGGAAGAACACCCGCCGCGCGTGCAAGAGGTTCGTGGTTCGAATCCCGGTGCCGGTAATTTTCCACCGGATTAAAAAAAAATCCGCGTGTTGATAAAATTGCATAAAACAGGCCTGGAGTGTGGCCTGATCCCGGTGACCAGAACCGGTAACGCACTCCCTCACCAGAGCAGGATTGGCCACCCTGGTGCAGTACTTGGCCACAACCTCCTATATGAACAGAACAATCAAACCCCGGCCCTCAGTCCCCAGCAGCTGCGAAGCAACTGACCACGGCGGCGGTCAGACCTGCGACGCAGCAGAGGGCGCTAAGAATCCCTGGCTCCGGACAGGCCGCCATTGGAATAAGAACCTGGCAACGTTTAACGCTAGAACGTTATCTAGTGAGGCGAGTCTAGCAGTGCTATTGGAGGAATTAGAGGGCAGTAAACTCAGTGAAGTTAGGAAGCCAAAAGAAGCATATACAGTGCTAAAAAGCGGGCACGTCCTGTGCTACCGGGGCTTAGCGGAGAGACGAGAACTAGGAGTCGGATTCCTGATTAATAAAAATATAGCTGGTAACATACAGGAACTCTATAGCATTAACGAGAGGGTGGCAGGTCTTGTTGTGAAACCTAATAATAGGTACAAAATGAAGGTTATACAGGTCTACGCCCCTAAATCCAGTCATGAGGACCAGGAAGTCGAAAGCTTCTATGAAGACGTGGAATCGGCGATGGGGAGAGTGAAAACTAAATACACTATACTAATGGGCGACTTTAATGCCAAGGTAGGCAAGAAGCAGGCTGGAGACAAAGCAGTGGGGGAATATGGCATAGGCACTAGGAATAGCACGGGAGAGATATTAGTAGAATTTGCAGAACAGAATAATATGCGGATAATGAATACCTTCTTCCGCAAGCTGGATAGCCGAAATTGGACGTGGAGGAGCCCAAACGGCGAGACTAGAAATGAAGTAGACGTCATACTCTGCACTAACCCTGGCATCATACAACATGTGGACGTGCTCGGCAAGGTGCGCTGCAGTGACCACAGGGTGGTAAGAACTCGAATTAGCCTAGACCTGAGGAGGGAACGGAAGAAACTGGTACATAAGAAGCCGATCAATGAGTTAGCGGTAAGAGGGAAAATAGAGGAATTCCAGATCAAGCTACAGAACAGGTATTCGGCTTTAACTGAGGAAGAGGACCTTAGTGTTGAAGCAATGAACGAAAATCTTGTGGGGATCATTAAGGAGTGGTGCAATGGAAGTCGGTGGTAACTCCGTTAGGCAGGATACCAGTAAACATGGGAACAAATAAGAAGCAAATGAGACAACATGTCGCAAATAAATGTGCTAGAGACCCTACGCAATACGTATGCCTGCTGCCTTCAAGGAAAAGCGAAGAAATAGTAAAATTTCAGAAATAATACGCCTTAGATCATGCCTCCCGCATCAATTAGGTCTCCTGTCCGATGCGTGTTATAAGCGATGGCTGCATATAAATAGAGCAACCGTTAGTAAGTATATGCCACAGATAAGACTGCAAATATAGAACTTTGAGAAACCATAATGCTGTCTGCAATACAGATACTGAACACACACGCAAAGACACGCACATGCACGTATGCACGCACGCACGCCAGTAGAGTGGCCCCTACTCTACGTAATGCCCGTTTACTTGCAGTAACAGGTAAATGTTGAAATATTCACGCTTTAGATTGTGGACGGTGGGATTATGGAGATGACGGTGAGAACAATAACATCGGCCACGAAGGACGTGCCCTCTGCAGAACTTTTCGCACCTCTAAATATGACGCCACTTATCTACGAACAAGCCATCAATATTTCTCACGTCGTCAAGAGATACTATACAGGCTGAGCATAACAAATTCAACTTGCCGAAAACTCTGAACGCATGCGGCCTAGTGTTCGCTATCATTTGTCGGTGCAAAAATCTTGAATGAAATGAACCACAACGTTAGAAATGTGATGGTGTTCCATCAATAAAACGTCACTTGAAGTCATGTATATTAGATTACCTATTTTTGCTTTTTGGATTTCAATTTAAGCAGGCTTTTATGGTATGGTAGCAGAACTAACCACAGAGACTACGGATCCGGATGATACTCTCAACAACATTGTATTACACTAGGTTGGAATAAAGATTTCTTTCTTCGTCTTGTTTTCATCGTCATTATGCCTCAGTGCAGCATCTTTGGAGATTGCTGTATGGTGATATTATAAGCGCCGGTTGCATAAAAGTAGTATAGCTTACAGGTAATATTCCGCACAGTTAAAACAACGAATTTACGAGATTGAAGAAACGTTGAACTGTGTGCAATATACAGCATGCCCGCCGTGGTGGCTATGGTGTTACGCTACTACACCCGAGGACGCATTACCAAATCCCCGCTGAGGTGGCAGTATTTCAATAGCGGCGAAATGGAAGAACATCAGTATGCTGTGCGTTGCGTAGCATACTGAATTTCCGATTCCTAGTAGGTACAGCGGGGCGTGGCACTTGCGAAGACGACGGACGTTTGCGCGCATGCGCGAGTAAGAGCGGGTGCGAGAGAGGAAATGTGGGGACTTTTGTTCCTTGAATATACGACGCTGCCTAGGCACTACGGAGCAGTTTCTTAGCGCGTGTCGTATGCGTTTTTCCCTATGCTGGCAGAAGTCGCGGGGCGCGGTAGTGCTGAACTTTGCATCTGAAGTTCGCGGCTGGACGAAATTATATTTACTCAACCGTGTTTTTCATTAATTAAAACAACGTGTCAATATTTCGCATTATTGGGGGCCCTCCAGTACACCAAAGCGGCAACGGGAGCATCAAAGCTAGAACCCGGGCTGGTCCGTGGGTTGGGGCTCGCAGAGGCCTGCGCGTGCCAGGGGAGTATAAGATCGTCTGTCCGCTATCGCGGGCAGCCAATTTTTTATGCGACCACCCTCTGACACGCTTCAGCCTCCGCGGCCCCAACCCACGGGCCGCCCTGCTTCCGGATTTTATCCCCCAGCTACCTCTTGGGTGCCCCGAAGATCCTGCGCCGCCTGCTTTATTATAACCACAGGTGCTCTCCTGAGGCCTCCATTTGCCCGTAACATGTGCCCTCTTTTAGCAGTGCTTGTAAAAATGCAATCTATCGTCACAACTAAAAAAGCGACCCGCGAGTTATACAACGCCAGTCAGAACCTTGCCCCCTTCAGACGCAGCAATCACCAAATGGGGGGTTCTTGCCCACTGCCTCACCGCGCGTGCAGCCAGCGACGAAGCGTAAACTGGACCGCACCCCGCAACGCCGGCATGCCTCGGCGACAAGCGCATACAACACGCGCTAAGAAACCTCCTCCGTAGTGCCTACGCAGAGTCGCATATTCAAGGAGCAAAGGCCCCCAGATTTTCTCTCTCGCACCCGCTCTTACTCGCGCCTGCGCAGAAACGTCGAGCGCCGTGAAAAGCGTCACGCCTCGCTGTACCTACTAGCAATTGTAAAACGCCTCCGGGAAATTGAACTGACAGAAAATACGGACATTGCGCGCAGGCAGACGTCGCCGGCCTGAAGCCACTGATCACCACAGATCGGAAGCTGTCGGCGTAAGCGACGCCGACAGTCGCTATTAGTGGGCGACAACGTCGGGAAGAGTCTCGGATTTCAGCGAGGCCTCGGCTTGGCCACGTTCTATGGCCTCCGAGCTGGCGAAGGAGCCAGTCGAGACGACTGCGTGGGTGAACGGAGGACGGGCGCCCCGAGATCTCGAGACCTCGAGCGTAGCAGCGCAGTGTCATAGCCACTAAGCCAACAAGCTGGGTTAAATCGCCTCTTTAATGCACTATCTGTTGTGAGGACCATGACAGGCTGTCACGTGATATTATTGAAGCTGATATTGAGACCGGTGTAAAAATCTGTTAGCAGGCTTTCCGTGCATTTGAGTGATAAAGTGTTGGATTTTTTTTTATTTATTGCATGCAGCGTGCGATCACTGAAATCTATGAATAGCTGTTTCCAAGAATAAAACGCTGTTGAAATACTGTAACTTTTTATCTCGATTATTGTTTCTTCTTCCCTATACGTACCTGAGCCCGTCTTCGTAGTAATGGCCCCGTACCAAAAAGCGCAAATTGTCACGACTGTCGACTCAACTGTTTCTTGTCAAACACAATTTCTCAAGCTCTGAAAAGGCGCCGCCTAGTCTGCTCTTCAATACAGATAAGCTTCCATAATACTCATTTTGCGTATATTCACGTTTTACAAGAAAGAATACAGCCCGTCCTACAAGTAGGCTACAGTAGAAAACGAAAAAAGATATAGAATCTTTATTTTCGGGACTTTCGTTAAGAACGGTGTCTTGATGCAAATTTTCGACCCTCCACCTTCCCCCACCCCACAAGCGCACTTACATGAAATACAAGAAAAATTATGGCATTTTGCGTTATGGGGCTGTTATAGGTCTGTAATAAGGGCAAACATAAAATAAATTGTTGTATCCTTTCGCCGATTTCTAGGCTATATAGTTGCGAGAATCATCAACGTTATCGTTCATGACATTTACTTGCGCTAAGCGCACTACTCTCCAACACAGTTCTTTTGCCCCGTGCTTTTGCCCCGTGCTTTTGCCCCGTGCTTGCGGCTGCTGTCTCGACATGCTCCTCGGCCGGCGCTGTGGTTTGGCCCCAACTGCGCTCTTGCCTCTGCGATCCCTTCACGCATACTGCGCCCGAATAGTGCGCAGTCTTGGTTTTTCGTTTGTGCCCACTCACTCCGCTTGACGACGCGCTCCATGATCGTCGGTCCCTCTTAACGTCACGCTTAATTCTGTTGGTGCTCGAGGACCTGCTTGCCGCGGAGGTCCGGCTTGTTCTGCGCTTAAGTCGACTACCGCCGCTTCTCGACGACGGGCGCCTTAGTCGTCGAGCCTTCTTAGCAGCGCGGCTGTGTCGGCTAGCTCCGCTTGAGTGACCTGCCTTAGGAGTCCGGCGCCTGTGTCCACCGCCACTGCTCGATGACGGGCGCCTTATAGCGCTGTGTCGCCCAGTCCTGCTCGTGTCACTGGCACTTGTCGAAGAATGGTCTCTCGAAGCGTGCATCTGTCTGGCTATGCCATTTTGCCAGCTTTGTTTTGGCGCTGGACAAGTCGCTTCTTCGGCGTCGAACCTTCCCTGCAGTACTATGCTTGCCCCTTCCGTCTCTGCTCGGTGACAGGCTTTGTTGTTCTCGATGGTCACTTCCTGGCTAAGCGCATGTCGCGCCTGGCAGTTATCGTTGACGCGGTTCTTGATGACGCCTCGGGACTGGGTCAACTTGTCCCGGGTCTCGCTCCGAGCTGAAGCTTCGATCCCGACGTGTCCCGGTGGGGCAGAGCCGCCGTCGTCCGAAGGAGCTTCCGGTGCTGTTTCGGCAACCGCTAGAGCTTCTTTCTTTCTCCCCGACGGGTCGCAAGCGAATTTAGAGCCCTGCCTTGTCGCCATTCTTGCCAGCAAAGTCAGGTCTCAACAGCGCGGTATCGCCCAGCCGTATCCGCCAGCCGGTAGCTCGCCTTGGGCGCTCTGCTCGCGATCAGGGCTTGTTGGTGCTCAGCGAGCAGGCACCCAGAGCGCCGAAATTGGTGGGCTTCCACTAGTCCAAGTAGGGTCTAGATTTGGAGACGTGGAACGACGTACCTGCGTACCCTAGGGGCTTTTCCAAGCTGTTGTTGTTGTTGTAGCCTGTGATGCGTGTGGCTCCTACCCACGATGGGGGATTGGCCAAGAAATGGGTGGATTATTCGAAATTATTATGGAGCATAAATTTCCTAAGAACTGTTGAAATAGCATTGAATAGCGCAGAATTACATGTTAAATAAAATCAGGAAGGTCAATTGAATGATTAATAATTAATTTAAAAGTAAAAACAAAAAGAAAGGAATTTAGCAGGTCATTCCTTTAGATTCCGTAAGGAATGTTCGGACAGCGAAGCATGCATCCCTGTGGCTGAATCCCAAAGTGGACGCTCCGAACGAAAGAATTGTAGGTTCTGTCAAGTCCAGGCCAATTCTTCGAAAAGGTATTTCCAACCATCTTTTTCTCACCGCAGTAAAGCACGTGCATGTGCTGCACGTGGCAGGCGTCACATTCTTCTCCTCTTCTTCACAGCACGTTGCAATATAGAGAGGCTATAAGCACGGTTGCGCTCCCTGGAAATATCTTCATCTGAAGTGTACCGCATTTTTTGTCAACAATCTCCGGTTCTTTAAAAAAATTACGATATTAATCTGACTGTATTACTACTTCGAGATATTTTTTAATGCCATTAGCATGATTAGGTTGCTTCCCGCACTTTCCGGCGGGTTGTTGGGCTGGGCAGGTCTAATCGTTTTCCCGTCCAGTTGGGCCAGTAGGTTACTGGGTGGTTCATGGTCTAGTGGTTGGAGCATCGCGCTAAAGATCGGATTAGAGAGAGATAAAACATCTCTTTATTAAACTTGTAGAGATATGATACGGTTGCTTTCTTCTTGCTTCTAAACCAATCGTCGGGCCTACTACGGTGTACACGGACTCCCGAGCAGCCGTTAGAGCGTTCGCATCGGGATTGATAGCCAAAGAAGCAGCCAGGATTCTGAACGGCAAACCCCTCTGACACTGTTCACCACATAGTCTGGTTCCCAGCTCACATGGGACCAGGCGTATTACCGGGTCACCTGAACCCCAATGAGTTAGCCCACGACCGTGCACAAGGTTGCATATGCCACGACGGGACGGTGTGTCGGGTAATTTCCGGAGAGCTCGTCCACAGTGATCCTCTAGTTGCTTTTCACGAAATCACATCTCATTAAAGAGGGAATAGGCAGAGCTTTCCCTTCCCCCATCATAAGCTCAACAGACCACAAGCTAGCACGCTCCGAATGCTCCAGACGGGGTCCTACCTCTCTAGGGGCTTTCTGAACATGCTCCACCCGGACGTTGATCCACTCTGCCCAGATTGTGGCACTGAATATTGCTCATTGAGTCACACGCTCTGGCTGGGCCCTGTGTTACAGGAGTTTAACAGAGAAGACTGGACGAAGGACATCACAGACCCTAAACAAAGACGCCCAGCTCCTGGTTGCCCAGAGGGCCCGTGAACGGGCGGAGAGGCGTGGCTTCTCTGTTCCGGCATAGGACTAGCCAACGGCTGGGCAGGGACCTACCGAGCAGGCCCCCTGCCTAGCTCATCAGGGCCCCAACAAAGTCGTTTACTACTACTAATACCAATACACGAGTCCAATCTTGGCAACGACACTGCCTGTGGGACGAGCCAACTCGGAAGTCTTCTGAAGTACCTTACGCTAGAGTTAAAAGGAAGAGCCCGAAGCTATCTAAACAAATGAATTAATGCGTATACATATGTGTTGGCATTATGAAGACATGCCACATACTCAAATGGAGCAGTGAAGCCGCTCTTTATTTCTTCAAGAACAAATAGAGGACGTAATGCAATCGCACGAGAACCGCGCGAGACTTCGGCAAAGGAGGGCTCACTCCGAGTCGACGTGCTGCTTAACGGTGGGCACCAGCGCTGAAAAAAGTGAGAGGGTCGTCATTAGTATAGCGTGCGGGGCCGACATGCAAACGTTGTAGCCTCGCTACTGTAGCGCGGTGCCTTATTGCACATCCGGCACTACGAGAAAGAACACTTGCTTGCAGTTTTCTATATTTCGATAGCAATTGTATACGTGCTTTCGATGCACATTTACGGCGCCGCCGCCGTCGTGCTCTCCGGTTACAGACGGCACACGCGCGGCAGGCGCGCGGAGAGTTACACGCTAGGAAAAGGTTACGCCCTTTGGGGTGCCTATTTGCCACACAACAATAAACGCCGTCTGTCTTGTCCGCAT
This sequence comes from Dermacentor variabilis, assembly GCF_050947875.1. Lineage (NCBI taxonomy): Eukaryota > Metazoa > Arthropoda > Arachnida > Ixodida > Ixodidae > Dermacentor > Dermacentor variabilis. Next base: position 145,608,935 of record NC_134569.1, read on the forward strand.
TTAACCCGCCGTGGTTGCTCAGTGGCTATAGTGTTGGGCTGCTGAGCACGAGGTCGCGGGATCGAATCCCGGTCACGGCGGCCGCATTTCGATGAGGGCGAAAACACCCGTGTACTTAGATTTAGGTGCACGTTAAAGAACCCCAGGTGGTCAAAATTTCCGGAGTCCTCCACTACGGCGTGCCTCATAATCAGAAAGCGGTTTTGGCACGTAAAACCCCAGAACTTTTTTTGTGCGCATTTCTTTTCTTTAACGCTACGAGCCCGGTACTTTCCAGTAACGAACGGCATGTGCGTTATCAGCATGGCATAGCATTTCCGTCAGGAAAGTAGCCGGCGCGGCGTTTTCAAGAAAGGAAACGCAAGCAAGGCAGATGACGATTATCGTTGTGTGCACACCCTTAAGCAAAATTACACCCTTTTGCCACAGAACAGTAATTGCCATCTGTCTTGTCCGCATTTCCCTTCTTTAACGCGGCAAGCCCGGTACTTTCCAGTAACGAACGGCATGTGCGTTATCAGCATGGCATAACATTCGCGACAGGAAAGTAGCGAGCGCGGCGTTTTCAAAAAAGGAAACGCAAGCAAGGCAGATGACGATTATCGTCGTGTGCACACCCTTAAGCAAAATTACACCCTTTTGCCACACAACAGTAATTGTCATCTGTCTTGTCCGCATTCCCTTTCCTTAACGCGGCGAGCCCGGTACTTTCCAGTAACGAACGGCACGTGCGTTATCAGCATGGTATAGCATTCCCGTCAGGAAAGTAGCGAGCGCGGCCTTTTCAAGAAAGGAAACGCAAGCCAGGCAGATGAAGATTATCGTTGTGTGGCAGAGATACACCCGAAGGGTGCAACTTTGCCTAAGAGTGGGGCATATATACACCCAAAAGGTTGTACATTGTTTTAGAGAGTAGGGTGTCTACAGATACGCGGAGTGCATTTAAGCGCTAAAAAACGACGAAGCGAGCTGGACGGTCCGTCAACTCTCCACTCAATCCATGAGCGTTGTGCGTGCGCAGGGACACGAACATCTAATGAGCCCGCTATATATAGCGTTCCTCCTGAACTGCTTGCCTGTATGCGTTGGTCTTAGCGGAACGGACAGTAAATGTCCATCTAGCCTTATCTTCACTGCGGGCTGAATAAGGCCCAAGCAGTTTCCCGTACAGGTCTTATCTAGTGCACCGTCGAGAAGCGACGACTGCAGCGCCAACGGCAACGCTTCTCATCACGCCAGCGTCGTGAGAAGTCCGGCAGCTCTACAAGGACACCGTTCCTTCTGCCCTGCGTAAGCTAGGTCGCACCCAGCGATGAATCGCACCGGCGTATAGTTAGAACACAGAGAAGTCCGAGCGCAAACGCTAAACACTTGCTATCACTCCCGATTTTCGTCGAAAGGTGCCAAATTTCCTTTGGTGGGTCGCGCTGCGGCACCAGCGTCCGATCTTTCCGTTGGCTGCGGCTTCCACGGGCCTACTGGGATCTCATCATCACCATGAGCCTGGTTACGGCCCCTGCAGGGCAAAGGCCTCTCCCATACTTTTCCAACTACCCCGGTCATCTACTAATTGTGGCCACGTCGTCCCTGCAAACTTCTTCATCTCATCGGCCCACCTAACTTTCTGCCGTCCCCTGCTACGCTTCCCTTCCCTTGGAATCCAGTCCGTAACTCTTAATGACCATCGGTTATTATCCCTCCTCATTACATGTCCTGCCATTGTCCATTTCTTTTTCTTGATTTCAACTAAGATGTCATTAACTCGGGTTTGTTCCCTCACCCAATCTGCTCTTTTCTTGTCCCTTAACGTAACACCTATCATTCTTCTTTCCATAGCTCGTTGCGTTGTCCTCAATTTAAATAGAACCCTTTTCGTAAGCCTCCAGGTTTCTGCCCCGCACTTGAGTACTGGTAAGAGACAGCTGTTATACACTTTTCTCTTGAAGGATAACGGCAACCTGCTGTTCACGATCTGAGAATGCCTGCCAAACTGGGATCTCGCTTGTTGCTAATTCTGGAGGCTTCAGCCCGTTGTCACCGGCCCTTCTCGGGAACCTGTGAGGATGGTATCGAAAGCTATGCACCCAAGGTGCCCGTGTACTCCAGTGTACAGAGGCACTTGTATACGCGGAAGTTTCAAGACTTCAAAAGAGAGAGTTCTTTGAGGCATTTTGCATGAAAAATGAAGGAGAAGGTTGCATTAGCACCGACTCACTTAATTTGTCAAGAAAATAAAAACTAAAATGTATTCGCACAATAACCTTCGAAGCCAGCGGGCATGAAGAGCGTAGAATGGTGTAATAGCGTGGTTAGAAACGTGTCTTTAATCTTGCGCCCTACAGGACATTCAGTAGTAATGCAAGAATGATGAACTGGCGGCGTGTTACTACGCTACGTAGTAGACCGCAGCTACAGGCACTTGTAGTGCGCATGCGCAGCGTTTGCTTTGCGCACGGCAGGGCTCGAGTGCGCACTCGCGCTCACATGCTCCAGTCTGGCGGCGCTACGTTGTGGGAAGCGGCTTTGTTTTACACCATATCTGAGCGATGGCCACGTCCAACTTGTGCATTTTGACGTTCTATCAAGCGATCAGTACGAAGCGAAGTCTGCCAGGGCGTCTAACCTGGAGCGGCCAGGAATGAGCGCGCGCTGGCAAGCGTGCGTGCGGTCTGACCTTACGTTTCGCGTGGTTCGAGGCTATAGTACAGTGTTCCAAACTAGTCGAATTTAGCGAGACCCGTCGGCTACGACACCGATAAGCAGGGCGGCCAAAGTTAAATTCCTACGTGGGCAAACGATAGTCGGCTTCTTCCGGTAGTACGTAATTATTATCGATATTCGAAAGCAGATTTTCGCTTACTTCGGCCTGTTTAATAAACTGCGCCAGTGAATACGCACAGGAAAGTAGGAAGGAACGCATTGATGAAAACGCCATCCTTGATTGATGTCAGCTAATGTCCAATAGGAAATGCGTAAACAGGCTTCCGCTGAAAAAAAATTGGAGGACGCTTAAGCTTCGCCTTCAAGAGTGGGACGCGACAGCGTTCCCGTCGACTCGCAAAGGGGTGTAAGACAATGCGCTACGGCGCAGCGATCACTTACGAGGCGCCCCGTATCGGACTTTGCACCCACCAATCACGCGGTGAGCGCCGAGCAACGCAGCGTTCGGCGCGGCAACTAAACGTGCGCCTGAGCAAGCAGAACGAACCAAAGAACTCGGTGTCTCGGAGGGAGAAACGATCTACGCTAGCCAAATGTCGTGATCGGCACGGACAGCCGGGCCGCGACGCGCCATGAAAGCGGACGCGATCATGGGGCTGAAGCCTCGATGGGATCGTCCTCTATCTCGCTTGGGAGCACCACGCAGACGCATGACTCCTCGCCAGCAGCACGGCACACATCGCAAGGGACGCTTTCCCACCAGACGCGCTACGGCGCAGCGATTACGTCAGAGGCGTCCCGCATCGGACGCTGCACCTAGGAATCGCGGTGTGAGCGGAGAGAGGAGCCGCGTTGCCTAAACACGAGGGTTCGAGTGACGCGTGCTGGAAGTTTGAAGGGGAGAGAGCGAGAAAACTTATTAAACGCAAGGGTATTGGGGCATCCTCGCACCGGTTCCCGCATGGTCGCAATGCGCTCAAACGAGACGAAGGGGAGAAGCGGGCGAGTGGCACGCCACCTGTCGAGGCAGCGCCGTACATTGCGAGGAGGGGGTCTTCTGTGTTTGCCGCAAGATGGCTCTGCGTGTGCCCCAAGCGCAGAAGAAATGTCGTGAAAACGTACTTCGCTACTCGTTTAACTGCGACGTCTGTAATTTACATGCTCATAATTACCAATATACACCGCAGCATAACTTTCTACGGCACGTTTCCAAGGCAACACCGCATTCACTAGAGGGGCTTTTGTCCCGCTTTCAATCATCGAACTCGTGGCTGAATGGTAGCGTTTCCGTCTTACACTCCGGCGACCCTGGTTCGATTCCCACCCAGCCCATCTTGCAAGTTGTTTTTATTTATGAATTGCCTACCGTGATTTTCCACTCACGGCCAACGCCGCTGACACTGACACCGACGACACCGGCTTTTCTGCCACACGAGTTCTTTAACGCTGTCGCGTTAAAGGAGCGCTTGAGAGAATGGTGACTTCGCGTTTCGCTTGCGATATCCACGCGCCGCCCACGGCTGCAAAATGTGGCTGAGATGTTCACAGCAGCGTGTATACTCTCTTCAAATTGTTGTTCAGGAGCGCGCGCGACACACTTGCTGCCTCCTGCAGGAGCGAGATGCAGTTGACGGTTGCCCGGAGCAAACCAGCGTCAGTTGCAACATACATACACACATGCATACACGTTTTTCGAAGCTCTCCCATCCCCTCTCTACCACTTACCAGTTTCCTACACTTCACATGCATACACTTTATCACTTTTAATGCTAATGCAATAAATAAAGACGATATACACCCCATAATTTGATTTGATATACCATTAGATGCGCCATCCTGAGTCAAACATAAATTAACTAACGTGAAGTACAGCACCAAACAGGCCTTCGGAAACCCAACATTTTGTGCGTGAAGTTTCTAAGCACGTATTCAATGGGCACAACGAAAGCACGTCTGAAAGGCACTCAATATGCTTTACACGTCAATAAGGCTATGAACTAGCACGAAAGCACCATTTAACGGGAGTGCTGATCACATTACCTGCTCTTTAGCTATCGGGTGTGGTCCCGTCCGCCCCATCCGTCAGTTGTTGCTGTTCCAGGACCACAGAAGCCGCAGAGGTCGAAGCGTTGGCCGAGACGGTGACGCCATCGCTAGACGCTTCGGAGGAAGCGGAGGAGAGAGACTTGTCCTCTCCCGATGACGGGTGCGTCTCGCTAGACGCCTCGGAGGAAGACTTCTTGTCCTCAAACTTGTCCTCTTCCCATGGCGGGTTCGTCTCCGGGAAGGGCGGCCAAGTAAGTGGCCACTCAGTTGAAGTCGTCGTAGTCCGCGGCCTAAGCGTCACCTTCAAGAGCGTGCAGACGCGGAAATCTCGTCATAACTGTTTCAATCTGCCTATGCACTACGTATACAAGCAATCGTGGTATCATCATTTGCTCGAATTATGGGCCCCATCAAATTGGGATTAGGTAGGGAGTTGTGTAACGTGTGGCGTAATGGTAATGGAAACACTTACGAATTGCATAGAAAATGCAAAGCGATGCATTTTCCTATACTAAAGCTATCAACAACAACAACCGTCAGGAGTGTTCATGAGAGCCGTGCACGCAGTCGATATGTGGCAGTGAGAAAAAAATATCTGGCAATGAGAGCCTGACAGTAGGATAAATTAATAAAAGTCGCAGTATCGGTCGAGCAGTGGCACACTTTGCTGCTCAACTTGGACCCAAAAGAGCAGCTCTGGGCCGTCCGGTTGGCCGAAGACGCCGCCAGAAAGCAAGCACCGGCCGCCGTCTGAGGAAAGGGGTTAGTCTCACAATCACCGCCAACCCCGGACCCCATCAAGGTCACAATAAAGTTTTATCTCTCTCGCCCGAAAAACGAAGCATCGATTGCGATAGGAAGTTAGCAGACAGCTATACGAAGTAATCATACTTTTATCGGCCGTATAAACTTCTAACCATTCGCTTACTAACTAATTAACAAGCATGGTGTCTTGCGCGCACAAGCAAAGATGAACACAACTCGCTCTATGACCGCGGAAATTCGCTGTCAGAACGTTGGAGTGAGGAAGCACGGCAGCAGCAGCGAGTGAATTGACCTTTGTGCTGGCTCCCGCTTCAACAAGAACAAAGCGGCAAAAACACAACACACACGAAGCTATTGGCACTCGGCCCACTGTGTCCCTATGGCAGATCACTTTCAAGGCCAGCGTGGCCGCGCCCGACCGCGACATACGCAGCAGGAGCCGGAGCAGCACGCCCCCCTCTCTCCCCTCTCCCCGGTGCCTTGCACGCGACGGAAGACGAAGCACTTCCTGCCCCCTTTCCTTCCTTGCGCACGCAAGATTGAGCCGCCATGGTCGGCTCACCCGTGCATTCCTTCACTCGCACATACAGCATGCGGCGTGGCGATGATGTTATTGCCCTTGGACTTTATTCGCAACATCACGGCGACACCGACGCCGACGATGACGCCGAAATGCGCCTGCAAAAACTGCAAAAAGTGACGGCTGTCCTAATTTTTTAATGACAGAGCGGACTTACGAGCCAGCTACCACCGCAGTGTGCCAGGAGATATGCACGCGGTGGAATTCGAAGCTCACCGTGATCAAGTCCGTGTAAACGCAGTACGATGCGATAGAGAACCTCCTGGATTCAAGGCTGCAATATACTTTTGGAAGACATCAATAAGGCCTTGTTGACGGAGGTCGTGGAATTCTTGGAGCCTTTCGAGGAGGCCAGCGAAAATATTGAGCAGGGCAAAATAGTAACTCTGCCCCTTGTATTGATCTGATGCGCAAAACTTAAAAAGAGCACCTTACTGCTGCTTCCACAGACTACCCAGAAGTGTGGAAGCTCAAGTCGAGGACGCTACAGTTTCTTGAAATAAAGTTGCCCATAGGAGAGCTTCACAAAATTCTAACGCTCTTGTGGCCGCTTTTGCGTAATCTCCGCGTGCTTGATGAGCAGGAGAGGAAAACTGTTCACGACAGGGTACGCGAATTGTTGAATTGTTGTTGTACATCTGAGTTTGCCTAAAGGAGAAACATGCATAGAACACCCGAATAACGCACCCTCAGCGAAATGTATGTTCCTTGAAGAATTTGGGGGGAGGCACGATACTGCGGAAATTCAGCCAGCCGACAGCGAGCGTGGCAGTTTGACATCGACTTATGTGAGGACATTGAGGAACTGCTTGAATGGTGGCGAGCCCAGCGTAGGAAATACCGTGGGCTTTCACTTCTTCTTCTTAAAAAAAACCCGCCGTGGTTGCTCAGTGGCTATGGTGTTGGGCTGCTGAGCACGAGGTCGCGGGATCGAATCCCAGCCACGGCGGCCGCATTTCGATGGGGACGAAATGCGAAAACACCCGCGTGCTTAGATTTAGGTGCACGTTAAAGAACCCCAGGTGGTCAAAATTTCCGGAGTCCTCCACTACGGCGTGCCTCATAATCAGAAAGTGGTTTTGGCACGTAAAACCCCAAATATTATTATTATTCTTCTTAAAAAAAAAGGGTTCTTTACGTCCCATCCGCGAGCGCCATTAGCGAATGCGACTTAAGTGCAGCTGAGTACGTACTGCAAGAGAAGAGGACCTGCTTGAAGCCGGAGAGCCTGGACGACCTGCTGTTTTTGTACAAGAACACGTAGATTTTTGCTTTTTTTTACTGGCCTCTTCACAGTCCTATTCTTGCGGCACGCTATTGGGTGCAGTCCTTTTGTGTCACTGCGTGCTAATTTAAGCGTGTTTTCTATCTTTATTTCCTAAAAAAGGGAAGATCCTTCTGTCTGGGATAACCTGAAGCATGGTGTGTGACAGCTTAATTACATAATTTGTATTGTACGTCATGATTACGTCGTGAAGGCATCATTGTTTCCGGATTCGAGACGCTCGTTATGTAATAAACGAGAAGAAAAGGGGGGTTAACAAGGGGCCCGATTATTGTTAATGATATCATAAGAAGCCGATAAACAATGGTACCAAGAACAACATTGGGGAAATTGTACTTTAATAATTGAAATAAAGAAATGATAAATTGATGGAAATGAACGTGGATGCAAAAACAACTTGCCCCAGGTGGGGAACGATCCCACGCGCATTACGCGTGCGATGCTCTACCAATTGAGCTACCGTCGGCGCCGTTCTCCCATACACTTTCTTGGGTATTTATGTCTTACTACTAGAACTAGGTTTGTGAGTGGTGGCGCTGGCTAACACTGTCAGGGTTAGTCATATATATATATGTATATATATATATATATATATATATATATATATTATTTACAGCGACAGATGATAACGTAACGAAATGCCTGCCATTCTACTCGAGATATTGAAGAACCATATGACGTTCAAAGGCGCGTGGCGCATGGTACAACGTACAAGTAACCGTAACTGTGACTCTATGTTTTAACAACAAAGGTGACAATAGGCCATAATGGTTCACAAACGCCCCACTCAGCAAGTTGTAAACGATAAGGCCCTTCTGCTCACATGAAGCAATTGTTTATTCTTCGATGTCATTCAGTTTCGAGGTGTTAAACCGGCACGCAGTGCGCAATCGCGGAGGCCGGAAGTCACTTCTTAAAAAATGTGCACAGAAAAAGCAGAAACAGGTACTTTCCAGATATGAGAGTGGTTGGTATTGTGCGTTCAGACGGCATTGTTAATTGCGACCGCACGAACAGTGTCAATTTATAAAAAAACAATATCACATCCTGACGGCCACAAAAAGTTAAGGCTAGATCACTAGAAGATAAAACAAACAAACGCTGATATTTGACCATGAAGTAGAAAAAGAAAGAAAACATGGAAAACGAAATATATAGAGGTACAATTAGGAAGGGCGGCTGCCTGGGAGTCGACATCTTTGCGGCCACAGTTTTCAGGCGGCGCGCGAAGTGCAACTCGATGCCAGCGCGGTCTGCCGCCAGTCGCGGGCCCGTCTGAAGCCGTAGCGGCGGGTCTGTGCCGGTGCCCTCGTGACCCTCATCTCCGGCCCGGCTGCGCGCCACTGTTTCTTGCACGAGCAGCGTGATGGCGATGGCGCTGGCAGTCACTAGGCAGAAAATGCACAGAGCGATCACATTGCGCTGGACAGGCGGCGGCTGTCGATCCGCGTCAGATGTCGCGGCCGCAGCCAGAGCACCAGAGGAGCCCGACCCGCCGGGCACCAGGGACCTCCTGCGGCGAACGTCGCGGCGCGCGGCATTTCTTTTACTATTTGCCGGCGATCGCTGCCATCAAACTGCCATTGCACGAAAGAGTGTGATAGTGGTACCAGTGCAAGAACGAAGTAAGCATTGAAGAGGAGACACCGGCGCTTGTGTGTGGGTCGCATCTTCTGTCCTGGCCTCGTTCTTGCACTGTTTCGTGGCGTACCAGTGATCGCAAACTGCTTGCTTATAGTAGCGCGCTCGCGTGCCACGCTGCAAAGATGAAAGCAAATACGTATGCTAAGCTTCTGATGCTGCGCAGTGTAAGCAGCAGCAGCGGCAGCGGTGGCGGCGGTGGCGGCGTTTGTGTCTGTTACGTGGCCAAGGTGAGCCATTGCTTCACAAAAAATCTATTTCAAGCCAAACAGAAAAAAAATAAACAAATGTATCGCTCCTTCGCCGGTTAGGAGCACCACTCAAGCGCGCGATACAAGCTTGTGGCACACGGTGCGCATGCCACGAACGCGGTAGACGCATTCTCAATGCAACACGAGCACCATGCGGGCAGATTGATCTGTAACGTACGGCGATGCGTGCATAAATAGTACGGCGGAATAATTACATGCTGGACCTCTACAACAATCCTGTCGTGCTGCGAGCACGAAGCACACAGCAACACTCATTTACAAGCCAACTTCCCTTATTCGGCTGAACGCGGTCCTTTCATACAGACCGCCCCCCCCCCCCCACAAGCGTGACGTCATCGTGCTGGGAGGGGGGTGGAGATGCTGATGGTTGGTGATTGGTTGACTCTGCAAGTTCTATTCTTCTGATTCGTGCACTAGGCTAGTTTTTCCGCCAGATCACTGACGCCACTGTACACTCCCTCACAAAGTGCTGCACTGCACATCCGGGAGGGGGATGGGGGAGCAGAGAATACTTTGCAAACGGAACACGCATGGAATACTCATGTTCCAGTTCATTACCGTTTAAAGTTGGCGTGGCAGAAATGTGCGTCTTAAGGCGATCTCTCTTTAAGTTCGCGCATTGCTTAACGTTGGGTACTTGCGAGAAGCTGAAATTTTGAACCCGTATCTTGTACGCATATGATAATGAGCCGCTTGCCTTCAATAGATCTTGCAGGAACTTGGGCTTTGGTAATTCACAAAAGTTCCAGCTGTACTACATCGATTACCAGGAGCGGGAGTCAGAAGTCGACTACTCCCATGCTATAGGTGTGGGTAATGAAGAGTGTGATCTTCTAAGTCATTCAAAATACGCTTGGGGTTGCGACCTATATATTTCAGCGGATTAATCCCGTGTATAGTGCGCCGTGAAGCTAAATGCAGTTGAGGATGCCGATGGCGACTAGGAATTGCTGTGCATTTACAGGCAACGCGATATAAAACAAAATGCTATGAAATAAAGCGTGTATTAACAGCACCTACAGTTCATATTTTTGTGGATGAAATACAAGCAGAGAGTTCTCATACATCGCACACCTCACCGAGTAACTTTGTGTGCCTAGCACTCGTTATACGGAAAACGCGGTAATGATGCGCTATGCAAAACAATTGCTCATCCCCTCTTACATGCGAATGATATAAAATTGCATGAAAATAAGGAGAAATATATGCGCATCCCACGCACTGTGGAAATCGGTTTAATCAATGCTGAAACTATATAATGCTGTTGTTCCTAAGTGACCACAAAAAAAAAAGTATAGAGCAAACAACACAGCTGAATATTTTTTCACCGGGAAGCGTCTCGCTGATGTGTCGTGCGCATACCACGCATGACAAGAAAGGACTACGCTGGAATGACAACTAATTAAAAATTAAATTATGGGTTTTAACGTGCCAAAACCACTTTCGGATTATGAGGCGCGCCGTAGTAGAGGACTCCGCAAATTTCGACTACCTGGGGTTCTTTAGCGTGCACCTAAATCTAAGCACACTGTTGTTTCTGCATTTAGCGGAATGACAACTATAAAACAGCCTCGACGGCATGGCAACAACGGCTTGCTGACTCTGGAATCACTACGACAGAATGACTACAATAGAACGACAACGACGGCATTACGACGGTGCAATGGCGAAGGTGGCAGGACGACGATAGAATTACGACTATGGCGTGAGGACAGTTGGATTAAGATGCTAGAGTGGCGACAACATGACGACGAAGGGATGACTGTTGGAATGACGACGACGGTATGACACCGACGGTGTGACGATGATGGCACAACGACAATGGTATGACCACGCTGTAAAGACGGTGGTTGTATGACGACGACGGCATGTCGATGATGGGATGGCATAGCTGGAATGGCGACTACGTAATGACTGCCGTGGAATGGCGACGATGGCGTGAAGAAGACAGCACGACGACCGTGGCATCGCAGTGGCGACACGCTTACATCCTACAACAGAATGGCGACACTGGAAGGACCACGATGCCATGACGACGACTGTATCACGATAACGCTCTGACGACTATAGAAAGGCAACGGCAAAATGATGACAACGGTTTGACAATGGCGGCCTCGTGACGACGATACGACAATGCAGAGACGACAATGGATGGCTGAAGGAGAAAAAGGACGTAACGAAGGAATGATCACAATGGCTTGAAGGCAATGAATTGAAGACGACAACATGACGACAACGGCATGTTTATGTTCGAGCTCGCGTCCGCGCTTACGTTCATCACCTACCACCCGGAGCCGACTCGATTTACACTACACTCAGTGTTTTTGTAGTGATAGCTACATTACGCCAGGTTTTCGCCTCTTCGCCGTCGCCGCACTTTGAACCGTGGCCGCACTGTGACGTCATACCACGGGCCTCGATTCTCCAGCAACTCGGCTCGTCGCGGTTCGCCGCGCGGCCACCGCTACTGCCGTTGGGGGAAACCATAAGTGGGAAACCACTAAGTTGAATAACAACATGTCTAACTACAAGCGAAGCCTAAGCGCAGCCGGCGGTCTGTAGCTATCGCTCCTCGACTAGGTTTAACCAAAGCTAAACCACAGCCAATTTTTTTTTGCACTTAGTCGGGTACGGGCCAATCGTGCAAGACAGCAGCCATCGCTAGAAAAAATGGATGGAAGAGGCAGCCTGCTTTAAAAATTTAATTGGGGAGGGAGGGGGGTTTACACTCTCGAAACTGTACATATATGGCTGTCAGGGACGGCGTATAGGTCTCCGGTGTAATTTTGATCACCTAGTGTTCGTTAACCTGCGTCCAAAGCACGGTTACACAAGCGTTTTTGCATGCCGTTTCTATGGGAATGCGGTTACCATGTCCGGGATCGAACGTGGAACGCATAGCCAGTGGCGTAGCTAGGTCGTCTGGCACCCGGGGCCCATAGGTATTCTGTCACCCTCCCCCCCGGGTGTAGTCGAGGAAGGCGAGGATATCGACAATTTCCGGGTTTCAGCGCCAGTACAGCTGCTTTGGACACCGCGCACGTCCGCAGGCTCCCCCTCTCCTTCGCTTTCTTTCCCAGAGGTCGCGAATGCAGCAGGTATTGGCGGCGAGGAGTTACGGAGTCGCCGTCTATCGGAAGCGCCTCGCTGGCGTAGTATGAGGGGCCACGCGGCGCGCTCCTCATAGGTTTTGCTGTCAGCGCTCACTGAAAACACCACGCAGGAGCTCTCCCGGAAATGTCTGTAAGTACTTTCTAAACGAGAGAAGTTTTTTACTGTCTAAATAATAATCTTGGGCAAATTGAAAGCACAGAATCGTTTACAGAAGCTATCTCTTTACCGAATACGTACAGTGAACGCCACTGTGCGCGGTCGCCGCAATTTAGTCTCCCGAACCGCCTTCTTGCGTGAAAGGTAGGCAAACGCCGAGACCAAACTATGTGAAATATGTTATTATAGTGTTTGTATATCTGAATGGAGCGTAATAGAATGAAGCCTCAATGCAGCGATCGCACAGCTTCGCGGCGACCGACTGTGTGTCTGCACGCTTGTCCGCGCACTGTTTCGCTTTCGCCGCGTGCGCATTTTCGCACCGTGACATGAACTTTAGGCCGCAGAATATGAGCATTTGACAGTATACAAGCAACCAATGTTGCGTGGGCGCTATCAGAGCTATTCAAAATTAATTTCATTGTAGAGATTTCGACGCCTACGGAGACTGATGTGCCGGACGTCGCGACGATTCAATCTTCTTTTTTTTTCTAAATTCTTGGACGTTTCAATATTATTTATCGAGTTGCGTCGCACTATATGTTTATCGGTGTTCTCAGCGTGCGATTTCCCGCTGCTTCTTTTTTTGTAATCTAGTGCATTAATTCATAACACAAACATGACCATATGCCATGCTTTTCTTTATGCGCTTCTTACCGCTCCCTATCCACTCCAGTGAACTTACCAGTATCTATAGCATCGACAAATTCATAGACCAAACCGTCAGACATTAGTCGGGCAGCGGACTCGGGCGAGCGTCTCAGTGCGCGTTTTTCGAACATTGCAGACCCGGCGCCGAAGCAGAAATCTTCCGCGCGTCTGTGCTTGCTGCATACCCCAGTTGTAGCCGAAGACTGTTTGCCGGTTTTATGTTTCGCGAGCCAAGCTTCACGCAGCTTCTTGTCCTGCGGCTACGTATGAATAAGGCTGACACCGGGCTCCATTGCGTACGTCCGGCACTGCGGCACCGAGCAATCACAAAAATCGTCGTAGGTACTATGGCCCGCAGTATTTTGGCCGTGGGCAGCCCTGAACGAAAGCGAAAATTAAATTGTGTCTCAGTAGCCTACCATGTTGCGCACCTTCAAAGGCAGCCACTACCTATTCTAGTGCTTTCAATCGTTGTAAAGGAGACACTCGAAGCGGGAAAATCTCGCCAATAAATGAGGACGGCACCGTACGAGGGAACTTATACTTTCCTTTTCAGCTCGCTTCGGCGCTCACGAAGCAGCCGACGCGGCCGCTATGTCAACGTGATCCCTAATAGCACTTCATGCCGACGGTGGCGCCAGCTTTTCCAGTGGTGGAGTTCGAGCCCAATACACGCAGTTTTTTCTGCGCTAAATAACACAGTGTGCTGCACTGATAACTTGTGATAAGCGCATGTGCACATCTTCTGTCAGACTGTAAGGCTTGGCAACCAATACAAATGCGGGATCGTGGCAAATACAGCTCACGTCACAAGTACAAAGAAAATTTACAAAGTTTTAATTACCAGTTTTAGCGGCAACATTGTATTTGCAAAATTGAAGGCCGACATTCATATCTTGCCCAACAACAACTTCACAAAAACGTCGTAGGTACTATGGCCCGCAGTATTTTAGCCGTGGGCAGCCCTGAACGAAAACGAAAATTAAATTGTGTCTCAGTGACGCTGATCTCCCCACCATATTAGAAGAACGGAAAACGCCCCCTGCCTCGCTGCTGCGCGGGCGCCGATGTTATGACAATTACGACTTCTCTTTATTGTTGTCAATAAAGCCTTGTTTTTATTTGCTGCTATACGGACAAATGTGATTATCCTAGCTGCGGTACCACAAAGAAATTGGGAACAGAATCGAGCACGCTTCGCATCGATTCTTGGCGTCACCATAAAAAAAAAAAAAAGGACCTCGATGAAGCCCGCGCAAGCGAAACGTGTTGGTCTGCACTCGCAATGGAGAGGGTTGAGGGATCAACCTCACTGGTCCACTAATTCATATTTCTTTCGCGACTGCCATACTGGGCGCCACCCGCAGTGCCAAAATACTGTAGGTTGTAGCACCCAAAACGACTTTCTTTGACAAGTTTTTGTTGAGTTAATAATATGACTTTGAATCCTCAATTCTGGAATTGAAGTGTTTTCTCTATAAGTACCAATTAGGGGATTATTAAGGATATGGTTATTACTTAACTGCCATATTCTTCACGCTACCGAGTTCCTAGTAATCACAGACACATAACTTCATAGAATATCCGTAAATATCCTTACAAAATTCACGTTTTTTTTAAATTCTGTGCAGCTGACACAGACACTGTACTTGTGACATGAAGTCACACAATAACAAGTTTTCTGAAACTTTCGAGGGTAAGAAGGAAAGCGTGAAACATAACGGCAGGTTTCGCAGCGGCTTCTCTGAGCGAGCGGGAGAGGGGAAGTAAAAGCGAGCTGGAACATCGCGGCGCCCGCGATTATATACAGCCTGTCGAGTCATACGCCGCCAAACTCTTCGGCCACACCGAGTCTGAAGACGATACAGAGAATCCCATTCGCGACTTTTGACGGCCGCACTTATGCATCGTCACTCTCAATGAACGATTCGCCGTAAACGAGAGCGCCGGGCGCGCTCGTTGAACGCCCTCTTACTGCTGTCTTTGTTCGTCTTCGCTGCGCGTTGTTAGGAATGGCCGTACGGGGTGACAACGTACCAGCTATTTCAGCCCGCTGCACGTGTTCCAATCCAACCGGGACCGGGCGCACTTCAGAGAACTGCGGATAACCGGCAGCCACGTGGCGCGGGGTCAGCTCAGGGGAGTTCTCGAGGGGAGGTAATTGGCGGAACCTCCCCATGAGCTTTTCGAGACACCAGACAATGTGCTACCCGGCCGCGACACCCGGGACGGCTCAGAGTTCTACGTAGCCCCTCTGACGTCGGCTCCGGACCATTACACCTATGTGTGTGGGTGCGGCACGTGTATGTTAGCCCTCATCCTCCTCCAAGTCGGCAGCCCTCAACCTCCTCCAAAAGGGCGGGTCATCTTCAATGACGTCGAACTGTGACGTCAAGCAGAGTGCTTATAAGCAGCGATTGTCGGCTGCTAGAGTGTGCTCGCTGTCGTGCTCGAAATGTACTCGTGAGCTGTGTGCTCGTAAGCTGTTTGATGTATGCTCGTCTTGCGGGATCCATTCGGGAGTCACACTAGACTGTTGATGTATGTCTTGTCTAAGATGTAAATAATGTAAATAAATCCTGTTCACCTAGCTCCTCCCAAGTTCATCCCTACAGCTACGACTACCAAATCTTACATCTGAATGGCAGTGGTGAGATCGGCCTACAGCTCGTAGATCGTCCGACAACTCCAGAACAAATGGTGGCAGCGGCGAGATGGTCCGACGACTCTTACAGCGTTCTGAACGGAAGAGGGACCCAAGAGCCTCAACGCCTTACTGTATGTTTAGCGACTCCTGCTCCCAGCATGAACGCACGGCACACCGCACATGAAACATTCCGCTAAGGCGAATAGTTTAGCGACCATTTTCGGAATTAAATTTTTTAGGCCACACATTCGTGCAATTATTTCATGGGGTGTTGATAGAGCTGCAGCCGCCAACTGTGCGGCGCAACGCATCGGGTACATGAGCTCGGTCTACTGGATACCGGAGCATTCTTTTCCATTTGCGCTCAGTCAAGCCGGCGGAAAAAGGCGTGTCTTCAGGCGTATGACACCCCCCCCCCCCCTCCCACTGGCCCCTTGCACCCGGCCCCCCCCCCCCCACCCCCCTGTTGCTACGCCACTGCGCATAGCCACTGTGAATGTGGAAAAATATTGCACATACGATTAACAATATTCTGCACTGCCCTTTTCAGAACGCAGTTGAGTGTGATAACAGGTCGCTTCCCGCCTTTGTGCAGCTTGCACGTGATATCACGTAGCAGACATCATGACATAGTAGCAGGTTCGGCTTATTTAGGCTTCTAGCGATGCTATTGTATGAACTAGTTCTCGAAGAAGCAGGCCGCATAAACAGGACACTTAAAATTTCGCTGGCGTTTTCAATGGGTCGAGAGTTATCGATTAGCGAATCGCTTTATTCTAGCGCTTCGCTTTATTCTAGCTTTATTCCTAATGCACACGGCCGATTTGTAGAGAGTAATGTTTGCCTGATCTCTTTACACAGAGCAATAACTAGCGGTGTGCGCTGAAAACCTTTCTTGTAGATTTTCTGAACGCTCTTCACTTTCGAGATCTTATTTAACATTATTTTGATGAATGACACACAAGTGCAGAGTCGTAACGAGAGGAAATGCGCACAAGATAGATGATTATTGTTCGCGGATGACATAAGCCTCAAAGAGTGTCAACTTTTTGGAGTGCTCCCAAGAAGAATAGAAGTTTTAGCTTGGTTACTTAACGCAAGTTTATGCACTGTATGATAAAGAAGAAAACATGCGTGAAGGAACGGACAGCACTTCCGGTTTTCGTGTACACTAAATCTTTTTCACGTTGCCACGTACTCCAACATGTTAGTGATTATTGCTACATAAATGTTCTTGTTTGTGGAAGCGTGAGATGAGGTAAAGAGTAGTGATAATAGGTTAGTGAGGTCTAGGATTGCTCTCAATTTGAAGAGAGAAAGAGCAAAATTAGTCAAGAAGAAACAGGCCAACCTTGACGAAGTAAGGGTAAAAGCATACGAATTCAGACTGGTGCTCGCAAACTAAATGAAGCTTCAGAACAGGAGAGAGAGAGAGAGAGAGAGAGAGAGAGAGAGAGAAACTTTCATTGACTTAAACGATTTACGCGCAGTGGTCGGAGCCCCTTTAGTCCAAGGCCCCGCTGGCCTCGGCCGCCCGCTTGACCTGTCTTATGAAGGAGTGTTGTCCCGCCAGGTCTGAGCTGGTTAGCTGTGCCTCCCATTGCTCCATTGTGTGGTGTGTTTTATCAAACGGGTGCGATTCACAATCCCATGTAATGTGTTGAAGTGTTGGTATGCCGCCGCACCACGGGCATTCGGGCCTGTAGCAAGTGGGGAACATGGCATTCTGTAATTTAAGGTGGGGGAATACCCCGGTCTGAATTTTGCGCCAGCTGGCGGCTTCCTCTCCACTGAGGTGAGGGTGAGGGTATTTTTTTGTGGTTGCACGCTGATAAGCGAGAATCTCCCGGGCATTCGCTTGGTTCGGGTCCTTACAGTGACTGCCTGGGACCGTCCCAGTCGAGTCGGCCCGGTTAATAATACCTCGGGCTAGCGAATCGGCAGATGAAGATGACATGGAGGCAATGAATGAAATCGTAACTAGACTGATTTCAGAAGCAGAAATTGAAGTGGGAGGTACTACACGAAAGCAACCAATAGGTAAGCTCTGCTAAGTAACAAAGGGCCCAGTAAAAAACGACAAAGCGCAAAAGTATCTAACTCAAGGGATCAGATAGAATTCACTGAACTGTCAAAACTGATCAAGGAGAAGAAAGTAAGCGATATTTGAGATTAGAACGTTGGAAAGATGAAGGAAGAAATAAGAAATGGTCGCAGCACGAAATCAGAAGAAAACTCGGTATAGGACAGGACAAGATGAATGCAGTGAAAGATAAGCAGGGTAATGTCATCAGCGATTTTGATGGTATAGTAAAAGGAGATGAAGTATTATATACTGACTTGTACAGTACCCGAAGTATTTTATACTGATCTGCACACGCAACCTTCATTGGAAGTAGTGATAAGCAGGATAAAGAGGCTCCTTTTATAACTAGCGATGAATTCAGAAGAGCCTTGCCAAACATTTTTTGGGAAAAGCGACAGGAGGTGATGGAATAACAGTCGATTTAATCCGAAATGGACGAGATATTGTGCTTGAAAGTCTTGCGGCTCTTTATATGCACTCCCTCGCAACTTCAAGTGTACCAGAGAGCTGGAAGAATGACAACAATAAGCTGATAAATTAGGGAGACGTTAAACAATTGAAAAATTATGGGCCCATTATTTTGCTTTGAGTATTGTGCAAAGTATTCACCAAGATAATTTCGAAATAGATAAAGGCAGCACTTCAATAAACCGAGAGAACAGGCGGGCTTCAGGAAGGAATATTCCACAATGGTTCCCGTCCTTGTCATCAATCAAGTTATTGAGAAATCAGCGGATTACAATCGGCCTCTTTAAACGGCTTTCATACATTATGAAAATGAATTTGATTCGCTAGACATACCAGCAGTCATGGAGGCATCGCGTAGCCAAGGAGGACAGGATGCATACGTGACTATCTTAGCAAACATCTAAAATATTCTACAGCTACCTTGCTTCTCCACAAGGAAAGTAGATAATTACATATCAAGAAAGGGATCAGGCAAGGAGACACAATCTCCCCAATGCTATTCACTACATGCTTAAAAGAACTATTCAAGCCATTAGACTGGAAATGCTTAGTAATGCGGATATCTGCGAATATCTCAACAACATTCAGTTTGCAGAAGACATTGTCCTCTTCAGAAACACTGGCAAGGAAGTGCAACAAATGATTGAGGACCTTAACGGAGAAAGTGTAAGAGCAGGGTTGAAGATTAATATGCAGAAAACGAAAGTAATGTTCAATAACCTAACAGGGGAACAAGAATTCATCATCGTCAGTCAGCCTCTAGAGTCTGCGCAAGAGTGCGTTTGTATAGGTCTAGGTTCCACTCACAGATGACCCTGATCATGAGAAGGAAACTTACAGAGGAATAAAAATGAGTTGGAGTGCGGCAGGTACTACTAAATTCTGACAGGGAGCTTACCACTACCCTTGAAGAGAAAAGTGTACCATCACTGCGTTCTACCGGGGCTAACGTATGGGGGAGAAAACTGGAGGTTGACAAAGATGCTCAAGAACAAGTTAAGGACTGCACAAAGAGCGACGGAACGGAAAATGCTAAGCGAGTCCTTAAGAGACAGGAAGAGAGCGGTTTGGATCAGAGAGCAAACGTGATTAGCCGATACATACGGCAGAAAACTAGCCAGAAAATTAGGTGGGGTGATGAAATAAGAATATTTGCAGCTGCAAATTTGCAAAGTTGTAACTAGCTGGCGCAAGACAGGGATAATTGGAGTTCGGTGGGAGAGGCCTTCGTCCCGCAGTGGACATTGCGCTGCTGCTGCTATTGCAGGTGGTGATAATAATAAAGAAACGATCTCCTGTCTGCAACGGGATTCCCTTGCAAGTTAACGTGACATACCCACGAAGGTTATACATGAAGCTAGGTATGTTGTTGCTGCGCACAGGATTCAATTTGGCTTTGCTTTTAGCCGGCGCTATGCTCCTTTCATCGGTCGCGGGAACAGTCCCGACTGCAAACACTTCCAAGTGCTGCAACCAGAGCGGAAATGCTGGAGTACATCCGCAATAGTCCAACCTCTGTGCCGGAGCGATGGAGACCGGACGGTTTCCTATATTCGGCATCGACAGACTACCAATTTAGACGGGGGCTGTTCTCGGCGTATGGCGTTGATGCTGTAGAACTGAGAGGCTGACAACACGAGCTTCAATAAAGGTCCTGCGTGCCAAGGGACTGGCATCTAGACTTTAGTGAGGCCGCTGTGTAATGCGCTATCAGCACAAATTTAATGGCGAACGAGTCGAAAGCTACTGGTATGCGTAATTGTGTTTTCATGCTCGAGCTGTTCGCAACGGTGCAGTTGAGAGAAGGTAGGCTAGGGACGACATTAAGTTTGGAAACAGGCGAGGAGGCGACAGCCCAATGCGCTCCTATGGAATTATGCGTAACAGGTGTCATTACTTACTTCCCACTCGTGTTTGGATTGATGCTGATGGCGCAAGCGCCATGCATTCCCTCCCCTCTCCTCATCGTCATTACTCACTGCTGTTACTCCCCTTCCCTTCCGAGCCTCCAGCGCAAAGGAAAAGGCTAGAGTGCACCTTCTCAGATGCACCCTTCCGTCTTTAATACAAAGCCCTATAGCTCCCTCTCTCATCTAACAATTTTTTTTAGAGAACGTATATGAAGCCAATTATAACGCACACGCTTTTCCGCTGAGATAGTTCAATATATACCTATTTCAGTATAGCGTAACTCGACTCTAAAAAAGTTAAACAAACATTGTTCTGCGCTAGTTATCACGGATCTGCAGTGTCCATTGCAGAAAAGAAGCAATGGAGGAATCCATTTATGAACAGAAAACTACGCGTAGTGGGCAGCAACTTTTTGCTTGTTCCTGATCAAATTAAGTTACCTGTTCACGGCTTTATGGCACTTGCGGCAGACGCCCAGAGTTCGTTATTCACAATGACCAGTTCGCTAGGAGAGAGTTCAGCAAGTTTCGCGTGTTCTATATAAAAAATAATTCGCTTTATCGGGGCTCGTTATGTTCGTGTCTAACTCTATTCCGAAGAGCTCCTACGTGACGACGGTGGGGTAAACTTGGGGGGTAAATAAATCGAAGGCGTACTCAGCAGACTGCGAAGTCTCCGGGCACGAACCCGCAGACGACGGCTTCTGCGAGGATTCGAAGGAGACCACGGTAAAGTGCGGTTCCGACTTTGAAGCCGCCACGAAAGTGTACGATGGTCCTTGAGAGGGCTCTCGGCCGGAGGACGGTGATCGCGGCGGGTAGACCCCAGCTCGACCGAATTGCACGGGACCTCCCAGGTCGATCAGGGGCACATGACCGGGGGGCTGCTGAAGCGCCGAACGCGCTGATGTCGAGTACCTTGGATAACGGACGGCGGCGCCTTTCGAATACCGCATTGTGGCACCGCCTAGAGAAATGGCTGCGCAACCGTTGCTTTGCTTGTTAGCTTGTTCTTTATCTTGTGGCGCTTACCCACTGCGGGGGATTGGGCGAGAAGCCGGCGGTTCAAGCTTTTAAAGGGAAGAGGAAGAGATAAAATTGAAAAAAAAAAGCAAGTCTGGGTGAGGTAGACATTTTTGATAATTAGGAAATGGACTTGCGTGGCATAGACTGAATTAATATTGACTACAATTTTATATAAACAGCAAATTTTGTGGCATTCATTGTTGTGCGGTTCCTTGCTTTCTGAAACGTGACGCTTACCCACCAAGAGGGATATCGGCCAGAAAAGCCGGCGGTTGGGTGATGCTGACCTCATGAAACTGTGGCCCGTACGAAATAGGTGATGTAGAAAGAACTATGGGGGCACGTAAGGAATTCTCATGATTTGTAAATGCGAGAGCTTTACTTGTCGCTGAGTGTGTCGCAGAGTTTAGCGTTGCGGAAATATGTTGCTGAGTTTAGTGCTGCTGCGTTACGCTTCCGAGTGTAACGTTGGTGCTTATGAGGTCGCAACAACGCCAGATGACAAACCGGCCATAATGCGATCGCTCAGACGAGTTTTACCTGCGGAGTACTCATCAAGGTAGTATTTCACGCTACTTATTTCTCGAATGCAGCACTTTTCAGTACGATGGCACCACTTTGCCGAGTGATGACAGTACTCTCCCGAGCGGCACCATGAGGTTTACACTATATTTATTCATCGGGTTCGTAGGCGAGGGCCACCTTATGCTCTGGAGGCATATCGTAGTCTTCGTCCGACGGGTACCTGACACGCGTTGTATAATATTCGTCGCCGGCCATAGGCTCCAGCGACGGCGTCTGCGGGTCAAGTTGATCGACAATAGCATGGCCATCGGAGTAGTATGTCGAAACTTACTTCGTGCACTGTACGTGGCATGTTCTCGAACGCGACGTACAGTGCAGCCTGAGTAGATTTCGCTTCTGGATGCTTGTATTTGTTCGTCCCATTTTTTTTTTACGTTCGTTGGACTCTGCAGCCTGTGCGCATTTGTTTTACAGCGGAGCTGTATGTGCATACCGTCCCACAGATTTTTCAGTGTCCGTGCCTCATAACTCCCGCACTCTCTATGATGAGGCAAAGCAAACCAGTAAGGCATGTGCCGACACTTGACGTAGCAAGAGGACAGCTAAGAAACAACCCAACGCTAAAGTTTCTTGATAATTTGAAAGAACTGCCACTCTTTGAACTCTGCCGCTGCCGCGCGACCTCCTCGCCCTTTGTGCCCCACCCCCCGTCGCGGGAAACAGTTCTGCCCCCGTTTTTCTGCACGACGATTGGTCTCCGTGCCGTCGCCCTTGGAAACGCGCGGATCTTGCATTTTGCTTGTGTTTTTCTTTTTGTTGCCGCCATTTTTCTCCTTAGCTCGCGGCTGGCTCGGCGCAGCGAGCGTTGCGCGCTGTGTTTCCTGCGGTGTTGTGCTAGCGCAATGCCGTGCTGTAGCGCATATAACTACAGCAAGACTCCTGAAGATGGCTATGTAATTTTTATGATACCACAAGAAAAGCGTGACAGCTTGCGCAAGAAGCAGCGGCTGCACAACATTGGCTGAAAGAACTTTGTTCCGACAAAGAACAGTGTTGTTTGCGAGGTAAGGCGCCTTTCTAACTGCTCGTATCAAAGCATCCTCTAATGCTCCACTTATTTAATTCTTCTGGCCTGGTAATCAGCATTTTTGCTGTGACAATTTGTGCATTGCATAAAAAATGGGGTTGTCCTTAGTATGCTGAATATTCGGCTGGGACTCAAGATGTCGCACATCGTCAACTTTTATTCAGTCGTAAATGCAATAGTATAGGCTCTACCTTTCGCGGTGAACAATTATGTGCCAAGATACAGCCTCTCGATCGCACTTTTCGGGATTGTTAAGATCCATTGCCTGTTTTCCTGAAAATCGATGTAGCGGCTTGTAGAGGAGCTTTCTTTCCAGCTTACTTCGACGTGTGCGTCAGTCACTTAAATACAACGAATGCAGGCCCTGAAAAATAATGGCAAGTATGCTGGTGGATTGCGGGCGATAAACGCTAGGTAGTCTACATAGCGTTTTTAACTCGCCGTGGTTGCTTAGCGGCTATCGTGTTGGGCTGCGAAGCACGAGGTGGCGGGATCAAATGCCGGCCACGGCGGCTGCATTTCGGCGAAATGCGAAAACACCCGTGTACTTACATTTAGGTGCACGTTAAGGAAGCCCAGCTGGTCAAAATTTCCGGAGTCTCCCCCTACGGCGTGCTTCATAATGAGATGGTGGTGTTGGTACGTGAAACCCCATATTTTAATAATTAATTGAATTTTTAATGCGCAAGAATTCTTTGGCGAGTACCCTAGCCTTGTCACGCGAAAAGTGCAGCGCCTTTTATCTGCATAAGAATGCGTAATTTGCAAAGACATTTAGTCATTATAATAGTGTAAATGTAGATGAATGGTAGCCTTAAAGCAATCAGGAGCAATTTTAACCCCCCAGAACTAAATGAAGCTATAAGTGCCCGTGCGAAAACGGGGAGGACAAGACTGCAACTTCATGACAGCTTCTCCCTCGCGGCTTTATGAAATGCATCAATGCTTTTTGCGTAATGAAATTCCGACAGCTGCTAAAGTCGCTCAAGATGTGGCCAGTGACAGTGCCACGAACATGCCTAAAGTGAGCGTGCGAGCTATGCAAAGGTTGCTCAGTGATATCGGCTTTTCCTTTCGCAAACGGAAGACGATTGTGCGCTCTTCGAGAGAAACGACGTCATCATGTGGCGACGGCAGTACCTGCGTACCACCCGGGAACTAAGCACTGAAAGAAGCTACGTACGAGAGCCGGTCCATTTTATAAGTTTTGTAGCGTGTAGATGGATAATTCTTTTTATTCACCCAATATCCTACACCATGAAAACATTGCTCTCGAGACGCCACAGACGTGACACTCTTTCGGCTCCGATGGCGCGGAATCGTAGAGGACGCGCCGTCATGTCCGGCCCAATACGCTTCAGTGAAGACATGGTAGCGTCCAAATTTTCGGTGCTCGCGATCGAAACAAACGCAAGCGTTCTTGCTTGCCAGTTCTGTGAGTGCACTGTTTCAGCGGAACACACACTAAAGTGGACGTTACAAACGCCGCTTTTTCTTGCAGCCTCACGCCGTGCATCATCGTATTTCGACGGTAGCAAAGCCGCTCACTGCGCTCAACTGGCCAGCGTTGTTATAATGCATTAAAGGATATGCCTTGATTGTTGGGCAGAACGAACAAGCGGCCTCTGCACATTGTTTGATCATAATAGCTGAACAGTGCCCATTGTCTCATCGCTTCTCCGATCATGTGAATATGCGCTGTTTGTAGCCGATGACACGCTTCAATAAATTTTTATCGTTTGTTTGTTCTTGCAGACCGATATACTGCCTCGGCGAAACTTCGGTCAATGCCGGCCACATAAAGGAGAGAGTATGGGAGGACGCGAACGTCACCACACTGGAAGATGATTTTCGGCGAGGGGCTTCGCGCATCAAGCGGCAAAGGTGACAGGCTGATCCCGCTGTATGCCGGTAGCGAGGAACACTTTTTAAATTCTGCGGGCCTTGTTTTTCGTGTGGCGGAAAGGAACCGCTGGCTATCACAAAGAAATAAATGGGCGCGCTTCGAGAAGTGCTCCACTGAACAGCTTTTGCTTAACATCAAACTGCGCAGTGTCACACCAATGGACACTGCCTCGAGAAAGTTCCAGAGTCGTCAACACGTAAGAGTGGCATTCAGTCTTGACGAACGGAGAAGGTACATCGTATTTCCCCAAGAGAAATTGAAGGCAGAGTTATTGGAGCTAGTGAACCAACACAAAAAGATGTTTTCCGCCTACCGCATGGATGTTGTCGCTATGCCGGTCACGACATCGTGAGGCTTCCTCTATATCGTTTCGAGGTCAATCCTATCGAACTGATGTGGAGCCAGGTGAAAGGTTACGTCGCTGCTAACAATACCACATTCACCATTGAGGGCGGCGAAAAATTGCTGCTTGAAAGCATCAATCTCGCGACTGCAGGCAAGTGACTTCGGACGTGTGCTCACGTTAAGAATATAAAAGAGGAGTTCCGGCAACATCACGGCCTCATTGACGCAAGCCTCGACGAGCTTCTAATTTCACTCGGATCGGATTCGAGCAGCGAGAGTGATGCGAGTGAAGGTTACATGAGCGGAGTGGAAGACCTCACGTGAATTTAAAGAGTCGCAGAAGCACCAACATTGCAACATTGCGCATCGCAACATTGTGTCGTGTACTTGTGCATATGTCACGCGCTTTTACTAATCCTGCGGCATTATAATCGCTTTGAAATTTTACGTGTTAAAGACACAATGTGATGAAGCAGAGTGTAGTTTAGAATTGATCATTTTACATCGACGTGTGTTATTTAACGTGGGCCTAAATATGAATGTATTGGCGCTTTTGTATGTTGTCCACAGCGAAATGTGCCGAAATCCTTTGGAAATAAAGTCTGTTTTCTTTGAGGGGTTTGCTATAGTCCTTTGCAGTGAAATATCGCATGGGGTTGCGTTGCATTGCAACACAGTCTATATATATTATTATCGGGAGATACTCAAGAGACGAGCCACCGCGAGAACGACGATGAACTTGGTCTGTGCCTTGGCGCAGACTAGTGTCGGCCTGGCTGTCTGGCTCCAGTGTAAATAGCCTCTTTCATCCGCGTCTTTTTACACGTAACACTGTGGTGGAGGTCAGCAATCCCCGTCATCAACACGGAACTCCGAAGTGGTCGGTACATCTAGCTTGTCAACATGTCTCCCGGTGACGAGACCGCCTCTGCAACAGCTTCGGCTTGTCCGCCTGCTCCAATCGTCACGGTTGCCCAACATCACGACCCTGGTGTGTTCTCTGCCCTGGAGGGCCAGGACGTTGACGAATGGATCAAACTATATGAACATGCCAGCGCAAATAAAAGGTGGAACCCAACGATTATGCTCGCCAATGCCATCTTTATCAAGGCGGCACCCCAGGCGTGTGGCACCAAACGCATGACGACGAGATAACCAGTTGGGACAGTTTCAAAGAAAAGCTACGGGAACTGTTCGGTGACCCCATTGGCCGCAAGGTTGCCGCGAGAAAGGCTCTTGAGTCTCGTGTTCAGACATCTACAGAGCCGTACGCTTCATACATCCTCGACATCATGGCTCTATGCCGCAAAGCTGGCGATGCTATGTCTGAAGAAGATAGTGTCACATGTTCTAAAAGGCATCGCCAAGGAAGCTTTCAATTTGCTTGTTTTCGGCAAAGTCTCGACTATCGACGCCATCATAAAAGAATGCCGTCACCTTGAACAAGCTAAGAGCCGCCGTATGACACACCACATCACGCGGCTACCCAACACTGCTGCTGCGTCGACATGTGAGGGTCGATCGCGTCAGACCACCACCTGTGACGACGTCACCCGTATTGTTCGCCGCGAGCTCGAGGCCGCCTGTTCGCCAGCTTTCTCCGCGACGCCTCCCGATCCGCCAGCAACCACGATTGCGATGATTCGAGCCGTCGTCAGACAAGAACTTGAGAACATGGGTCTAACCTCCGTGTATTCCACGTCTCAACCCAGTGCTCCCCAGTTCTCTAGCGGCACTCCTCGTCCCCGACCGTCCTTTTCTGCCACATCTCGCCGCAACCCGTCCGAATGGCGTACCCCTGATGACAGACCCATCTGCTTCCACTGCTGTCACATTGGCCATGCCGCTCGTCACTGCGGCAACCGATGGTCACCACCTCCTAGGACATACGCCGCCACTTATTCCCGCACCTTTCGACCTTCTGTTCCCTACGCCACCCGCCATGAGCCCAATGCCGCTGATGCCCCTGTCCGAACCTTCGCTACAGCCTCTCGCCCTCACCTCGACGCCATCAGTCTCGTTCGCCCCAACCCCGCTGCTTCTCTTCGCCGCCTATCGCCTCCCGGACCAAGCCGGAAAACTAGGCACTGCAGCTTCTGGAGGTGAAGCCGCGTTGTCGACCCTGCCCTCAAGTCCTCTGCTCACGTTGCCTACGAACCAAAACCTTCTTGACGTTGACGTTGACGGCTATCCTGTCACTGCACTCATCGATACAGGCGCACATCTTTTTATTATGAGTGCTGCCTTCCGACGACGACTCAAAAAGCTCCTCACCTCAGCGTCGGCACGCGTCGTCCGCGTTGCAGGTGGCGGTATTGTGCTTATCGTCGTCATGCGTATATATAATCATCATCATCATCATCATCATCATCATCATCATCATCATCATCATCAGCCTAGTTACGCCCACTGCAGGGCAAAGGCCTCTCCCATACTTCTCCAACTACCCCGGTCATGTACTAATTGTGGCCATGTTGTCCCTGCAAACGTCTTAATGTCATCCGCCCACCTAACTTTCTGCCGCCCCCTGCTACGCATCCCTTCCCTTGGAATCCAGTCCGTAACCCTTAGTGACCATCGGTTATCTTCCCTCCTCATTACATGTCCGGCCCATGCCCATTTCTTTTTCTTGATTTCAACTAAGATGTCGTTTACCCGCGTTTGTTGCCTCACCCAATCTGCTCTTTTCTTATCCCTTAACGTCACACCCATCATTCTTCTTTCCATAGCTCGTTGCGTCGTCCTCAATTTCAGCAGAACCCTTTTCGTAAGCCTCCAGGTTTCTGCCCCATATGTATATATATATATATATATATATATATATATATATATATATATATATATATATATATATATATATATATATATATATAATCATAGGAAACCAACAAACACTGACACTGACAGTGAGGACATCCTAGGGGAAAATACTTGTGCTTAATATTCGCGTGCGATGCTCTACCAATTGCGCTTCCGCCGGCGCCGTTTCTCCGTCTACTCTCTTGAGTATTTATGTTTCCCAGTAGAACCATGAGAGTGTTAGCCAGCGCCACCACTGGAGGACCCGCTAGCGTTTGAGTGCGAAAAACAAATGGAGGGGACTTCCAGAGCTCTTTTTTACGAGGCAATTCTTTCAACTCGGTGTTAACTTATAGGTCATCTGCATAGTAAGAAATAAAACCAGATGTTAATGGCGTGATAAAATGTTATTCAAAATGCGACTGAAGTGGCACAAGCTTTTTTTTTAGCTAGGCTCTGAAGCGTACAGCGCTCGGCGCAGTATTCTCTCCGCTGCAGCATTGGCCGAGATAAAACCTTCGACTGCCACTATACAGGGGTCGAATTTAAACCCACCCTGGGTACTGTGCATCGTTTTATATAATTGCAAAAGATTTTTGGATTTCTACGACGGACACAGGTGGGCACCAGCATACTCCAAATAACCAGCGCCACCTCTATTTTTTTTCAGTGCCAGTCAGATGCGGCCGATCCGACCGCTTACCACCCTCGCCTATACATAGTATGCACGTGTCGCCACATCCGCTGCTGTCATCAGCTTCCGCACTACTTTCCGCCATCTTGGAGTACCTTATCAACAGGCGCGCGCATAGGCTGGCATAGGCCTATAGGTTCCCCAACATGGCGCTGCCGTAAACCGGAAGCTGCGGAGTATCGTTGAATGACGTACGTGCATACGATGTATAGTCATTTCCTCCTCTTCCCAGTCGGCTAGCGTTCGCGCCTGCTTTACGGTCGTGGGGGAGAGTACCATCTGGGTGGCGCCTCATGACGAAAGGCGGAGGAAGGCTGAAAGACTCGTGATAAACTGACCGACGCAGGGACGAAGCGTCTACCACTTCTCCACCGGAACGGCATCGGCGCGCGCTCAGACGCACGCCTTACTCCAGCAGTCGCACCATCTGGGTAGCGTCGCATGGTGGTAACTCACAGAACTAAGGCGACCAACGGCTCCCATTGGGGAGCGAGCGATTGCACTGGCACTGAAAAAAAAGGCGGTGATGAAATAACTATACTCCATCTCACAACTAACTTGCAGCACTTCTATGCACTGCCGGAGGCACGAGGTGTTCACAGGCAATATGCTTGCGCAGCAGAACGTAGTTCTGCGCGTAACTGTCTGATTATTAACGAGATAAGAGGGTTTTAGCTTTGCTCCTTTCATGATGCCTTGCAGCGATACTTGATACGTTAGACCCTCCGCGCATGCAAGTCGCGTACTCTGACCTATTGTGCCAGTTACCGGCTGGTCACCGTAATAGCCACCCTAATAGCCACGATGGCGTACAGCGGCACGGTAGCCGGCATACAGGCGAGACGGTCCGTTTTGATCCGAATTCGTGCTTGTTACTGACTCTCCATCGGGACCGCAAGAAACAAGTGCCAAAATCCGTCATCGCGTAGTCTCATCTCACGCTGAGGGCAAATAATTAGGCATCATTTGTCGCGATTGTTAAGATAAGTTGTTTTGGTGCTGCTCGGACTACCAAGGCGATACCGAGGCGGTACCGAGCCGTGAAAGTGGTTTCGTGTCTACTTAGCAGCTGGCGCCACAACTTCAGCGCCGGTGACACGTTGACGAAGCGGAACGCTCTAAAAGTCTCATTGTTCACTGCGCCAATAATTTGGTGCTCCGCCCCAGCACGGTTTGTGATGGCCGCTGATATGGCTTCCGATGAATCTCCAGAACGCTACTGGAGGAAGATAAAATATTTTCCTAAGGAATCAAGGTTACTAGCGCTAAATGTGTTTGTTGTGGTCAAAAAAGAACTAGGTAAGAGTGCCAGCATGGACGCTGTCATAAAGAGAACCGCGTTCCTCACAAACGCCAGAGAACGCTTCTTGTACAAGTGGGTTTCTGGACAAAAAAAAAAAAAAAAACCGCAAGGTGGTGTCGCCGAAGAGGTTTTCTCGTGGCGGTAGAGGTTGCGAACGAAAAAAAAAAAACGACGATTTCTACTTGAGTGTGCTGCGACAAGACTGTCAAGAGGAACGAAATCTCCATGGTGCCAAAGCTTGCGTCTCACTTCAAGGAGGATGAAACGCTGCCCTCTCTTTCACACGTAACAATGCATCGCATGCTTACGAAAATAAGTTTTCGCTTTAAGAGATGGTCCCGCAGCACCTTCCTTATTGAGTCTACTCACATAGTTCAGTGCCACCACAAGTACTTGCATCAAGTTACAGAATTGCGGCAGCAAGGTAGGTCCACTTTCTACGCTGACGAAACATGGGTTCACGTAGGGCACACGACAGATAGGGTGTGGGTCTACGAGAGTGTTAAAAACTACCACATCAATAGTAAAAAAAAGACACTAACTCGTTTGCAGCTGTCCCTGCCATAGATTTGAAGCTTTTCTAACGAAATAAGCCTAAAAGCTATTGGCACCAATCATGTGACCCTGAAACCACTAATACGCTTCATGTTATTAGGCCACTGTTGGGGAATTGGCCACCCATAACAACAACACGACGAACCGACATCATCAAGTGTCGACTGAGAATCAGGCAGACATGTCGCACACACTCTTACCTCTTGACCGGCGATGAGCTACATATCTGTGATAAATGTGCTGATACATTGACTGTCCTGCACGTTTTACTTGAATGTCATGAAATAGAAGCTCGAAGAAAGAAAATTTCGTTTGCCATACCATCAGTCAGTACCACTCCATCCAGCAATGTTCTTTGGCAGTGAGTCATTTTTTGATAGCAAGTCAGTTTTAGCCTTTTTAAATGCATGTTGTACATTTACTGCACGTTATACACATAAGTTATACGTAGCACAACCTCTTATCGGAGGCTGCTGGTGCGATTATAGTGTTTAGAGCACGTGCTTCTCCACCCTTGCGTACAAGAGCCCGCGTGAGGCATTAGTGCTACCCGAATATTCTTACATGTTAATCTCACAACCACTTCGCAACATATATATTCTGTACATAGCTCACCTCACACGACATCGTTTTCGTACATATACACCATCTTTTACGCATTTCGCAGCCAATGTTTTAGGGCACTATACAGCTAACTTACACCTCTATCGTTTGCCATTGAACGTATGATCGAATACTTCATACGTATTTCCAGCCGCTCTCTGGCCATCTTTGGCCCTTACACCATTAAACCCCGTACATAATTGAGAATGTTAAAACTGCTGAACAAGCAATCAGGGCCGGACTCTCAGTTGGCCTGCAGTACCCAAGTGGTAAAGGGGCCCGATTGATTGGGATCTATTGCGGAAACGAGAATGGCTCTGTACAAGGCGCCGGCGAAATATTTCAAGCGAATAAAGGCACAGGTGACTACCATGAAGAGATGACTCACCTGAGACTGAAAGTTGATGGCAACACATACCGTGTAGGCCATGTTGCTGTTGCTGCTGGACACCTCGCTTTAAGGCTGCCACTATATCACTGCCAGCTCAATTCCACAGAGCTAGTGTGGAGCGACATGAAGCGTTTTGTGGCTTCTTCGAACCGGGAATTCAAAGTGAAAGAGCTGAAAGAACATGCTGCAGATCTTCATCTCTTCATCTCTATAAAAAGTGGTTCCAAGAAACGCTACTACCCCGCCTTCTTCTGGACAGTGTGATAGCCCTGGACAACGCACCGTACCCCTCGGTGAGGCATTAAAAATTCCCCACAAGAGTACTCTTAAAAGGAAATGCAGACGTGACTTTCACAAAAGGGAGTTCCCTTGAATGACGATATCGTAAAGGCAGAGTTGATGAAACTTGAGACTGAAAGTTGATGGCAACACAGACCGTGTAGGCCATGTCGCTGTTGCTGCTGGACACCTCGCTTTAAGGCTGCCACTATATCACTGCCAGCTCAATTCCACAGAGCTAGTGTGGAGCGACATGAAGAGTCTTGTGGCTTCTTCGAACCGGGGATTCAAAGTGAAAGAGCTGAAAGAACATGCTGCAGATGTCATTGCACAAGTAAGTCCACAGAGGTGGAAGAACTGTGTTAAACATGTGATTGAAGAAGAAGAAAAAAATGAGACATGGACCACATCAAACCCACTACGAGCGATTCGTGGCCCCATATTCGCGGTTTGTATACCCCATAGTGGGTTTGTGCCATTGAGGCTTCATTGTCATCATTATTATCGTTGACGACATTGTCGACAACAACCAGTCGTTGTCAATTAAGGGGAGGACACAACAACCTCTGACGAGGAGGCCAGTAGGGAGGATGAAAACATTGGGTGCTAGTGACTACTCAAACTTTAGGCACCTCCCCCAGAACATTTGTTGCTTGACAGTCACACATTGGACTTGCGAACATGATTCTAAAACATATTTGAGAAACCTATTTTTTTATTCATTGATTGTTCTTAAACTCAGTAAACACACAGTACGTCATACATTGTGCCACCCACGAGCTATAACGGGCAAGCGAAAATTGAGCTGTGGGCTTCAGTATCAAGCAAGTTTCGGCAGCAGAATAATTCATGTTCAGTGACTTTAGTTGAAAGATGTAACGGTGCGTGTTTGGCGACTGCTGTAGTCCTTCGGGACTATTCAACATCAGTGCACATTTAGCCAGCGATAGGTTTGATTTATATGGGTGCTTACATATCAAATATATTGGAGACTATGGCACTTAAGCGCCGTAAACTTGGAAAGCGAAATTTACAATCTAGCGTGTCAATTTCGGGCTGTCTTATGGAGTTTTACGTTAAAGAAACAGATGCACTCGTGAGAAAAGCACATATGCCGCAGGGCTGTAGGACACTATGCAAAACAATATAAAGCAGGATAAGAAAGCACAGTTTACAACGCAGACTATGTACAAATCACACACACGCACACGGTGGCCCTTCAAGAAACTTCTTGTCCACCGTGGCCTATTATTCGGGCTTTCGAGGTCCGCCATCACGCCTTTTGCTTCTGTCTTTTGGACTTGGACGAGGTCGACGATGTGGACCTACTGGAATTGCGTCGCATCCGTGTGCCCTTCTTAAGCGAACCGGCCGAACGGCTTCTGTCGGCTTTGGGCTGCTTCGCCGTAAACGAGAAGGTTTTTCTCAGTTCGGGAGTCACCACCGGATTAGCTGTTACGTTGGTCAATTTGGTGGCATCGCTGCTGGTTTCTGCGGCGCTCTCCAATCCTTGGTGCGGATCATAGGCGCCGACCATCGCCGCCGCGGTCGCCGCGATGCTCGAGGTGTGCTGCTTGGCGGCATCCGCCAGCTCGGTGAGGAAGCTGTACGGATCCGGTGTCACGAGGCTCGACACAACCGCGGGGTCTCGGGAGGGGACGCCCGTCGAACTTCGTGACGTTTGCGACAACGCGGCCTCGGCTGCCACTGCTTGCGCCGCGTAATCCGTGCGTGGTCCGGAGCCGGGGCGCCCGGTCGAGTTAGTTGCCGGCGCTGGTGTCCCGGCGCCCTAATGAAAGCGTAAAACGAGATCGTGATACTTCACTGAAGCTCTCAATAGACCAGAGTGCTAGAAGCAAGGCTTGTCTGCACTGCATCGTTTCCTGAAGCGCACAGCGCTCGCATCCACGACGAACATTCGTGTCGAGACGAGTCGAGACATGACGGCTGCTGCCGGTTGCGCCCCGATCTGCGGTCAAGAATTTCCTTTCTATACAGTGCGAGAGGCTTCCTGGAAGGCTATAGAGAATCGGCCTCCGTTTCGCCCAGTGAAAGTGGATGTACAGCGAAGCTGTCGCCGACATTAGACAAGCACCACCACCCCAAGTGACACACGTGACGCGCGCGCACACGTGTGTGCCGGAAGTGCAGCATACATCCTGATTCGTCTAAACCCTCCGGCAAGTGCAAGTGACTTATTAAAATAATTGAATTTTTCAAAGCAAACTGCGTCAGCAAATTTGTAAAGTATGGCTTACTCGCAAGCTGCAGACGGGATAGTTTCGGATTGTAATTCGAATATATGAGAAAAGACACTTCTGTTACGCGGGAACTGAAAGACAAAGCCCTTTTCCTGCTGCCATTTGAGGTCTGCGAGTGGCCGCAGCCACTAGGTGGCGGTACTGTTTTTGGATAGTGTTTGCCATAATGTCGATTACGGCCGCAGCACACGCGGAGTGCCAAGGCATCAAGGACAGATACATAATGTACACACATACGTCCCGCGCGCACGCACGTGTGCGGAAGTGCAGCATACATTCTGATTCTTCTAGGCCCTCCACCAACCGCGAGTGTGTTGTTGAACTACTGGAATTTCTCACAGTACACTGAGTCAGAAAACTCTTAAAATGCGACTTACGCACAAGCTGCAGACATGATTGCTTTGGATTGTAATTCTAATATAGAGAAAACATAGTTCCGTTAAGCGGAAACTCAGAGACAAAGCCCTTTTCCAGCCGCTGTTTGAGGTCTGCCTGAGTGACCACGGCCGCTACGCAGCTGTACGGTTTTTGGGTGAGCGCAGAACAAGCCCAACAAAAAATCCCGACGCACCCAAGGAGCTCCCCGCGTGAGATCTCCAACGGCTTAGACCCCTCAGGACCTCAATAAAGTTCTTGACTGACTGACTGACCAACTAGAGGCTAACAGCTCCACTGTAAAGAAAAGCAGCGCCCCACGTAGGCGAAAGAGCCTTCGCTTTCCACTTTCGTCCAGGAGCAGCTTGTGCTGTCCCTAGGAGTGGGCAGCGCAACCCGTACGAAACAGAAAAAGGAAGTACACGATACGAGCGCAGAATAACAACATCCTTAGTCTGCGCTGGTAGCGTGTACATCCTTTTGTGTTTCGTCCGGGTTGCGCTGCTCACCCGTAGGAACATGTTCAGTCACCAACTCGCCCAGCATGCTGTGGTAATTGTGTAGCACGGAAGACCCTTTCCAATAAGAGGAATAATATGGGCGCTATAGCGAAAACTGGGCCCTGGGCGCTATAACGTAAAGATATTCCAAACTTTTATATTCCAATTCTGCAATCAGCTCTCAGTGATTGGTGAAAAACTTTTTTGGACCACCCCCACTTTACCTGCCTGTCACGCGACGTCACGAAAACCGCGATAGCTCTACATCTGATATGACGTGTACACACTGATTATGCATGATTTGACCGAACAAAAGAAAAGTAGTTATTTCTGATTCGACGTCTTTTCGCCATTAGCCCTCGGATATTGGTCAAAAGTTTTCGGGCTGCACCCGCTTCACCTGCCTGTCATGCGACGTCACAAAACCGCAAAAACTCACCGCGTCAAAGTGACGTGTATGCGTTAAAGATGCATTAATATGCCGCACAAAACTGAATTTTTTTTCTGAATAGCCGCAGGCTGTCCCGTTCCGAAAGGAATAGAAGGTCGCTGCCGCCGATCGCTCAGGCACTGGCGACTTGCACCTGCCGGAGAGCATGGCTTTATTTGCGTATAATAAAACTTTTTTTGCGTGGCCGTGTAACGTTTTCGAGCTCTTTCGGCACGTTTACGACCTCATTCTGACAACTCTTTATTGCTGAGGGTCAGTTTTAGCGTCATTATTAAGCTTCCGTTGCATGCCGCCGCGATCGTCGACGAGCCACCGTAAGCCAAGTAATGGGAAGCGGACCAATCGCAGGTGCCGGCACCGCCTTCTTCATGCGGTCATCGATTTTCAGTGCAGTGGCTCGGCCCCATCGAATCCCTCTCCTCTTGAGCGTTCTCCACGCTTCTTGTGGGCCACTTAGATAAGACAAGCCGCTCAGTGTAGGCAATGTTATTCATTTTTAAAGCAAACAAAAGTGTCCTCCTATGAACGAGAAGAGCGTTTGATTGGTCTGTTAAGACAACCTTGCAGGTGACCGCCCGATGCTTGCGGCGGCGTTTCCGCAAATTTGACGTCAGGAAATTGAAATAAAAACATATTGGAATAGTTTTACGTTATAGGACCCCTATAAAGTTATATAGTTTTACGTTAGCTATATAGTTTTACGTTATAACGCTCATGGTTTCTTTTAAATATGAATGGGCTTTGGCTGTCACGACTAACAGGTAAACTGTTTCTGCACGAGCCGCTCTGCCAGCGACGTTATAGGGCCTGTCTTGAGGGAGGTGTTTATGGCTGCGGGAAGCATCGAGTTTCCAAGCAAAATCCCTAGAGGGAACTCTGGCGCTGCGATCGCTCGGCCACCATAGGAAATCTGGTTATTACATGGATTTGTCGGACCTTCGTGTCTGTCGTTTCAGGCGTTCTTGTGGCTTTTTTTACTAGGCTTTATCTGCCTTTATTGGTCAGAAGTTTCGCCATAGTTCACAAAAGCCTAAGCTTGGCGATACGGTTTGTCTAATGGTCCACGTACTTGTCCAATAAAGCTTTTTGAACAGCGAGCGGGTTCGTTTTAGCCGAAGTGAAGATTCCCATCACAAGTAGCTTCGTGAAACAAGTGCGGGGGCACGTATATACGGTGCGGCCACAGGAAGCGTTTACATATAATAACAATCGACAGACCAAAAAGAGCTCTCTCAAGCGTAAAAAGTGCCCGAATCGGCACCTGCGTCGGAAATGGCTCTACGAGGCTGAATAAATATTACCTCATGGCGAGGAGTATAGGCACATAAACGTTAGAAAGGTTCGCTTTAACATATGAAATAGGAAAAGCTTTCTTATGGTGTTTGCTGTGATGTGTGTATTTATGTATAATTTGTTTTATCAAGGAGCAATTCCGCAGGGAACGTGGCCGGAGACAGAGCCGCGTTCTTCACCCGAAGCCACTGCCAGCACCAGCGAAACGCGCCGTCGCGTTAGTTAACGAGTGGCGTAAAGCGCAGCAACTTGGTCTAAAGCCCAGCAAAGGCACGTTGGTCTGGACGCAGGGAAACGAGCATAGGCTCGGGGATACGGTGGCGCATCATGTTGCGGCACCGAGTCGCGTGAATACTTTCGCCAACGCGTGCCGTACGTGCTGATAGTGGTGGGCGTATGTACAACCGCGTGAAGCCGACAGACAACGAAGCCAGGGAAGGCAGGGCAACATTAGCCGTTATTTTTGATATAAGTAAATAGAAACAATGAGTAAAAGGGAAATGTAATTGAACAAAAAGGCGACCCACTGCAAGTGAGGGCCGTACCTAACGATGTCAGAACGAAATCCACGAAAGAATACTCCACATACGCGACCCTGGCCGTGACTGGTGCAGGCTAACACTGCCGTGGATAATCGTGTCACACACACATGAACGGCCAAGCAAATGGACTCCAGGACATGGCCGCTGCTTTAGCATAAAGCTCAATACCTGGGTACGGCTTCCAGCTGCAACAACTTGTGTGTTTCAACCACTTTCACTTTCTTTTCAATATTTAAAATAAGTATAACAGTTATCTTCCCCCATACTACCTCTGGTTTCATTGCCAATTTGCTTCACATGTTTGCAGCAAGAAATCGAGTCGTATTGGTTCCGGATAATACTGAAGTAACACGACAAACAATAGTTTTTTTTTCATCTTTTTAGAAGCCGTTCGCGCTAACACCACTACCATCAGATACAAGAAACATTTTAAATTTCCCGGTAACCCTTGGGTAACGAGACGTTTACTGACTAGTATGAGAAAAAGGAAAACCTATACAATAAGATTAAAAAGAAACCTTTTAATGTACGCTTAGCGGCACGCTATAAGAATTATTGTAACATTATGAATAACTTGCTAAAGAAGTCTAAACGACAGTATTACGAAAATGAATTTACAAAACACAAGAACAATCCCCCCAAAACAATGGCAACTTCTTAATGCATTCATGAACTTACCCAAGTCCGGTAATACTACTGATAAAATAAACTACAGCAATAAAGCCAATACTGATTCTTCTAGCACAGCAAATAGTTTCAGTGACTACTTCTATAACATATACAGCAGTCATATGACTACTACTTATCCCATTTATCGCTGCAACCATTCTTTTTTTCTCTTTCCCGTAACTGCAGACGAGGTATGTTCCATGATATTAGCTCTAAAGAATACAAGCCCTGGCTTAGATAACATTGCTGTATTTCATCTAAATCTTGTTCCGCCGCTTATTTCTGATACACTTTGTATTATAATTAATAATATTTTTAAATGGTGGCATTTTTCCCACTTCGCTTAAAAGGACTAACATTGTTCCTGTACATAAGAAAGGTGATAAAACTAACTATTGGCCTATTTCTATTCTGTCATCGATTAGTAAAGTTGTTGAGAAGTTATTTTGTAAGCGCCTAAATATTTACTTAAACAAATTTAATTTGTTGCAATCTTCTCAATTTGGTCTTCGCGCTAGCAGTTCGACTGACTTGGCTTTAATATCCCTAACCGACTACGTTCGTCACTCGATTGATACGGGCAACTTCGTTGGTTCGGTATTCTTGGACTTCACTAAAGCTTTTGATAGAATCAATTATAAAATTCATTTTACTAAGCTAGAAGCCCTGGGAATTACCGGCGCAGTACTAAACCTCCTAAAAAGCTACCTACATGATAGAGAACAGTTTTTTTGGCGGTGCTTATTCTGATACTAAAGGTGTACCAAGGTGTACCACAAGGCTCCCATATTAGGTCCCTTACTATAATCTATTTATATTAATGATTTACCCACGTGTCTTAAATCGGCACATTGTGTACTATACGCAGACGATACTACTATATCGATGCGCGACAATTGTTTGACTACCTTAATTCTTAAACTAAACAATGAGCTTGACCATATTGTTGCTTGGTGTTCGTTCAATCATTTAATTATCAATCCTTCAAAAAATCAATTTATGATTTTCCGTTCTTGCCAAACAATACTACCTGGCTTGCCTGAGATAACTCTAGATGGTCATCACATTCCCGTCTCTGACTGTGTATCGTTTTTGGGCATCAAATTAGATTCTAACCTTAAGTTTTCTCAACACATTGCCTTCACTAAGCAAAAGTTTGCCTTCGGTATTAGAGCATTAATCAAGTCAAAGAACATATTTCTCTAAAGACGCATTATTAGCATTATACTTTGCCTTAAATCACACTCATATTAATTATGGTATTGTTTCCTGGGGAAACACGCATAACTGTCATATGTCGTCTGTTCAGCACTTACAAAACCAAGCAATACGCATTATCACTAACAGTGGGTTTTTTCACGAGTGCTACTCTACTACTTCGTGAAAATAACATCCTTGTTGTAACGAACTTGTTTAACTGTCATCCAATAATGATGTTTTATAAATTGCTTACTAAACAGCTCTCATACGAATTCATCGATTCCAGGCACCTCATCAATAATACTTGGTTTGCGCACAACTCCAATTTTCTACTACCTATGGTTCTTTCTAGCTATGCAAAAATGACATCATTATTCCCTGCTATAGAACTGTGGAACGGTTTACCCGTCAGCATTAAATATTCATCCTTTCATACACTTAGTCATGCCATTAAGCTGTTTTATATGTGTAACTAAGTTTACGTCATTCATTACACTACATTTGTCAATCGTGTGTAATGACAGTTTTTTGTTTTGCACTTTAGGCTTGAGTACATTCAATTTGTTTTCATTGATCTTTTTTTTCTATGTTGTATTTTTCGCGTTTGTGTGTGTTTCTTTTAGTTAGCTTGCTCTTCTTTAATACATCTCTACATTCTTATTATTAACCGAGGGTCCCGTTGCAGTCTTTGACTTTGGGACCCTCGTCTGTATATTGTCTCTTACCAATTCATTGTATTTAAAGAATAATAAACTGAACTGAACTGAACTGAATATTGCCGAAGCATTGCCCGTGTTTACAAGGCACTTCAAGCGCTGTATAGGAGTACGGTTCATGTATAAGAACAGGTGAACCGCCAGGCGTGCCATCAAACGCAACATTAGTGAAGGGCATTAGGATGATCAGTGTGAATTCAGCCACATGCATTTGTGCTTATAAAGCAATAAGCATGAAAGAGTGGATCCTACAATCGTCTCTGACGACAGCAGAACGCTAATATACAATAGCGATAGCGAATATAGTTCTTCTTTTAGGACAGGAGTGGTGTATCCAAAATTTTGTCCATTACCTTAAATAGTGTACCCACGGCCCTTCTAGATGTCAGGCCTTGGACTTGGAAAGCGATAGCAAGTTATACTTGCCGTTCAGATCAGTGTATATAGAGTGTTCGATTGGTGGCATATATACCTGTATACCGAGTCCGCAATCGTCCACAGAAGCTACATAGCGGTACCGGTATGTTATGGGTTTCAATGCCTCGCATTCCCAAAAACATTTAGGCTATAATTTTTCGCAAAATAATGTGCCAGCCCGTTGTGAGCTACTCATATCATGAGTGAAGGCCACCTGCCTATGACAATGAAGATTTACGAATAAAAGCTTTGTGATTACGGCCCCAGAGTCCATATTCAGAAAAAAATTACTTATGAT
The DNA here is from genome assembly GCF_050947875.1 of Dermacentor variabilis. NCBI lineage: Eukaryota > Metazoa > Arthropoda > Arachnida > Ixodida > Ixodidae > Dermacentor > Dermacentor variabilis. Next base: position 145,649,452 of record NC_134569.1, read on the forward strand.
AGAACAAATCGTAAAATCATATGTCACCCAATCATGACGACGCACATAGTTACGAAGCCGATCAGCCAGTGGCAGATGGCACTTACGAACAGAAAGCTCTGTGAATCTGGCTCCAGATCTGAGGCCCAATTCACAAAGATTTTCGTTAGCAACTGCTCGCTGCCATTGGCCGGTCGCTTTCGCTAATAATATGTCTAGCATCAAGTTGGATGAAATGCTCTGTTACGAATGATTCTAGCCTAAGAACGTTTTGTGAATTCTAGCCCTGCTTAGCCTATAGCGCACGGACCGAGCATACGGTCCGTGCGCTATATGGTCCGAGCATATGGTGCGGTCCGAGCATATGGTGCTGTGGCCTTTACTTTATTCGCGAAGGATGGCGACCAAATCGGCTACTTGATTACTCTGGACAAGTGTGACTCACAATGTATACGTACACTTCGCTATACGTACACTGCGCTATACTGTTGCTGAACAGGTAGTAGTGGCATATTTACGTGGAGCAAAATTTTGCTTAATATTTCGTCTGTTTCCTTTTCGTTATTGTGCTATCGTGCTATTTTGTTATATTGTCATAGCGCGCAATCCCTTATAAGTTTAGCGTAGCCAAGTGAATTGCCCTACGCGTCAAACGCATCTTATTTCCGAGAATTAGTCATGTCTCACGGGTCTGAGCACCTTGCTGTTGGAGTCGGGGGCAACTGCTGGTGCCAGCGAATCGGCTTTGCTGGCGACGGCTGCACCTCTCGACGGCAGGGGCTCCGAGATGCAACCCAGGCCGCTGCGCACCAGGTACCGGCCGCGATCGTCCAGGCCGACCACCACGAAGCAGCCCAAGAAGTCCGCCAGCAGGCGATGCGCGAACAACGTCTGGTAGGCGTACGAGACGCCGACGGTGCAGCTCAAGCTAGTGATCATACAGAACGTGCGATACAGCGGCAGCCTGATCATCACCGGTACGTTGATGAGCGGCTCGCCGCACAACGTACGCATCAGGAGTCCGACCAGGAAGCCTGCGGGGTCCAAAAAAGGGTGCAGTGGAGTGTTTGCGGCGATCTGTGACAGCTTTTAATTGAATGCCCGGGACACCCTACGCGTAATACGCTTTTACGTCGTGCGAGCGAAAGAGTTCGCAGTTGCTTGCAGCGAGCGCTCCACGGCGGAGCGCGCGAAGAACTCCGTGGCAAATGTGCCAACATCCTCCTCTTCCACCTGTATTGTAGCGTACATATCAGTTTATGTGTATTTAGCAAATTCATTTGATGAGAACCCCGCCGTTCGACCCGTCCTATGTTGGACCAGCCAACGGCCATGCGTACTTGCGAACGAAATGATTTGTCAAGTGTGGGAAGGAACTCCGGGTAAGCGTACATTTCTTGAACGTCCATGAAAGGAACGGGCTAAAAAACGCAAAGTTCTTGCGATTCACTATACTGCCTCGTACTTCATGCAGGGTCATGGGCATTGTTGTATGGCAAATAAAGCCAATTCTTGGGCCAAATAATTCTGTTCCGACTTTGTGACATGTCGCTAACGTGTACGGAGCTACGAGTGCGACGAAGTTGAACAGCGTCTTTTTCAATTCTATTCCAGAAGCGCGTTTGTTGCTATGCTGCACCAATTGCCTCAAGGAGCTCGTCCCCTGCGTCAGACAGCGTGACCATTCTATATGCGCTGTAGTGGAAATACGATAATGGCGTACATTATTTGGATAAGAAGCATAGATATACAAAGGACATGACTCTCAGACTCAACGCTTTCTTGAGCGAGAAGGACAAGGGAGGGTGTAAAGGGGTGCCACATATTTAGTCAGAGTTCTATGAAAATTATGTTTGTCGGCATAAGGAAGGCAGCGCTCATGTTGGTGAAGTCTAACTTGCAAAGACCATATTGAGCGAATCAGATGCGTCGTAAAACAGGCGTAGACTGGAATGGCCTGACCGCTTGAGTGGTTCTCTCACACATCCTGACGTGTTGAAGACTTCGGTTTTGAACCACGTGTTGCTTCATGAAATTTGTTTATTTGTTCGCAATAACGACTCCTACCTATAATTCCTCTACGACATTGAGAGACATCATTGAAGGCGGCCCTGTGTTAGGTGTGTCATCATGGATAACACACCTAACACGGTCACGTACTTTCTTACGGGCCAGGAAAACGGGCATACCGGCAAGTACACCGTAGGTGTTTGTCAGCTCTGCCAGGTAGAAGAGACAGAGGAGCTGCGGGAAGAGCAGCACGTAGATGATGTCGGCACAGAGGTTCCACATTATGTAGACGGATCGCGCATCTAGCGCCATGGCCGTGGACATCGCACCCAAAAGGCACACGCTTAGGCGAGCAGCCGCCGCCATCTCGTCCGAGCTCGCCTGCGTGGAAGTGGCAGCGAAGCCTCAGGGATAAGGTGTCTTCGATTTGTCGTCGTATATAGATTGTCCACGAGCGGTGTTTCTAGGCAATCACTTTCGGGAAGACATCCACGTTCGGGAGATTTCGCATGACTATAGCGCCAGACGCATCAATATGTTTACGAGCGGCAGCAATTTCTGGCGCAGGGCCAAGCACGGCGACTTTCGCATAGTGCCAGGAACCGGCTAGGGACGCTGCCGCTGAGGCGTCGCGCGCTAGGAACGCGATATCTCGCGACAGTTTGTGCATCCGCGAAGGTGATTGTTCGAGAATATTAACGCGATAGCGTTAAGGAGCTCGTGTCGCAGAAAAGCCGGTGTCGTCGGCGTCGGCGTCGGTGTCGGCGTCGGCGTCCGCGGCGTTGGCCGTGAGCGATAAATCACGGCAGGCACTTCATAAATAAAAAGCAACTTCCAAGATGGGCTGGGTGGGAATCGAACCAGGGTCTCCGGAGTGTGAGACGGAGACGTTACCACTGAGCCACGAGTTCGATGCTTCAAAGCGGTACAAAAGCGCCTCTAGTGAACGCGGTGTTACCTTAGAAGGCTCAGGCGTGCGTCGCTTGCTGAGGCGCGCATTTCGTTGTCGCGCCGAACGCTGCGTTGCTTGACGCTCACCGCGTCCGATGCGGGGCGCGTTGTCGCTGCGCCGTAGCCCAATACCCCCTTGGCGGGTCGACGGGAACGCTGTCGCGTTCCACTCTTGAAGGCGAAGCTTAAGCGTCCTCCAATTTTTTGACCCAGGAGTGGCCCAAGCGCAGTTTTCAGGAAATGAGCGTTGGCGTCTCGTTGTTTACCGTATAGAGCTGGACATTCTGGGAGGAGAATTTGAGAATGCTCACAATAAATTCCCTCTAGAATCACATCATGCCCTCCGAGATCAGGTGGTGCACGCGTTGCTTTAAAGCTCGTGCACACTGTCCGATCTCAGATGCCGCTTTCCTATTAATGATGTCACGGAGGTGGGAACTTTGTACCACGCAACAAAGCACAGGACTCGCCGAATCTTGTTTTCTACAGTGGGCCTTCTCGATTATCCGTCCTCGACAAGCTCCGCACCGGCCGAGGTGGTGTGCTCCTCCAATGAGCGCTGCGTAAGCCGCCTCGCAGACAATCCCGCACAGTCCCGGACGACAAATCAATGAGGCCCACCGTTAACACCGATTTTGTTATAGCAGGGGCCGAGAAAAAGACTTGCGAATTATCTGTAGCATATGTAAGGTTTCCTGGTCTTGGGGAGACTATACCTCCGCGGTAAACTACGACTACGGAGGTTCGACTCATGGTTGGTGGTGCTCGGACGATCCATGCGTTTCTCGAGCTATGAGAAATTGAGTTTAAACCACGATCAAGAATGCGGGGACACGTTTCTGCGCACGCTTCCGCAAAAGGCCGAACATGCCCGAGAGACGCGTTCATTGCTGATGCGTGAGATGCGACGAAATACAGCGAAAGGCATTGTGCTATGAGCGTCGTAACAAAAGTTCTCAACAGTGCCAATTTTAAGAGTACTAATTATATTTTGAGTACGAGTCACGTTATTACCGCTTACAGTAGTCTCCTCCCGAGCTAATGACATACTGCAAGCACTCGGGGAGGCCTCGGAAGACACTCCATCTTTGTTGGGCTGTCGGATGACTCGGGTGATGTCCATTGACAATTCGACCAGGCGTTCGCTACGGACGCCTCTAAAGCAATTGTTTTTTGGAGCGCAGCTCTTAAGCCGAGACCACACACGCTTGCGGACGCGCGCAAGCTCGCGTCCGCGCGCCTAGGGCTTGCCGTGTCTCGCGAGCAATGGCGGTTTGAATCCACAATGACGCACGACAGTTCGCGCACACTGGGCTCACTCACAGACGCCTTGGTAGGCGGCGCTACGTACTTTGTTATCGACAGTACTTCAAAATGCTTCAATATCTATAAACGTAATTGTTATGTTTTTGTAGCTGTTAGATCAACGCAAAAAGGAAAGAAGAAGCACTTTCTTGCATGATATAAATCTGCTTCACTGAGAGTTGAATGTTCCGCGCCGTAGCTGCGTAGCCAGGCGCGCCGACGCGAGGCAACACAAGCGTGCGATAACAGAGAGGAGCTGTTCCCCGAGATCACGCCGCGTTTCGACGTGTACGAGCCATGCCGCACCATCTGCGCATGCGTGGGCTCGTGAACGCGAGCTTGCGCACGTCCGCATGCGTACGTGTGGTCTGGGCTTAACACGCCCGTTCCTGCGCCAAGGGTTGGCGTCGTCCCTCGGCCTCCCCGTGACCGAGCGAACGAGTACACCGAAACAAGAAGGAGCGAACGCAAAGCGCGGATGAAAGACGGCGATAGCAAGAAAAAAAATTGTGGGGTTTTAAGTGCCAAACCACGCTTTTATGTGCCAAAACCACGCCGTAGTGGGGGACCACGGACATTTGTACCACCTTGGGTTCTTTAACGTGCACCTTAATCTAAGTACAGGGGTGTTTTCGCATTTCGACCCCATCGAAATGCGGCGGTAGAGAAGAGAGTGCGAGGTGGACAGCGGAGGAGGAGGATATGGCGAAGGCTTAAGAAAAGCGTAATGCCGCGCAAGACACTGCACGCATTGCTGCGACGATGGCTACGAGACGGCGCTACAGTAGGGCTCTTCATCGATGAAGCCACCGATACTATATATGGAAATAAAGCACTGCATGAGCGCAGCTCTGTCTGCGGCGGCGGCGGTGAATCGCGCCCACGCATCACTCACGCGCTGCCTGTCGCGATTTCCCGATTAGCGAGGCACTCGCACCACACTGCGCTCCGTTTGCAGCGTGCCGCACGAGAAGGATTGTCCGCGCCAGCGGAAAGCTTCGCTGGCGCGGACAATCTTTCTCTAGCGGCGCGCCAGGGAATGCTGGCGCGCCGCGAATGAAAGACAGCATTATACAGCATTACAGCATTATACAGCAGCATTATACAGCAGCATCAGACAGCAGACAGCAGAGAGCATTATACAGCAGGCAGCATATATACAGCATTCGCGGCGCGCCAGCGAATGAAAACACGTACACTCTTAAACAAATGTACACCCTTTGAGGTGTATCTATGCCACACAACAATAGTCGTCATCTGTCTTGCTTGTGTCTCTTCTCTTGAAAACTCGGCGCTCGCTACTTTCCTGTGGATAATGCTCTGTCATGCTGATAGCGCGCATGCCGTTCATGACTTGAAAGTACCGGGCTCGCAGCGTTAAAGAAACGAAATGCGGGCACGACAGATGGCGATTATTGTTGTGCGGCAAGCTACGACCCAAAGGGTGTAATTTTGCTTAAGAATGTATACACAGCCGCGCTCAAATTTCGCATTAGGCCGTATCGTAATCGTCGGTGGAATATTTAACTTCGGGAACAGGCGAGACCCCGGTAGACTCAGATCTGGGCTGTTCGGTGGGTAGGACAAAGTTTCCCGGCCATATTTAGTCAAACGATCTCGGGCCGTAACCGCACCACGTGATGACGACTCGCTACGGCTTCTGGTAGGGGAAGAGCATGGGGCAACAACCTTGCGGCGATTCTCCTTTTCTGCAGAGAGGTCGTCAAAATCCGGTGAACCCACATAGTGGTCAAGCTGGCTTCGTGAACTCTCCATTACACTGACATCCGACGATGTTCGCCGATCAACGTCACGACAATGCATATTGATAGAAAAGGATGTCGCAGAAAAGAATGCTGCGACATGTTTTTGGTGTTTCTCGAAATTACCCATCTCTGCCTTTGTTTCAAAAGATGAAAATTATGACAATTACTCATATTTATTCGTACCACCTGTGTTTAACCTCTAAAAACACTATACAAGAAAACAAACTTTCTCTCAGCTTTAGTTTCTTTTTCCAAGAAAACTTCTTCATATGTTACGGCATAGGAGCCGCGACCGTCGGGTACGGGTGTGGATGACACTAAGTCAACGTAAGTCAGTGCCGAAGGTGGCAAGCGAACGAAATCGACGGAACTGAGGCGACTCGAGCGTGGTTCAGCTTGATCCAGAACAGGCAGGTCACGGCGGAGAGTAGTGGAGGAACAATCGATGGGAGAAGAATGTGCGCAGAGGGACTCTAAGCCGAGGATGACGTCGTGGGGACAGTGGGCGATGACTGTGAATGACACGACAGTGGAGCGATCGGCGAAGGAGACGCGGGCGGCACACATACCAATTACGGGGGCTGTTACGCCATCGGCAACACAGAAAACAGGCGTCGTGGTGGGCGTGATTATTTTCTTCAGCCGGTTATGAAGGTCAGCGCTCATTACCGACAAATGCGCCCCAGTGTCTATAAGAGCAGACACAGACACACCGTCGACTTGCACGGCAAGAAGGTTCAGGTGAGTGGGCAACGTCAGTAGAGGATTTGGTGGCGTAGGAAGCAATGCAGCGTCAGCTCGAGGCGCTGCATCGTCTAGTTTTCTGGCTGGGAGCGGCGTACGAAGGGAGTCGGTGAATAGGAGCGACGGGGCTGGGGAGAGCGAGATTGTCGTCGCTGGGGCGAAGGTGAACGAGAATAGGGGTGGTTCGGCTCAGGAGAATCAGTGGCGGCATTATCGGAGCGTGCAGCATAGGGACGAGAATGGCCGCCTGGGGGGCGAGAGTAGGCAGTATAAGTAGACCAGGTTGGGGAACTCCAGCGACTGCGACAGTGCCGAGAAATGTGCCCGATTCGACGTCAGTGAAAACAAATGGACTTGTCG